>NC_048220.1:26741808-26834663 GCF_002007445.2 Ailuropoda melanoleuca
CGGGCGGAGATCCGGGGCCTGCGCTGCGCACTCGGGCCTGGCGGGCCGGCACGGTGCGGGCCATGAGCGGGGCGGTGCCCCAGGACCTAGCGGTGAGTGGCGGCCGAGGCAGGCACTTGAGGCCGGGGCTGCGGGGCCTGCGGGCGGCCTCCCCGGGGGCCTTTGTGAGGGGGCGGTGGGGTGGGGGTGACCCAGTTCCGTGCCCCCAGATCTCCTTAGCGCCCCCCACCGGCTCCTCAGCACCCCGAGCTGTGGCCGGCATGGCTTCCGCGTCGGGGTGCGCGCCCCGGTTTCCCCCGGGGGGCGGCCAGGGCGCCAGGAGCTGCCGCCTCCACCCGGGAGGCCCCGCCTCCTGAGCGACCCCTTTCTCAGCGTCCCCCCCCAACACGCCTTGGGAGCAGGCTCCCGAACCCTGGGTTCCCGGGCCCCTCAGAGTTCTGCTGGTGCTGTCGCTGTCTCTTGAAAGACGCGGACCTGTAGTTCCCAGCCTCCCTGGAAACCTGCGCCCTGTTCTTTCCTCCTGGAGCCCCGAGTGGGGCGGGAATGTGGGCAATTGTGGGAGGCACAGAGGCTGCAGTTGGAGCTGCTCGGGGCTTTTTTATCTGGCAGTTACTTCCTCCTTGTCTGAGCCGGGCTCGGCCTGGCGGTCTCCAGAAAGGCCAGCTCTCCGGACTCTCTTCGGGCTCCTTTCTCTTTGAGCTTCTGGATGACAGGAGCTGCAGTTGTGGCTGTTTTGGATAAGTTTGAGATGTGTCTTAGCAGCCTAGTGGGGCTGCTAGGTGGTGCTTTTTTGCTCCCAGCTCGGCTACTCCCTCAACCCTGGGAGAGGTTTTGTTTTGAAACTTTGTGTTGGAGCTTGGGCGCTTTTGACTTGCCTTGGTATATTTTGTGATTAAAGTTGTTCAGTAAAATAGAACTTCACTAGTATTTGGGATCACGTTGTGTTATTTTTGTTAATGTGGCGTCAAAATATTGTCTTTGAGCTTTGGCAAGCCTCCTTAGTTCCTCATCCTGATAGGGGCCCTAGCTTCTCCGTTAAGATGCTATGAAAATAGGGAGATTCTTTTGGAATGTAATACATGATCAGACAGAAGGTAAATTTTCGTGATAAACTTGGTCCTGCAGATATTTTATTTGCTATAAACTGGAATGATTTTTGGGGATTTGATATTAATATTGTAGGTTTCTGATACTCATTTTTCTGTCTGTTGATTAGTGGGGTTAGGCTTTCCTCCCTCCCCCTTATCAAGCTTTATGGGTTGTTTGGCTTGCGGCTGGCTGGCTCAGCCTTTGCTTCTGCTGCTTGAGTTCACATTCTTTGATCTTTCTCCATGCTAAATAAGAAAAGGCTGCTTGGGCATTTATGAGGCTTCACTGGGGCGAATTTGTAAAAAGATACCAGGAATATAAGGGGATGAGGATGATGATTAAGGAGGGGAATTGGATTTAAATTCCTCTGTGCTTGCTTCAAAAGACTGCTTTCTAGGTTGGGGTGGGGAAGAGGTGTCTCTCTGAGAGCCAGTAATTTACCCCTGTAAATGCAAAACATAATGAAGATCGACCATTATATGCATACTTTGACCTAAGGCCTAGCCTGCCGTAGCTTTTCAGTCGGAATTTTATATTCTAGTTGTTGCCTCCATCAGATGACTTGCTAATGAGCTCTGCACCTGAAATGGCTACCCATTCACTTTGTTGTTTGCTGGGCTCCCTAAGGGCAGAGGTTTTTGAAGCTCACTGAAATGCTGGACACCTCCTAAGCCAAATACTGAATAATTTTACCACTGGGCTCATTGAATTGGTTTCTCAAACCAAGTAAAAAGTTGGAGTGATTCTTGGAAATTAAAGCCAAGTGTACATTAGAACTGTGTTGCATGGAGCTGTATACATATGGAAGCAAGGGCAGATTAGGGTTTTGAGAATAAACAAGCTTGTCCTGTATGTTTATCAAGGGACATAGATGAGAAAACAACCACAACAGAACTCAGAGCCTTTAGAATTTTTCACCAGTTTGCAAAATTGT
This sequence comes from Ailuropoda melanoleuca, assembly GCF_002007445.2. NCBI lineage: Eukaryota > Metazoa > Chordata > Mammalia > Carnivora > Ursidae > Ailuropoda > Ailuropoda melanoleuca. Next base: position 26,743,832 of record NC_048220.1, read on the forward strand.
TCAAGAATGGCAGTTGCTATGTTGAGGTTCTATTAATGACAGTGACTATTCTAGGATGAGAACTGGCCGTTTGTTTTCTTTTTCATTAAAGAGATTTCCTTTGGACCCTAGACATGTGGGCCTTACCAATTTGCACCACACACCGTAGTAAACACAACCGTCTTCCAATCAAAAGTGTTCTTCCTGTACTCAAGGGTGGAGTTTTCAAGCAGCTGGCCTGTGATTGGGCAGAGTTTCATTCAGTTAGTTTAAGATGTTTTCAGGCATGCTTGGTTTTGAGTAATGCATAGCAGGGCGCCCCCTGTTAAGGATGAGTAATTGAGGGTTGGATGAATGAGTTTTTGAAGTGATTGAAAACACTTCTCAGTTTTAGGCTCCATTAATACCCTCTTTCTAAATACTTTTTAATCCTGAAATGTTTCAAAATGTAACCCTGCTCCATTTAATGCATTCTGTTCTGGAAAACAATACCAAAGCCATGTACTACCTTAAAATGAAGTATGAAAAAAAGAAAAGTCAGGATTCTGTTGATTGGGAGTTTTGTTGATAAGGGTTTAATAGTGGGCATCTTCATCAAAACTATGCTAACAAATAACTACTGAGATTTTTTAGATGTAACAGGAACCCCCCCCCCGTGGAATAGTAGCTTAACTTGTATTTCTAAATGAGCTTGTTTAAAAAAAAAAATAGTCTTGTTGCAAAAATAGTTTAACAGATTTTTATGTATTTATTTCTGACTCTTAAGTCTGTCCTCTTTGTGTTCTAAATCATTATTGGTTCATAAGAGTTGCAGAGACCTCGGGACCTTTATAATATGTAGGGACAGTGGGTAAAACACACAGACCAAAAAAAAATGGGTTTTCCTTCCTTTTTTTTTTTTTTTTTTTTTTAAAAANTTTTTTTTGTTAAAAAGTAAGACTTCTATTTTGTGAAACGTCAAATAACCAAAAGTATACACAGGAAAAGCCAACAATCTATCTTTCACAGGCTTCCACTTGCAAGAGAAATCTTTTTGCTCACCTTTCTTAATACTACTACAAAGAATATAAAAACATTCATCTATATACAGAGGGTTGCTTTTTTTTTTTATCAAATGGTATCACACTGAGCAATATCTGCAGCTTGCTTCCCCCCACACCCTTTTTTAAAGTAAGGACTCTGTTTGTTTGTTTTTTTAAGATTTTATTTTTAAGTAATCTCTATACCCAACATGGAGTTCAAACTACAACCCCAAGACCAATAGTTGCAGGCTTTACCGACTGAGCCAGCCAGGTGCCCCTCTCTTTATTTCCATTCAGCATTATACCATGGGCATCGATAACTATAGATCTTACTCATCCTTTTTGGTAACTACATTGTATTTCATAGAATGGATGTACCATCATTTGTCAATCATTCCTCTTTATGCTATTCAAGTTACTGAAAAAATTTTGGTACTAGAAATAATGCTGTGGTTAATAAACTTGGTCATATAGTGTAATCATGGTTCTATTTCTGTAGTTTAGACATTCAGGAGTGGGTTAGGAGGTATAGGAGTATATGCATCTTTTCTTTTTTTAGGTAATGCCTGGTTATTTTCCAATAAGATGATAGCATTTCAGACTCCCACCAGCAGTTCCTGCATGCAGTGCTGCTTTCCCTTTTTACCTTTGCCTTCATGGTGTCATCAGTATTTGTCATTTTTGGCAATCCAGTGGGCGAAAAATAATATAGCATTTTCATGACTACTAGTCTTTTTCTATGGCTGTTTGTATTTTTTTTAATGAGTTATATGCCAATCTTTTGCCCATTTGAAAAAAAAAAAGTAGGAGTTGTCTTTTGCTCTGTACAAGTTCTGTGCATTTTCAGGATATGAACCCCTTTACTTCACAAGTGTGTTGCAATTATTTTCTCTTCTTTGTCTTTTGACTTGGTGAGTTGTTTTGCCGTACAGAAGAACAGAATGTTTATATCATTGGATCACTTGGACTTTTCTTAATGGCTTCTGGGTTACTTGGTTGGGGATAGCTCCCCTAGCTTGAGCGTATATAAATGTTGTTCAATTTTTCTTTATTTTTACCTTGAGATCTTTGGTCCACCTGGAATATGTATGCAAATGGCATGTGAGGTGGGTTATCTAACTTGCTTCCTACTGAGTAACCAATGGTGGCAGCCCCAATTTTATTAAGTAAACTGCCCTTTTCTTGCTGTTTCTAGAATTAGATGATGCCTTTAGTGTCATTGACTTGTTTTGAATGTGTATTGTAGCTATCACAGCTATCCAGAACTTGGAAGAGGAGTGAAAGCATATCTGCCTTATTTTTTTATCCTTAATCTTTCATCTTTATCTGGCAGATAAGTGAACTCCTATCCTTTGATTCCAGATAATGTAGTAATTGTAGCAGTGTCCAGGCTAGTACCATGTTTCTTCTATCTGGGAGTCTTCCAAGAGGAATGAAAGCATATCTATATCTGCCTTATTTTTTTTTACGTCCTCCTTCTACCTTTCCTCCTTGTCTCAGGTTAGGTGGACTTCAAAATACCTCCCTACTTTGTTTGTAGGTAACGTAATGATTATAATCCAGGACAGTACCATATTTCCAGTCCACAATCTCAACCTGTGTTCACACAAACCCAGAACTTCAGCCCTATTTGAAATGGGAGTTTATGGATTTTAATGATTATCCTTAAGTGTCCTTTTCTTATAATTCCAGAAGTTCAACAAAAATCTGCATGATACATGATACAGTGTTTATTAAAGTAAATAGAATATGGTTTTGCGGATTAGTGTAGGTTTAGAGAACTTTACATGAAAGTGAGATTATACAAATGAATATGTAATGTTTAAGTGTGAGCCCCTCTAACTGCACTTTTCATCTTAATTGTCTTAGAGCAGGAGGTCTGTTTTTGAGACATTGAGCCATCCTTGAGTTTTTCAGGCACTCAGGTGCTTCATATTCTTTTTTTTTTTTTAAGTTTGTCGTGTGTATGTGTATAATTGCTAATAGTTGTCTCTTACTTTGTGTTTGCGTTCTGTTTATTTTAGAGCTGTGTAGTATATCCACCAGTGATCACATACACTGGTCATTTTGTCCCTCCAGCATCCTCTCCCTTTACTACATAATCAGATCTTTCCTCTTAATTACCCATTTGTTTCTAAGAGTTCTTTCACTAATTCCCCACCTGCCAAGGGCTCATTCCCTCCTTCAGTGCTTACTTCAGTCCAACTTGTTATGGTTGATTCAGTTCCCCACTTCCCTTCTTCCTAAATGGTGGGTAAGTAACATGGCCTTTTCTTTTGCTAGTGATTTTCTCAGCAGCTGGAGTTGATTCCTCTAGGCTTTGCTTCCGCAAGGCCTGGAGGACACAGCACCTGTTGCTGCTTCTCAGTTTTCCACTGCCTTTGACAGGTTGGTGGTTTTTAAGCCCTCCCTACCCCACTACCCCAACTGCCAGAGTGTCTTTTACCCTTGTTCTGTAGATGGGTAAAACCTGCCTGATTGTTCAGTAGTGACTCATAGTATGACCTCTCAGTTTTGCAAGGGCAAAAACTCCATTTTTGTATGTGTGTTCAGGGGTAATCAGGCTCTAGGGAACTGATTCTCACTAACCAAACTCTCTGGAGACTGATTTGTAAATCATCATATAAGGTTATTAATTTACAGTGGGAGATATTCCTATCCAGAGATCTGCACAGAGCCCCCTCCTGGTTCCACTCAAGAGACCAAATTACAGATAAGAGGGACCCTTGGTGTGCAAAGAACCGAATGAGGGAAATCGGATGTTGCCAAAAGGATATTTATAGCAAACATCCCTGATTCATTGGTCTTGCACTTTTTTAATACTCTCTGGCTTCTGCTTTGTTTCCCCTTTCCCCTTTGCTTTTAATGTTAACCATTGAAACCCTATAAGGAGAAGAGAAAGCCTTCATTCCAGGTTCTACCACCTCTGTAAAGCCTTTCTGAATCCCCAGCATCTTATTTTTTTTTCTTTGCTCCTTTAGTATTTTGTTACATGCCTCTCTTGGAATATTAATCACAGTTCTTCTTCTTATAGATATATAACAAGATATATAGCTTGTGTCCTCCTACTGAATTGTAAGTTCCCCCAAGAACAGAACATGCATTTTTCTGTTATTAAAGAGGCCTTATTTGACTACCGTATCTTAGAATATTTAGAAGCCGGTATTAGATTGTTAACTTTCACTTCTCATTTATTATGGAATTTCTACTCTGTGGCCTCCGTTATAAGGTGTTTATGATTGATCTTTAATTTTTTTGTTACATATGTCTCTTGATACGGTCTCAGTACTAATTTTTTTGTCTTGAAATTGTTGGAATCTTACTTGGGACTCCACAGGTTTTTGTGACTTAATCTGGGTTGTTAGATTAGAAGCATTAGATGTTTTATTTTTATGATTCTCAGGTAATGCATGCCTGTGATACAAAATGAAGAAATTATTTTGATGATAATTTTAAAAGTAGCCCCTGTATGTCATAACCAATTAGAAACTACTGTTTATGTTTTGATACATACTCATCTAGCCTCTTTTTTAGAAATGTTAAAAGTCGAATTTATACTGTATTTTCAGTTTTGTGTTTCGCCTTTTTACTTAATGTAGCAATTTTCCTGTTACTGAAAACTTTTGTATATGGGTGATTTTAATTTTCTTGGTGCTTTTCTTGATTTTCCACAGGTAACATGTATTGTTCTCATAACTGAAAGGAAAACAATAAAATGCTAACAAAAATCTTATAATTTTATTGGCTGGATAATTTATTTAACTATTCCTCTTTCATTGAATATTGAAGTTGTTTCAGATTTTAGGCTTTATCAATTATGCTGTGATGAGCATTTTTGTGAATAAAGTCTATCCTGTGTTTAGGGTTATTTCCTAGGATTATTGCCAGGACTGTTATTATGGAGACACAGAGTGTGCACATAAAGACTCTTGATAGATAACATTTTTTTCTTTTTTTAATATTCTACCAATTCATAATCAGACCAGTAGTGTGAGTTTCTTAAGGAATGCAAGTTTATCAGGAGCCCAAAGTCTGCTAGGCTTTTTATGCTTTTATTTCATTTAATCCTCAGACAATCCTTTGAGATACTTACTGCCCCTATTTATAGGCAAAGGAAGCGAGGCTAAAGTGACTTGCCCTGGGCTACACAGCTAAGAAATGAGGAAATTGGGATGCAAATCCAGATCTTTGTGATTCCACAGCCCCTAAAAGCACTATATATGTGTATGCTTGAGTTTTTATTCTGGTTATCTCTATGATACTCCAGTTCTTAACATTTAATTTATTGTGGATGTTAGAAAGTGTGTGTGTGGGGGGTGGGGTGGTGAATAAGGTTAATTGTTAGAAGGCTATCTCTTGATCAAAGGACCCTTATAGAGAAAATTGTTTTTTTGTTTGAAAACTGCTGTCTTCTACACATGCATCATTCCCCATCTTTGCTGTCGAGATATCCCACAATTTTGTAAAATCATTTGAAGCGGACTTTACATTTTGTTTAGAATCGTTAAAAAAAACAGAATTCAACTGGTAGATTTTATAGACCTTACTGGCTTTATTCGACAATACCTGAATCAGGCAACAATCCTTGTGGCTGATAGAAAGGAACTCCAGAGAGCTGTGCAAAATGAAAGACTTTTATAGGCAGAAGGAGGCGGGACAAGGAGGTTGTTCTAGCAGAGCTGATTGTTTCACCCAAGGCCACTTTCCTGGGGGGACAGTAGAGGTCTATTAGGCTGATTACCTCACTAGTACTGACCAGGTACTTCCAGATTTACGGGTTTAAGATTCCATTCCTAGAAGAGGTTTTGTTGTGGTTTGATGACTTGAGCTTAGCATGAGTGACTCCATTTTGGACCTGTTGTCCTTTTCGAACAGAATGTAGGTAGGAAAATTGGAAAAGAAAATTTAGGGACCTTGGGAGTTGAGTTAGTCTTCCATTTCCCTTAGTCAGTCATCACCATATCCTGTTACTTTTATCTCTGTAGTTTTTCAAATAAACTTTTCCCTTTATACAGCCTTATGGGGTTAGGCCTTTTTCATTTCTTTCCTGGGTTATCATGAATTTGTAACTGGTCTCCCTGCCTTCAGTTTCTTCTCTCTAATTAATCTTCCACGCTGTTCCCAAAGTTAATTCTTTCCCTTTTAAAAAGTATTATTTATTTAAGCATTATATGAATACTTTTTTTTTTTTAAGAAGAGGAAGCATTTACTGATTAAGGCTAAAATACCCCTTTTCCCCCAATCCTTCTCTTCCCTCACTGTCCCCCCAAAATCTGCAACCAGCTTTTTTTTAAGATACTATTTATTAGAGAGAGAGAAAGTGAGAGAGAGAGAGAGAGAGAACAATCGGGAGGGGGGGGCAGAGGGACAAGCAGACTCTGCTAAGCGGGGAACCTGACACCGGCTCAATCCTAGGACCCGGAGACCACCTGGAGACCACTGCCAGCGCTGAAGTCAAACATTCAACCAGACATTAAACCGACTGAGCCACCCAGATGCCCCCTGCAGCCAGCTCTTTTGCATATAATACATCTTGGAGATCTTCCCTTGTTAGTGTTTTAGAGGTATCTCATTTTTAAAAAACTTATCCATACTGTTTCATAGTATGAGTAAAGTGTGTTTAGCCATTCATCTAATTATAAAATACTTCGTAATTTCTATTTTGATTTCCTGTTTTAAACTGAGCATTGAAAAGTTTTTCCCCTAGATGGCATTTTCTTTATAATACATTTTATGATGTCTTCCCCCTCCCCCTTTGAAACTATCAGTGGCTGTATATCAGGGAACATAAACCCGCATGTGTCCAGGGTATCAGGCTTATGTAAATAGCTAGATGACAGACCAAAGGGTGTAGTGGAGATTGGCAACTGGAGAGTGCAGACACTGCCTAAAGATGTTCAATGCATATTTAAAAACAAACCAACAAAAAAACCACGCTGCTGGCCAAACAAGACACGTTTGCCACCAGATTTCAATGCATCATGCATTAACATGCCAATCAGAGCCCTTACAGCTTACTTATTGATAGCTGTGGCTGCTTCCTGGAACACTCAATCTGCTTTATGTTTCTCTTCCTTTGTACCTGCTGGAAAGTCTTCTCTCCTTTCTTTGCTAGAATGCTTGTCCTTTAAGACCCATATTGGGTACTACTACCTCTTCTATGAAACTGTTCTAGTTTCTCAAAGCAGATGCCTTTTGTGGCCTAATATAGTATGTTCAGATCTTTGTTACTGCCCTTATTACATCGCCCTATAATCATTTCTATACCTCTCTGTTGATTTATCTGGGGTGTGAGTCCCTCCTGTCAACTGCTAGCTTTATTCACCTTGATACTTTTGGCCCCAGTAAATCCTATACACTACCATAAGAGGTGTTCTATTTTTGTTGAGAGTGAATAAATGAATAATTTTATTAATTGTAGGAAGAATGGCCTTAGGGGAAGCCAGAATCCAAACTGATGATTAAACAATAAACATGAAAGCTTGTATTATTCAGGTTACTACTATCTGATGTTATCAAACTTAGGAGAAATTAATTGATTTTATTAAAGAATTTCTTTGATTTTAATATCGCTGAAATAAATGTAAATCACTTAGATACCGTAAAAGGAATTTTGAAATAAAAGCAGGAGTGTTACCACTTACTTCCCTTAACTAATGAAATATTTTACATCTAGTCCTTGGATTTTAGCTGTAGCATGTGTGGTTCTGTTTGCTACTTCTAATAGTAGAAATTGTTAAAAGACTTTAAATAATCGGGGCATCTGGGTGGTGCAGTTGTTAAACATCTGCCTTCAGCTCAGGGCACCATCCCAGCATTCTGGGATCGAGCCCCACATCAGGCTTCTCTGCTGGGAGCCTGCTTCTTCCTCTCCCACTCCCCCTGCTTGCGTTCCCTCTCTCGCTGGCTGTCTCTATCTCTGTCGAATAAATAAATAAAATCTTAAAAAAAAAAAGGACTTTAAATAACTCAAACTGTTTTAGTCTTCTGTTCAGATAATCAACCTACCTTAGTCATCTCTGACTCAATCCAACCACAATCATTGATTTTTGTTAGTTTATAGCTCTTTCTCCATTTTAAGAATTCATGTTCTAGGTACTTTGATCTGAAATGATTCTTTATATGTTCTAACTTCTTCCATTACTCTAGCTAGGAAGTAAAGCACAGTGCAAGGGCCAGAAATAAGCCTCACTGTTCAGAGAACATGTTTACATATATCCACATTCCATATTGCTCTTTATTTTACTTTTTCTAAAGACATTTCTTTTGGAGAGAGAGCAAGTGAGTGAGCAGTGGGGAGGGGCAGAAGGAGAGGGAATCCCAAGCAAATTCTGCACTGACCACAGAGCCCTATGTCACCATAGGGGGCTCAATCTCAGGACCCTGAGATCAGGACCTGAGATGAAACCAAGAATTGGGCGCTTAACCAACTGCACCACCCAGGTATCCCTCCATATTGCTCTTAAAACAAATTCATATCGTTAGCCGTGAGGTATTTCTTGATCCCAGAACATACAGCACTGTTGTTGTCAAAGTAAACACTTTATTCCATATATGTGGAACCCACCTTTGCCCAGGTGGTTTGAGAGAGAATTTCCCTTAAGTGAGATCTGGCTTTCCAGTAACTGAACTTTTCCCTGATGTTTTCAGATAAGTGATGATAGGATTCCTGAATATTAACTTTTAATGTTGAAGTTCTTTTGTACAGAGTAGAAATTGTTACAGCTGTAGTACAATGACTTCTTTTAGTGTTGTTCTTGTATTTGTGTGTTGCTGTAACTTACGATTTTGTGACTCATGGGTTGGTTTATTTTAATGTGGTGGCAGATTAGAACTGCAACATGGCACCTGGCCGTCATTTGCCATGGAGCCTCAACCTCTAGTTTTCTGAGTGATGCCCAGTACAGGACTGTGTCACTCATGGTCTGACTCAACCAGGGCATTTAATACTTCGTACTTCTTTACATGCCGTGGAAGATGTTGTGTGTCTTTTAGCCACCTCCTCCTGACATCAGTTACATAATGGTACCACTCTGGTTCAAAATCCAAGCCATTTTTGCATTTTCCTTTACCCTTTTATCCAGCCAGTCATCAAGCTTGGTGATAGAACTCATGGATTCTAATAAGCACAAGTAATTTTTTCCCTAGTCTTCCTGCTCCCACTCTAGGTCATGGAAGAACATTCCCTCTTACCTTCTCCCAACTCCAGTCTATCTATATCCACTGGTAGGTAGGTGAATTTCCTTAAAACCAACTGCTCTGTTCATATCTTGACCTCAGAAACCTTTTAATGGCACTTGTGTACATGCATGTACACACATACAAATATACTCAACCCTCCCATTGGCAGCTGGTTTTTATCCCAATATTCAAGATCTTCCACCTTGACTCTTAGTTTTTTTAACCTCATTTCCCACTCCTTCCTCCACAGTCTGCTTGTATAGCTCCTGGCCATCCTAGAACTTGATTGGGACTTTTTTTTTTTTTTTTTTTTGGCCTCAGCGCATTCAAGTCCCTCTGGACCCCTGAGGTGATCTCTGCTGCCTCTGAACATCCCCCATACTTTATTTTACTTAATTTCTGTTTATTTTATGGCATATCATTACCTAACTAGTGCTTTGCAGCTCATCAAAGTGCTTTTGAATCCATTACTTTATTCAAATTCCACAACCTGGGGTGGGGGGGAGACTGGTGTGTCTTATCACAAGGGAGGAAGCCAGTGCTTGAGGAGGGAAGAGTGACATGTCCAGTTTTGCAGTCATACAGTGGATCTAATGCTCAAATCCAAGCCTCCAGGGGCACCTTGGTGGCTCAGTCATTAAGCGTCTGCCTTCGGCTCCGGTCGTGATCCCAGCATTCTGGGATCGAGCCACGCATCGGGCTCCCTGCTCATTGGGAAGCCTGCTGCATCTCCCTCTCCCACTCCCCCTGCTTGTGTTCCCTCTCTCGCTGCCTCTCTCTGTGACAAATAAATAAGTAAAATCTTAAAAAAAAAAAAAAAAAACCCTAAGCCTCCAAGAACCTAAGCTCCACCTTTGTTTATTATGCTGCTACTACCTTTCTTGGTGCCTGAGTCTGCACATTAAGTGTACGTTTGATTCTCTCTTCCCAGTTGCCTGCAAGTTATTTGAAGTTGTGTTTTATTTCCTTGGAACATATATGTATATATGAGTGAGCCTATTCATATATTAAATACATTGCAGTTCAGTATTCTCTTTCTCTAAAAAATCATGCTTCTGATGCTTCTGCTCTCTGAGCTTTGTTTCCCCTGTGTGTGTGTGTGTGTGTAAGTAGAAGTGAAGCTTACTTGTTACAATAATAAAACTAGAGCTTTATGTAATGAATTTAATTTCTGGGATAACTTTTTGGCCATGCACTCCACATCCACGAGTATGTATTGCCTGTGAAGAGATCAAGCCTAATGCTAGGCTACTGAGAAGTGATTTCACACTCTTCAAGTATAAGTGTCCTGAAATTTCATATAATTGTACCTGTAACTTTGTTGACTGGATGAGAACGTGTATACCAACAAAAGCTGATACGAATTCAGTAACAATGTTAATGGATTTAAATTTTATTCATTATACATATCATCAACATATCTTTTTAAAGATTTTATTTATTGATATTTTTGAGATGTGGGGGGAGAGCACAGAGGGAAAGAGAAGCAGACTCCCCATTGAGCAGAGAGCCAGATGTGGGGCTACATCCCAGGACCCTGAGATCATGACCTGAACCGAAGTCAGACACTTAACCAGCTGAGCCACCCAGGTGACCTCATCAACATATATTTTAAAAATAATAGTATATACAGGGGCGCCTGGGTGGCTCAGTCGTTAAGTGTCTGCTTTCGGCCCAGATCATGATCCCAGAATCCCAGAGTCCCGGGATCGAGCCCCACATCGGGCTCCCTGCTCAGCAAGAAGCCTGCTTCTCCCTCTCCCATTCCCCCTGCTTGTGTTCCCTCTCTTGCTGTGTGTTTCTCTCTCTCAAATAAATAAAATCTTTTAAAAAAATAATAGTACATACATATACAACACATATAGTATTCTATAGGAAATGCTTGGTGCCCCTAGTGCTTACAAATCTTAAAACTTCATGGTTCCCAGTTAAGAGTCACTGCTATAGGGATTCTGGATTTGTCCTACATCACTCATTCTTGCCTTAGGAAGCTGCTTGTGAGAAATTTCCTACAGTGCCAAGGGGTTGGAGAAGCATTGCTTCCCTGAGTAATTGCTTTGTTTTCCTTTTAGACGGTAGGAGGGGTGCCTGGCTGGCTCAGTGGGTAGAACATGTGACTCTTGATCTCTAGGTCGTGGGTTTGCCCCACATTGGGGGTAGAGTTTAATTTAAAAAAAAAAAAAAAAAGATGTAGACGGTGGGACCTATGCAGCTGACTTCCCATTTTCAAATTGGCCTTTAAGAAGTTTAGAAGCAAAAACATCACTCAGCCATATAGCTCTATAGATCCTTGGGGCCAGCTTAAGTTTTCTGTTTTATACTTTGATAGTGACTTCCTGTTGTAGTTTGCGTGGTCTTGATTTCTTTTTCATTTATATTTTATCATTTTATTGCATGTGTTTCCCAAAAGCCAACGAAAATTCTATGAAAATGAATAAACACTCTAGCCCTTCTATGACCAGCTATATCTTAGGTCCTGGGTATATCTGTTCCGAATACTGATACATATTTGCATATGTCTTGCTCTTTATGCTGCATGTGAAGCATGCTCAGAAGTCAGAATTTATACGGGAAAGCCCAACCTAAGCATACTATTTATTAGAAGAATGTAGTTTCATTTAATATGAATCACTTTCAAAAACTTCTTACACTGTCTACTTAACCGTATCTCAAAAAGTAGAATGTCTCTTGTGGAGGGAAGCAAAGCCTCATTGATGATGATAGCATGCCTCTAACAGGTATAAGATCACTTCTGGCAGGGGTAATTTAAAAAATCCACACAGGACTGGGAGGGCAACTTTTTTCAGTGTTTATTCTTTTGAGTTTTGTACCATGTGTGTATTATCACCTATTCAAAAAAATTTATCAAAGACGTTCACAGTTATTTTCAGTAGAAGTATAAAAAATTTCTCTCCAGCCTATTAGACTATGAGCTCCTTGAGACAAGGAAATATGCTAGATTTCTCTCTTTGTATTTCTGAACCTAGTCCAGTGCTTTATACATAGTAAGCCCCCGGCTGGTGTGCATAGATATAAATTGGAAACCAAGAGTTACAAATTTCAATAGGAACACTGCTAAAAATTGTTGACTGTGGATGTGCCCCCTTAATTCTGCTACTCGTTTTAGAGTGAAGCTGAGCACAGCTTCCTTGCTCTGAAGTAAGATTGATTTTTATTGAAATTCATTAAAAGACCTTAAAAAACAACTTAGTAGAATTTTTCCTAGTCACAGTTCATGTTTGTTTAATTATTACAGTGGGATTTTTCCAGATGTGACCTCCAAACTCCTTTTCATCTCTTTTTGCAGATCTTTGTAGAATTTGATGGCTGTAACTGGAAGCAACACTCCTGGGTTAAAGTTCATGCTGAAGAAGTTATTGTGCTTCTGCTGGAAGGGTCTCTGGTGTGGGCACCCCGGAAGGACCCGGTCCTTGTCCAGGGCACTCGAGTCTCAATTGCACAGTGGCCAGCCCTGGTGAGTGACTTATTGGCTAGGAACATATTTGGGCTTTACTCCTATACTATAACTGTAACTATGGTATTTACCCAGTAGCTGAACTCTTTAGAATTCCCAAAACTCTGAGCTTGTCCCTAAACATACTTTTATTCTAAAGCAAAAATTGGGATATCTTGTCTCCTGTGTCTTCTGAAACTTACTTTGTTTTATTGAAGTACAGTTAACATACAGTGTTTATATTAGTTTTAGCTGTACAATATAATGATTCAACAATTCTACATATTACTCAGTGCTCATTGTGATAAGTTTACACTCAGTCCTGTATTTCACCCCTGCCCCTACCTACGTCCCCTCTGGCAACCACCAGTTTGTTCTCTGTATTAAAGAGTCTATGTTTTTTGTCTCTTTTTTTCTTTGTTCGTTCATTTTGTTTCTTAAATTCCACATAGTATGAAATCATATGGTATTTGTTTTTCTTTGACTTATTTCACTTAGCATTATACTCATTGAGTCCATTCATGCTGTTGCAAATGGCAAGATCTCATTCATTTTTACGAATGAATAATAGTCGTGTGTGTGTGTGTGTGTTCTTTATCCATTTATCTGTGGATGGACACTTAGATTGCTTCTATATCTTGCCTATTATAAATGATACTGCAAGAAACGTAGGAATGCATGTATCTTTTCAAATTAGTGCTTATCTTTTCTGTGGGTAAAATACCTAGTTGCGGAATTAATGGATCATCTGTTAATTGTATTTTTAATTTTTTGAGGACTTTCCATATTGTTTCCCACAGTAGCTGCACCAATTTACATTCCCACCAACAGGGCAGGAGGGTTCGTTTTTCTCCACATCCTTACCAACACTTGTTATTTCTGGTCTTTTTGTTACTATCCATTCTGACAGGCGTAAGGTGGTATCTCATTGCGGTTTTGATCTGAGTTTCCCTGATGAGGAGTGATGTTGAGCATCTTCTCATGTGTCTGTTGGCCATCAGTATGTCTTCTTTGGAAGAATGTCTGTTCAGGTCCTCTGCCCATTTTTAATTGGATTATTTGGGCATTTTTATGGTGTTAGGTATTTTGAATATTAACCCCTTATGGGATATATCATTCTCCAAATATTTTCTCCCATAGAGTAGGTTGCCATATCATTTTGTTGATAGTTTCTTTTGCTGTGCAAAGGCTTTTTATTTTGGTGTAGTCCTGATAGTTTATTTTTGCTTTTGTTTTCCCTTGCCTGAGGAGACATACCGAGAAAAATGTTTATATGGCCAGGGTCAATGAAATTATTGCCTATGTTTTCTTTTATGGTTTCAGGTCTTAACATTTAGGTGTTTAATCCACTTTGAGTTTATTTTTGTATTGGTATAAGAGGGTGGTCCAGTTTTATTCTTTTGCATGTAGCTGTGCAGTTTTCCCAACAGTATTTGTTGAAGAGACTATCTTTTCCTCATTGTATATTCTTGTGTCCTTTGTCATAGGTTAATTGACCATATGAGCTATAAGCATGGGTTTACTTCTGGGGTATTTATTCTGTTCGTTTGGTCTTTATGTCTAATTTTGTGCCAGTACTGAAATTTTTTGTATTAGATAATATTTGATACTTTTGTCTCAAAGAATTTTTTCACCCTGTCTTCTCATAGTAAGGCTATGAAACAATGTAATCCTTAAAGGCTTTTCTTTCCTAAGAACTCATTATTTTTCCCCCAGCTAGATAAAATTGACTTACAACATGGTGCAAGTTTGTGAACAGCATGATAATTTGATGTACATATATATTGTGAAATGATTGCCACATAATGTTACGTAATACATCCACTGGTTCACATAGTTAATATTTGGTGTATGTGTGGTCAGAACTTTTAAGATTCACTTTCTTAGCAACTTTCAGGTATACTTTATTGTTAACTTCAGTCACTGTGCTTTACATTAGGCCGCCCAGAACTTATAACTGAAGTTTGTACCCATTGACCACCTTTATCCATTTCATATTCCCCCAACCCATGGGAATCACCAGTCTCCACTGTATCTCTGAGTTCTTTGTGTTTGTTTGTTTTTGTTTATTTGTTTATTTTTTGTAGCTTCCACATGTAAATAAGATCATATCTTTATTTGTTGTTCTCTGACTTATTTCACTTGGTATAATGCCCTCAAATTTCATCCATGTTGTTGTAAGTGGTGGGCTTTCCTCCTTTTTTATGGCTGAATAGTATTCCCATGTGTGCACACACCATATCACTTTCCTTATCCATTATTCCATCACTGGATGCTTAGGTCATTTCCATGTCTTGGCTGTTGTGAATAATGATGCGGTGAATGTGGGGGTGCAGATAATCTTCTGAGATGGTGATTTCATTTTCTTCATATATATACCCAGAAGTGGGATTGCAGCATCATATGGTAGTTATAGTTTTAATTTTTTGAGGATCCTCTGCTGTTTTCCATAGTGAGTGCACCAATTTACATTCTTCTCAGCAGTGCACAAGGGTTCCCTTTTCTCTGCCTCCTTGTCAGCCCTTGTTATTTTTTGTCTTTGATGATGGCCCTTCTAACAGGTGTGAGGTGATGTCTCCTGGTGGTATTTATTTGCATTTTCCTAATGATTAGTGATGTTCAGGCCCCCTCCCCACTTTTTTAGGGAGAGAGAGTCCCCACGGAAGTGGGAAGGGAGACAAGGGGAAAGGGAGAGAGAGAATCTTCATTCTCAATGCAGTTCTTGATCTCAGGACCCTGAGATAATGACTTGAGCAGAAATCAAGAGTCAACACTTAACTGAGTGAGCCACCCAGGAGCCCCTGTTCATCCCCTTTTTATGTACCTATTGGCCATTTGTATATTTTCTTTGGGGAAAAAAATGTCTATTTGGGTGATTTGCCCGGGTTTAAAATTAGATTATTTGGTTTTTTGCTTTTGAATTCTATGAATTCCTTATGTTTTGAGTGTTAACCCTTTACCTAATATATGATTTCTCCCATTCCTTATATTGCCTTTTCATTTTGTTGGTCATTTCTTTTGCTTTGTGTAAAGCTATTTAGTTTGTTATGGTCTCGCTTATTTATTTTTGCTTTTGTTGTTTGTGCTTAGTTTTTTGTTTTTTTCTTAATTTTTGTTTTCTGAAGTCTGACAAAACAGTGCTGTAAGTTTACTTCTGAGAGTATCCATTTGTTTATATGCTGTTAGCAAAGTAAAGGCATAAATGTTACTTTTTAAAAAATCTAATTCTATGGCTAACCAGAGTAAATAAATAATATTCAAAACAAATATTTTTTACCTATTGATTATACACAACATCATTTACTGTACTGTCTTTTTGTTTGTTTTTAAGGCCATTTCCAATTGAACTTTTAGAAGAAGCTCAAATGGACATGGGCCCTTGGTGACTTTTGTAGGCTGTTTATGAAACAGCAATATGAATTTACCCATAAACATTTATACCAGTGATTATTTTACAAATCTCACAAAGATTTCAGGAGTTCTAGAGACGATAATGGTGTAAGTCTTTATTCTGGGAATTTACTGTAATTTAGCCCTCTTAAAGCCTGACAAGATTAGTCAAATCCCTAGAGGGATTGAGGAATTTCTCATTCTTTGTGTCCTTCTTAGCTGTAAATACAAGTATATTGAGCTGACTTTCTGCTCTAGTTTGCTTCCTGTAATTATTTGTGGGGTAGATCCTGGGTTAGGAATGTTTTTAAGGATTTACGCTTTAGCTTATCTGTATTTACTGGGATAAAATATATTAATAATGGGTATTTTCTCTGAAGTTAAATATGTGGTTGAATTGTTGTCTGTTTTCTCTTCCAAGTACTAATCAATTTCTTATTCTTTCTCTTTAACAGACTTTCACTCCCCTAGTAGATAAACTTGGTTTGGGTTCTGTGGTTCCTGTTGAATACCTTCTGGATCGAGAGCTGCGTTTCCTGTCAGATGCTAATGGACTACATCTGTTTCAGGTATTTAACACTTGCTCTAGTCTTAAGCTTATTTTTCCTCCTTGCTAGTTTTTTTTTTTTTTAATTATTATAAGTATGTTCCCCCTTTTCTTTTAGCATTGAAAGAAGTACTTCCTCCTAATAATTCCGTGTGCCTTTTTTTTTTTTTTAAGATTTTTTTTTATTTATTTGCCAGAGACAGAGAGTACAAGCAGGGGGAGAGCATCAGGCAGAGGGAGAAGCAGACTCCCCACTGAGCAGGGAGCCTGATGTGGCACTAGATCTGAAGACCCTGGGATCATGACCTGAGCCAAAGGCAGATGTTTAACTGACTGAGCCACTCAGGCGTCCTTCCCTATACCTTTTAAAGTTTCTCTGCTACCTTGGAAGTTCATTCACTAGCTGAGGCTTGTTTCTGCTTCTGCGCACCCCACCCCACCCTGAAACCACTTAAGACTTAAGACCACGATTCTAAGAGTCTTTTCAGAAGGTGGCTTCCCAGAGGTGGCTGCTTGTATAACTTAAGGGCGCCTATATACTTCGGTCAGTGGAAGACGAGCTGGGAGTTTGGGCTGATTCCAAGCAGCATTAGATATTGAAGAGCTTAAGTTTATCTCTACTTACAAAGAAAAGGGATAAGTTAGTAGTTTAAACAAACTAGCATCTGAGTTAGAGTTTCAGAATTTATGGATGGTAATATTTATTTCTCACTTGTAAGGTTTACTGTCTGAAGGTTAAAAATTGGGACACTTCTAAGAGTTTTGCAGTTTTGCTGTCTTATTGAAGCAGCCGAAGACAGTATTTTTTTTTTTTTTTTAAGATTTTATTTATTTATTCGACAGAGATAGAGACAGCCGGCGAGAGAGGGAACACAAGCAGGGGGGAGTGGGAGAGGAAGAAGCAGGCTCATAGCAGAGGAGCCTGATGTGGGGCTCGATCCCATAACGCCAGGATCACTCCCTGAGCTGAAGGCAGACGTTTAACCGCTGTGCCACCCAGGTGCCCCCAAAGACAGTATTTTCTTAACTGTGTTGTGTGAAATATTAATGATGATTTCTTTGTTGATACGTCTTCCTCCCTCTTTAGGCCTCATTTCCTCTCACCACCCTTGCCTTATTCATCTTTGGGGTACTGGTGCTTCTATGAGTAGGCACTCATTAAATGTTGGATAAATACCAAAATATTCCAAAAGATTTACTTGAAATACGATATTTTGTGGTCAGATATGTATGGGAAACACTGACCAAAACAAAGTTTTTTCTTCCATGTCTTCTCAGAGCCTTTGATATACTACTGTGTATAGAAAGATAAGAGTATATAATATTTCCTGAACCTAACTGATCCTAGCATCATTATTTTTTGCAGAACATCTCATGAGACTAGGGTTTTACATAACATTCTTTGGCCGTGCTGGCATAGAGCTCCTCAAGGGTATGATTTTTCTAATCTGGTTAGATACTACTGCTATTTATTTTAATATTTGGTTGTTTTCTTCTTTTATCTTTACCAGATGGGAACAGATAGCCAAAACCAGATTCTTTTGGAACATGCTGCCCTGAGAGATACAGTTAATGCTTTGATCAGTGACCAGAAGCTACAAGAGATATTCAGCCGAGGTAAGAACAGGTAGTCTTCTGTCCCTGAATCCTGAATCAGGTATGTGATCAGTGTTGAAAGTGATAGAATGGGGAAGACACCATGCAGCTCTAAACATTTGTGCTGCTTTTTGTGGCGAGAGTCAAGAGTATCCAGTTAGCTAGATCTCTAGAATAGTTTGGAAAAATAGGATCTCACTCAGACCACTGTCTCCTCTTTAAATTACATTTCATAATATCCAATTTTGTCGTGACTTTTGTTCTCTTGGGTTTTTTTTCCCATTTTTAAAATATTTGTTTAGGACAAACTTGTGGGCGCCTGGGTGGCTCAGTCGGTTAAGCATCTGACTCTTAATCTCAGCTCAGGTCTTGATTTCAGGGGTATGAGTTCATGTCCTGCACTGGGCTCCATGCTGGGCGTGGAGCCTAATTGGAGTGTTAAGGTAGTAGAGCTAGAAAATCTCTGCCCTTATTGAGCTCAGTGTCTGAAGTTCTCAAGGAGTAAAGATTATTAATGTAAATAACAACTTAGAATGCAAGGTATGTTCATAAAAGAAGGTGTCCACAGACTTATTCACGTTAACGTGTTGTTTTTTTTAAGAATGAAAAGAAAAGAATTATTAGCTTTTTCTAGTTCAGATACAGATTTTGCCCAAGATTCCACATAAAGAATAGACTGTTTATTCTTCCCTTCATGTTGCACATCTGCTCCTCTTCCTTTCTGAGCCTCTTGAAAATCATGATTTTCAGTGAAATAGGGTCTTCGGTTCTCTTCTGTCAAACTGTATCTGAATGGGTAAAGGTAGGAAAACTGGTTTATTGGGGGAAGGAGAGTATCAGGAAAAAGTGATGTTTAATAATCAAGGAAAAATATGGAGGCAGAAAGAATGTGAGGAAAAAATTAATAACAGAAAGTAGAGTGGACAGAATGAGAGGAGGAAATGTATGGGAGTATGTATAGAAAAACTGAGGAAACTTAATTACTGTTTGGAGAGATAATATTTAAAATGAGTAATGATTTAGCTATATAGTCTCAAATATATGAGATATGGAAAAGAGAGAAACTGTCCTTCGAGAGAAACTGTTCTTCTTGGAGGGCCAGCTGAAATTGCAGGGTAACATTACCTGCTGATAAAGTAATATCTTTAAAATTCTGTGTTCCTAGGAAGACAGGTGCTTTATTTGTTCAGACTATTATTAGTGCAGAGGCTGGAAACCTCATAAATTGAACTCTCCACCTACTGTCACTGAAAGGCAGCAGAGTGTAAATGATTATCGTTCCTGTGGTCACTTAACAGTATACTCAACTTACTGGCCTTCCATTTTTTACATGTATGTGTCAGATCAGATATGTCTGATAGATTTTCTACTACCTGTAGTTGTTGTTTGTAAGTTTTCTTTCTCTTCCCTATATTACTTCTGCAGTTGGAAAATTGACAATAGGTGAAATCAGATCTGGGATATGCTAAGGAATCTCCAAATAGAATTTACAAAGATCACTAGAAAAAAAATTGTGTTTTGGTTTTAAATTGCTGAGTATGGTACATCTGAAAGTGCTCATTTATTCAACTCCATACGAGAGAACTGAAAATGCTAAATATTTACACCATATAGTTTTCCTTATGCTTTTAGAAATAATTATGAACTATAGCTTAGCCAAACATACTCAGTACTGACTGATCTCTCCTTTAGGTCCCTACAGTGTCCAAGGTCACAGGGTCAAAGTATACCAGCCAGAGGGGGAAGAAAGTTGGCTCTATGGTGTTGTAAGCCATCAAGACTCCATCACCCGTCTTATGGAGGTCTCTGTAACTGAGGTGAGGTTTTGGCTCATTTCCTTTAAGATTCATCCATCCTCTTACAGAGGGTGACGTAGAGGAAGGGAGCACTTGACTGTGTATTAGAAGACTTGGGTTCTGTCTGTGGTTCTTTCACTTAATGACTGTATGACCTTGAGGAATGCTGTTAACTTTCTTAACCTCATTGTTCTCATCTGTAAATTGAGAGATAATTAGGAACTCTTCAAGCCCCACCTCAGCACTGTTTTGGGGACTGAGATAATATATTGGAAAGTGCTTTGAAATCTGTAAAAATTAATATAAAAATGTAAAGTCGTATTGTCCTGATTTTATCATATCCATAAAGGTTAGTAGTTTAAAATCTAGTCAGTGAGCATTTGCTTCTGTAATACTTATACCACTCCCCTTTAGATGCTAAAAGCAATGAATTGTTTCTAATGAAGTAAATAAAAATAAAGCACAGCATCTAGAGCTACCTGGAGAATTTTCTAGGAAAAACAACAGATGAGTGTTTTGAGGCAAACAAATGTATTTGTGCTATCTTTGAATTGGTTTCAGATTTGCCCTTTGCAGTCACGTGTAATGTAAGCATAAATGTTTTTACTTGATTCCTTATTGAGTTTTCAAAACTATTAATAATATTCATTTTAAAATGTCAGAAATACATATAAATAAAGTAGTGTGGAAGCCACCCTTTCCACTAGGCAAATATTCACTCCCCTCATTGGTAACCACCATTAATAGTTTGGTATGTATTCCATAGTCTTTGAAATATCTTTTGTGTGTGTGTGTGTGTTGTAATATTTGCACGTTACAAATTTATGCGATAAGTGTATGAGCCATATTTTATTAATAAATGGGATTATATAATACATATAGTTCTATAATTTATCTTTTTTACTTAGCTGTAGATTATCAACATCTTTCTGTGTAAATATACGTAGAAATTTGCCTCATCCTTTTAAAATAGATGCATGCTGTTCCACTGAATGGGTATATTATAACTAATTTAATCTAAATGTGTTGGACACTTAAATCATTGCGCAAATAATGCTACGGTGAATATCCTTGAACATATATTATTATACACTACTTCACATTATTTATTGGTATAAATTTCTAGGTATATAATTGCTAGATCAAAGGATATGCATGTTAAATCTGACAGGGTGTTGAATCAGCTGCTCCCCATTGTTTTTATTGTTTATTGGTAGAGTGGTTCTTTCCATGATTTTTGGTTCTGTAGGCTAATACTTTCTGATATGTACAGAATAGGAAGATTTTAGAGATGCAGAATTTGAAATGAATGTCCTTAAAAGAGACACTTAGGCATTGAACTCAATTCTTCCATTCATTAGTTTAACAAATATTTGAGCGCTTATAGTATTCCCAACCTTGTTTTGGATGTTGTTATTCTGACAGTGAGTGAGATAGTAGAGAACCCTGCTTTCGTGGAACTTTCATTCTATTAGGGGAATAGAAGCAAAGAGATAATTACATGGATTAGAAGAATACATAATTGTGTCTTTGGACAGGGCTTAAATCTTGTTTCTCCTGTTTTTCATATTTTCTGCTATCCTTCTCCTACTCTAGAGTGGTGAGGTCAAGTCCGTAGATCCCAGACTGATCCATGTGATGCTGATGGATAACTCAACTACTCAGAGCGAGGTACAGTAGTCGAATGAGTCTCTGAGCAGACTCATGGTCTTTCTTTATCTTGTTATACAGATTCCTCATGTGCGTGTTATCCATGGATGCCATTCAGGTTTCCACTCTGGCCACTACATTTCTTGCTCCCTCCAAGTCTTGTCTAGTTAAGGGAATATAGTCTCAAGAAGGAAGTATAGTTGGAGCAAACCCTTTTAATCATGGCTGTGTTGCCTAAGCATTTTAGAAGTCTTGGCCTAACTATTTCTTCTTACATTCTTTCAGGACAGGTGTATTTGGTATATTTGAAAGATACGGTAGACAGTTAAAGCTGTAATCGGTAGTAATATTTATAACCTACCTAGTAATAAGAAATGGAGAAGCTGCATCTTTTTTCTTTCCTTTAAGTGGTAGTGAGCTCCAAGAATTCTGAAATTTTGTATCCCAAGAAGAAATAAATCAAAAGGTGCCTAGTTCAGTGCTCAGCACACAGTGGATTACTCCATAATTACTATGAATCAGGCCAACTCTTGTTTCATTCAGAGTTACCATAACCCAAAAAAGATACATAATAAACCAGTGCCTGAACCAATCAAGGAATGCTATGGGAATTTCTTTCACTAAGACATTGACAAGACAGCCGTCTAGCCACATGTTCCTCATAGTCTTTTAGCATCCCTGTAATATTGCTGTCTTGGCCATTCATACTAAGTCTATGGTTCTTCTCATCTTTATCCAGTCATTCTTGACTTGATAAAACAAAAGCAAGTTAGGAAAAGAAGAATCAGGGTTAAATTTAATAGCTCTTTACTATGTATTATATTGCCACAAGTAGGATAAGTCTCTTGACTGTTTACATGACTGAAAATATCCTTTACTTTGATGGTGTGTTGGGCCCCTTTTAATTCCCTTCCTTACTTCATTCATTCATTAAGTACCTTTTACATGCCACACACTATGCCACTGGTCAGATATAACTGGAGAGTACTGGTCTCCATGTCTTATCACATGTGAGTAGCTCACCGGAAGTAGGACGTACATATAAGTTATTGCTCAGGGAGGTTGCAATGAGCCAAGATCAGCAACTTCGCTAGATGTATAAGAGGTGAGATCTGTGGTTTTCAGCAGCAGATTACCAGAAGTGTGGGGGAAACAGAAGTATTTCTTGAGCTTGACTAAGAGGTATAGAAGAAAATTAA
This sequence comes from Ailuropoda melanoleuca, assembly GCF_002007445.2. Lineage (NCBI taxonomy): Eukaryota > Metazoa > Chordata > Mammalia > Carnivora > Ursidae > Ailuropoda > Ailuropoda melanoleuca. Next base: position 26,766,646 of record NC_048220.1, read on the forward strand.
GGGAGAAAGTTGGAAATGAAGGCAGCAAAAAAAAAAAAAAAAGCGAGAGAACTAGAACTGGCAAGAAGAAATATAAAATTTGAAAAAGTTACAGTTACAATAGCTATAATAATGGTTACAACGAAAATACAGATCTGTACAAAGAAGCTATAAACATTCAAGGGTAGTAAGATGAGTTTAATGAAGTTAGTAAATAATAATGGCTAAATAACTATATGTCACTAGCTTATAGCTTATTGCCACCCCAACACATGTTATCTGGGTAAAACTATCTGAAAGCTACCTGAATGAAGCTAAAAGAAAGTATTGCTTCGTAGTGGGATACCATTCTAATAATGGTCTAGGTAAAAGTTCTTGCTTGAGAGCATGGTAGCTGAGCTCCAAGCCCCCTTCCCCTTGTCCTTGTCAGGGGAGGAGTTTATTTAGAGATAGGAATGATGTCTTCTAATCTTCTATCTTTTAAGGTTGCTTGGCCTCTCAATTAAGGCACAAATCAGATTTCATGAGATAGGCTGAAATTATTGGAAGAGCTAAGGGCTTTGGCTGTTCGGTCTATGGTAGCCTGCCTTTTTTGCGTTCGTTTGTCTAATAATTTGAAATAAGTTCTGGAGATTGTTTGTGTATTTATAGTGTCCACAAGAGCAATCCAAACCTGTCTCTGTTGGATTCACTTTTCCTTTGGTCACAGACTCACAAATGTTGGTCTTCCTATTGTTAAGTTGTCACCAGTTTTTTTAGTGACTTCTGAATAGAGGAAATTTTGTATTTCAATACTTGAAATGCCAGTTTCAGTCACACAAGGGGAAAATATGAAATAAAGCAGATTTTTTTTTTCATCAAAGGGCAAATGAGCTCCCATCCTAGCGCTAGCAGTCTTCTTTTGTAAATGAAATTCCACAAATTTTTCAAACCCTCAAAAAAGTCCATTTGAGGAAGCTTTTTACTTAAAGGAAGTTTTGCCAAGTGAGTTAATCTCTCCTAATCATTATCTTGAATGCGTGTGTAAATTGAGTCACAGGAAGGTTGGAGCTTTCTGACTAATGGGATGTCTTAGAGCTGGAATTGGAATGTAGCAATCTGCCTGCTTTGATTGTCTGCTTCTAGAGATGGGAAAGAGCTAATGGTTTATGGTTTTCACAGGATGGAAGGTTCCTTTTAATAAATCTTTTTTGAATTTTGTTTTGTAGGGGGGTACGTTAAAAGCAGTAAAATCTTCCAAAGGAAAGAAGAAGAGAGAGAGCATAGAGGGGAAAGATGGCCGGAGGAGGAAAAGTGCTTCGGACTCTGGGTGTGACCCTGCATCAAAGAAATTAAAAGGAGACAGGGGTGAAGTAGACAGTAATGGGAGCGATGGAGGTGAGGCGAGCCGAGGGCCCTGGAAAGGAGGGAATGCCAGTGGAGAGCCAGGGCTGGATCAGAGAGCCAAGCAGCCACCGACTACATTTGTTCCCCAGATTAACCGCAACATTCGCTTTGCCACTTACACCAAAGAAAACGGCAGGACTCTGGTGGTACAGGATGAGCCTGTAGGTGGGGACACACCTGTACCTTTCACTCCATATTCTACAGCCACAGGTCAAACACCTTTGGCCCCAGAGGTGGGTGGAGCCGAAAACAAAGAGGCAGGAAAAACACTGGAACAAGTTGGCCAGGGCATGGTGGCTTCAGCAGCTGTGGTCACTACCGCCAGCTCCACCCCAACCACGGTGAGGATCTCAGACACTGGCCTTGCAGCAGGGACTGGGCCGGACAAACAGAAAGGCAGCCGGTTACAGGCCCCAGGAGAGGTGAGTTGTTCCAGGGGCAGATTTGCAAGATTTGGGTTCATTCTTTTACCCTACTTTAATGTTAACACGTTAAACAGCATCTAAAATGCCACAGGGGAGGAGTATTTCTGAGATGTGCTTAAATTGTACTCTGAATAGTCCTTTACTGCTCATTGGGCAAATGTGTATATTTTAATAACTTTATTAGCTCTTAAAAGTCACCTGAACAATTGCACTAATCAAAAACTGATTATAAAATCCAATTTAATGAGATGCTTAAATATATCTGATGGGGAATCTTTTTAATTCAATTATCTATTTAGTTCGCATAGTGGTTGAGCCTCTACCAGGCCTATGAGAGGCAAGGTTAATGAATTACAGTGTTGGTAACCGTGAACACTATAATTAAGGCTATGTGAAAGTGACTATTACCATCCCCTGTTTTTAGTTCATCATTTTCTGTGATATTTTCCTTTGAGGCTAGGCTTCTTTCCAGGATTTGATATGGCTATAAAAGTTTCTCTTTTTTTCTAACTTACTCTTTTTAAGCCTTACCCAGAAAATTTGATGGAATTAATCACAGTAGTATCCAACTTACTCTGTTCTTTATCTGATACACATGTTCGTTGCTGAAATGGAACTTCTGTTAAATATAAGTTAACATCAAGTTGGCTTCCCAGTCAGATTTGAAACAATATCAGAATCATTTCTTACAGTCTTTTGACTCTTATTTTGGTCACCAAAGAATGATTTATGATGCTAGTCATTTTTTTTTCAGACTGGCTGTTTCCTCAAGTTGGAATATGAAATACAAAGACAAAATACTAAATGATTTTTTAAATTATGTATAGGAAACTACTGTGTGCTAAGTACTGTATATTATAAACAAAGAATTGAAATCCCTATTTGAAGGAGCTCACATCTTAAGATGGAATCATTTTAGGTATAACAGTGCCAGGTAAAACATGGCATATACATTTCATCTGAGTTCTTCACCTCCTAGGAGATGCAGTTTGTGAATCCTTGGTGTGCAGGGATGGGGAGGGAGGTGAAAGGTCCAGGCAAAGGAGGAGAAGGCCTGTAAATGCAAATTTCATACCGTTCATGATTTGTCCTCTGTTAGTTGACCAGCATTTCCAAGAGAACTAGGTGAGAATCTTACGTGGATTTCCACTGTGTAAGTCATCATATTGCTCAAATTAATTAAAATCCAGTTCATCTCAAAGGCAGTGTAGATGTAAAGGGGGATTACAAAGTAGACTACGTTTTATACGTTTTATATGCTGCAGGAAGAGACACACTGAATGCTGTTATTCTTGGGGTAGCAAAGCTGAACAGAGGAAACGTGAATTCAAAGGGCATTTTCCAAATAGGTTGGAGAAGTTTCTATGACTGTATCAGTGATTTTGGTATTGTGTCAGCCTAAGTATTGTCCTGGGATCTGATTTGAAAGTACAGAAATGGAGGTTTCCATTATGACGTCAAATCTAAAATAGGGACACAGCCCCCAGGAAACTTCTTGCCCTAAAAATTAAGTTGCAATCAGTTTGTCATCACCTTCTTATAGGAAAAGGATTTAAAATTTAATCATCCAAAGGAAAATGAAAGGCCATCCAAATTATTTTTCATTCATGTGTGTATTTATTTTTAAAGGGTAACTTTAGTAGTGAAACCTGAGCTACCCGTGCTGGATTGTTGGAATCATGCGGGTGTCAAGGCTCCTGGCCAAATTCTGCTAATGAAACAACAGCCAGGGGCGCCTGGGTGGCTCAGTCGGTTACACGTCTGCCTTTGGCACAAGTCATGATTCTGGGATCCTTGAATCAGGGCCTGTGTCTGACTCCCACTCATCTGGGAGTCTGCTTCTCCCTCTCCCTCTGCCCCACCCCTGGCTTGTGCCCTTTCTCTCTCTCACTTCATCTCAAATACATAAAGTCTAAAAAAAAAGAAACAAACAACAGCCAGTCCTTAGGGCTATGTCTTTCTGTTGTCTTCTTTTTTTGGGGGAGGGGGTTTAAGTCAGTAGTTGCTGATTAGTGGGAAGGAAAAGAAAAAGAATAATGGGGTGCCTGGCTGGCTCAGTCTGTAGAGCATGTGACTCTTGATCTCCGAGCCCCATGTTGGGCGTGGAGTTTACCTTAAAATTAACAAACAAACAAACTCAGGTTTTTAACTCTAAAATGACCCGAAGCAGCCTCTGTAGCAGATGTCAACTGGAAGCAAGCCATAGGTGGCCTGCCTGGTTCTCATGCCTCTGCGCCACCATTAAGGAAAGTCCTAATGTAGGCTTCTCTTGCCTATTTAAAGAATACCTTAAGTAAACAACCCCCCCTTTTTTGGACAGTAGCCGTTTAATTTATCTGGAATAATTTTTTTAATTGTAAAGAAGTAACCATTAAATTTACCATTTTAACTATTTAAAGTGTTATAATACTCTGGTATTTAGTACATCCACAGTGTTGTACAATCGTCAGCACTTTCTAGTTCCAAAAATTTTCATCACCCTGGAAGGAAGCCTGATACTCATTAAGCAGTCCTGGAATAATTTTTGTTACCAATGTTTTAAAATGAATGTTTAGAGATAGCATCCTCTACTACCTGAAAGTTGGGTTTAAGTGTTCAGACCTGCATGTGGAGATTTCTCTTTGCATGCGCATATGGATGTGTAATATATATGAAAGTTATCCTGCTCTTCTTTACACACACACCTTTTATTCACATGCAGAAGTTACCATTTTCAAGGTGAAAAAAAGGAAAATGTTTTTTCATCTCCAGTTTGTTAGGCTGAATACTTATGTTTGGTGGGTGTATGAGTATTTATACTTTTCCTGTTTGGAGATTTGTTAGATCCTAATGATAACAAAAGGGTTCAGTGATGAGTGTTCCTTCTTTCTTCCTTTTTCTTTAAATTATTTATTTATTTGTTTGTTTGTTTATTTAGGAGCCTAGTGTGGGGCTTGAACTCAGGACCCTGAGATCAAGACCTGAGCCAAGATGAAGAGTCAGACACCTAACCGACTGAGCCACCCAGGCACCCCATAAGTGTGCTTTCTATAATTTAACATCTTTAGGTCTAACTTTAATTGAAACAGATATTCTACTTTTAGGTTGATTTGGACTCATAAATAAATGGCCAGATTCTGAAAGGATCCATCTTGGGGAGTTTCAGACTAATACAGAGAATATTTTTCCTTAACGTACAACAGGCATGCCATGGAATTGAAGACACTTTTGTAAGATAGACAGCTAGTTTAAATAAATCAAAACTTTTAAAAATCAAAACTTTGACAATAGCTGAGGTCATTGAAGTAGATTAATATTACAGGGCCACTAAATTCATTTTATAGTAAAAGTTGATATCTGTCTGTTCAGAAACCCTTTCCTCCAGTTCCTGGTAGAGTCTTCATTTCCAAATAGAAACTAAGAAACCTACACAGCATCCTAGTGCTGTGACAGCCTGTGGGCTAACAACCAAGGGAGTGGCGGGGTGAATGACATCCTGCTATCTCTAGCTCACCATGTTAAAGATCCCCTCTGTGTGGTCTGTGGCAGGTTTCTTCCTTAATGCTGGTGAGATGTAGTTATAGGAGCAGTTTTCATGGAATTGTAGGAGAGAGAAGTTGATTTGACCCACAAGAAACATTGGCCTAGGTCCAGGAAAGAGATAATAAGGTTGTCAAGAGAAACCAGCGTCACTAACTCAGGCTATCTTCTTTTCAGAATTCAAGAAATACTGTTCTGGCCTCTTCTGGATTTGGAGCATCTCTCCCAAGTTCATCACAACCTTTGACTTTTGGAAGTGGAAGGAGCCAGTCCAATGGGGTTCTAGCCACAGAGAACAAACCTTTGGGCTTCTCTTTTGGCTGTAGCTCTGCACCAGAGTCTCAGAAAGACTCTGATCTCTCCAAAAACTTGTTCTTTCAATGCATGTCCCAAACTTTACCCACCAGTAACTACTTCACTACCGTTTCAGAGAGTTTGGCTGATGATTCCTCCAGTCGAGACTCATTCAAACAAAGCCTTGAGAGCCTCTGTAAAGGCAGATCCACTCTTGGAGCAGACGCTAAATCAGGCTCTAAGGCTGGCAGCTCTGTGGATCGGAAGGTGCCTGCAGAGTCCATGCCCACCCTCACGCCAGCCTTCCCACGGAGCCTCCTAAATGCCCGCACCCCAGAGAGTCATGAAAATCTATTTTTACAGCCCCCTAAACTGTCTCGAGAAGAGCCCTCTAACCCTTTCCTTGCATTTGTGGAGAAAGTTGAACATAGCCCTTTCAGCAGCTTTGCATCTCAGGCACCAGGTAGCTCTTGCTCTGCGACCATTGTCACCTCTAAGGCAGCACCCAGCTGGCCCGAGGCCCACTGCTCTACAGATTCGGCATCTTTAGCAAAGAAGAAAACTCTCTTCATCACAACTGACTCCTCTAAACTGGTGTCTGGTGTTCTGGGCTCAGCTCTTACCACCGGGGGTCCAAGCCTCTCTGCCATGGGGAACGGCCGCTCCAGCTCACCCACCAGCAGCCTCACCCAGCCCATTGAGATGCCTACTCTCTCCTCCAGCCCCACAGAGGAGAGGCCAACTGTGGGGCCTGGGCAGCAGGACAATCCCCTCCTCAAAACCTTTAGTAACGTCTTTGGCAGGCACTCAGGCAGCTTTCTGTCCTCCCCAGCAGATTTTTCACAGGAGAACAAAGCTCCTTTTGAAGCTGTGAAAAGGTTCTCATTGGATGAGCGAAGTTTGGCTTGCAGACAGGACTCGGACTCCAGTACCAACAGTGACCTGTCAGATCTGAGCGATTCTGAGGAGCAGCTGCAGGCCAAGACTGGCCTGAAGGGGATTCCAGAGCACCTAATGGGGAAGTTGGGCCCCAATGGGGAGCGAAGTGCTGAGCTATTGCTGGGCAAAGGCAAAGGGAAACAGGCCCCAAAGGGCCGGCCACGGACCGCCCCCCTGAAAGGTGATCTTGCTGGGGTTGTCCATTGGCTTGGCTCTGGCACCAGCTTTGAATGCCTCTTGTGCTCTTGGGCAGCAGAAGTCCTTTCTTTGATGGAAATTTCTATAGTCATGTAGAATATCATGGCCAGAAGGGCCCAGTAGAGGCCCCTCATCAGACCTTTTGGTTCAGGGCAGGATTACATCTAACCCAGCACCTTTACTAAAGAGGGATATCTACCTGTGTAATGATAATTGCACAGAAGAGGACCCTTGATTCTCTTTTTGCTCAGGATCTCTTTCCTGGTGTTTTTCTTGTCCCTTTCTACTTCTCTTTGGCCCATCCTCTTTAATTTACTTTAGAGGAATTAGTGAGTACTGGACTCTATTCTCAAATAGCAGCCTTTCATAGACTTACTTAAGCAAAAAGAATCACCCCTCACATTTGCTTCTCTCTGTTACTTACATACGGTTGTAACACGTCTTCCAAAAACCATTAACTCCTATGCTGTGAGGTTATGGTCCAGAATTGTGAAGGGCAAGTATCTAAGAGAAAGTTGAACGGTAAAAGTAACTGTTGTCATTAGGAATTGGTATCCCATGGAGGCACAGGAGTTGTTGATTAGTAGAACAGTTGTGTCTCCGGAGGCTAGAGGCAAGTGGCTACCTTCTGCCTTCGTGGGTTTTCCTCTCCCATGCCAGAGTTGTTTCCTTGTAATGGGGCACTTCCCACAAATTCTCTCCATGGTCCTTAGCTTCCGGTTGAAGCCTCTTTGCTCCCTCCCTTTCTGTCAAGGGTGGACCTTATAGGCACAAGCCCAGGCATGGCAAGGGGGAATGAGCCAGGTCAGGACAAGAATGCGTCCCCAGGAGGATCACGTTACTGGGTCTCATTAATACCAATCATGACCAGCCATTTCTCCCCCCTTCCCTTGCCACAGTTGGCCAATCAGTGCTGAAAGATGTGAGCAAGGTGAAGAAGCTGAAGCAGTCTGGAGAGCCCTTCCTGCAGGATGGGTCCTGCATCAATGTAGCCCCTCACCTGCACAAGTGTCGGGAGTGCCGCCTGGAGCGGTATCGGAAGTTTAAAGAACAGGAGCAAGATGATTCCACTGTGGCCTGCCGCTTCTTTCACTTCCGGAGGTACCCAAATCCGTCTCTGTCTCCTTCCCGGTTTCCATGAGTTGTTGGTAACTCCCATTCTTTCTCTGAATCTGTAAGCCTATCTCACACCTTTTCCTTATTTTTCTTAACCCCTTTGCTCTGAGTCTTTGCTGAGGCTCTGCCATAGGAGCCACTCAGGTGTGTTGGGATTGTGAAGTGACTTGTGGCTTTGTCCCTAGGGAATTGAACAGTCTCAGCTGCTGGCCCCTGAGCTTCATTGAGTTATTCCTAACTTGGGTTCCATTTGAAACCAGTGGTGTAAGCAAAAGGGTTCCATGTTGTAGTATGGATCTGCCTGACCACTTTTTGCTGCTAAAGGAGCTTGAATCTCTGAGAGAAGGGGAAGGAAGATTAGGAGATGATGGGAAGTGTCTTTGAAATAGAGATAACTGACAAAAATCCTGGGAATGTCCCCTGCTTTTACCAAACAACAGATATTTAGTCACTTTTCTTCTGCTTGATAAACTTAGAAGAATTTCTTCTAAATGATCTTTCAAGAATTCTTCATTTTTTAAATAAATCTAAATTGGGGTGCCTGGGTGGCTCAGGCGTTAAGCGTCTGCCTTAGGCTCGGGGCGTGATCTCAGAGTCCTGGGATTGAGCCCCACATCAGGCTCCTCTGCTGGGAGCCTGCTTCTTCCTCTCCCACTACCCCTGCTTGTGTTCCCTCTCTCGCTGGCTGTCTCTCTATCAAATAAATAAATAAAATCCTTAAAAAAATAAATAAATAAAATAAATCTAAATGGTTTATCCACATAGTGTGGATTCACTCATTCAGCAAATATTTACTGAGTGCTTATTGTGAGCCAGACATTGTGGTGGGCATTGAGGGTTAAACGGTGTATAAAACCATAAAGATCCAGGGGCGCCTGGGTGGCTCAGTCATTAAGCGTCTGCCTTTGGCCCAGGGTCTTGGGATCGAGCCCCGCGTCGGGCTCCCTGCTCAGTGGGAAGCCTGCTTCTCCCTCTCCCACTCCCCCTGCTGGTGTTCCCTCTCTTGCTGTGTCTGTCTCTGTCCAGTAAATAAATAAAATCTTTAAAAAATAATAATAAAAATAAAACGATAAAGATCCAGCCCTTAAGTGGTTTCCTGAGGAGGCAGACGATAAATAAGGAAAAAAGATTAAATATATGGCATGTTAGCTGATAATAACTACGAGAAAAATAAAGACAGGAGAGAGGATTGAAGTAAGGGGAGGTTAGAGAGGCTACAGTTTAAATATGATGATTTGAGAAAGTGAGATTTGAGTAAAGACCTAAAGGAGGTAAGGGAATGGTCCTCACATTTTTCTGGGAGATAAGTCTTCCAGGTGGAGGGCACAAGAGCAACTGTCCAGAGGCTGGAATATTCCTGGTGTGTTTGTGGAGCTAGGGTAGCTAAAAGCTAGAGTGAGGGCAGGGGAGTTGAGGTCACAGAGTTAACAGTGGATCCATATTTTAAAGGAATACTCCAGGGGCCTTGGCTTTTGTACTGAAAGAGAATGCATTGGAGGTTTTGAGCTGATGAGTGACACTGAGGAATGTTTTAAAGGATCACTGTAACTGCCTTCTTGAGAATAGATTATATTGAGGCAAAGGTAGAAACATGGAGAAATTAGGAGGCTGTTGGAACTATCCAGGTGAGAAATGATGGTGGCCTAGTGATGGAGGTGATGAGTCTGGTTGGATTAAGGATATATTTTGAGTGGGTCCCTGGGTGGCCCTGTCAGTTAAGCATTTGCCTTTGGCTCAGGTCATGATCCCAGGGTCCTGGGATTGAGCCTCACCTTTGGCTGCCTGCTCAGCAGGGAGTCTGATTCTTCCTCTCACTCTGCCTGCCACTCCCCCTGCTTGTGCTCTCTCTCCCCCTTCCTCTCTTTCTGTCAAATAAGTAAATAAAATCTTTAAAAAGGGGGGGGGGTATATTTTGAAGGGAGAACTCAGATGATTTTCTGATGGATTAGATGAGGAGTACGAAAGAAGGAATGGAGTCAAAGATGATTCTACAGCTTTTGACCTAAAAACTGGAAGAATGGAATTGCCATTTACTGATTAGGAGATTTCTGAGGGAAAAGCAGGTTTGGGGAAGAAAATGGGAACTTGTAATTTGGGCTTGTTAAATTTGTGATGCCTGTTAGATTTCAGGATGGAGATGTTGAAAGGGCAGCTGGAAGCTAGACTCTCGAGTTGAAGGGAAAAGTCTAGGCAGGAGGTTAAAAATTTGGATGTCACCAGGTATTTTAAAGCTGTGTGTCTCCTTGAGATCACGGAAGGAGTCCAGGTGTAGATAAAGAAGAGAAGCATTCCTAGGACAAATCCTGGAGTTCTCCAACATTGAGAGACTGGAAAGATGAGGAGGAGCTAGGAAAGGAGGCTGAGAAAGAACAGCCAGTAAGGTGTCCTGGAAGGCAAGTGAAGAAAGTATTTCCAGAAAGGAATAATGAACTGTGGCAAATACTGGGGATTGAGTCAGGTCAGATGAGGACTGAAAGTGACCATTGGATTTAATGGGGAGGAATGATTTTGTCAAAAACAGTTTTGGTGTGTTGGCGAGGGAAAGCCTGATCAGAGTGGATGAAGATAAAATAAAAGGGAAGAGGAACTGGTGACAGTCAGTATAGAAAACTCTCAAATGTTGCTCTTACAAACAGATAAATGGAGGGGGTGTGGGATTGAGAGGATTTTTGAGATAGAAATTTTTTTGAGGATTTTTGTGATAGCAAGTTTATAGCAGGAGTGATTCAGTAGGGAAGAAAATAGATGATACAGAAAAGAGAATATGTGGTGTGATGCCTATGCAAGAGGATAGGATGTAGAGCATAGGTGGAGAGGGAGATCTTGGCTGGGACCTAGTTCATTCCTAGCAGCAGCAGGTCAGCTGTAACGTGGGCCCAGTTGCAGGAAGGCCTGGTAGTATAGTCGGGGGGAACTTGTGGGACATCTCTTCTGGCTCTTTGTATTTTGTCTCAGTGCAATACATAGCAAGGTCCTCTTGGGGAAGATTATACTAGAGGTTAGAAAAGAGAGGTGAGGATATGAAAAAGGCATCTAGGGGAGAGAGTGTGCACCAGGAATCTGTTGTGACTGGGAGGCAACATGAAGGTCTCACCCTACGTAGGTAGACATGAATTTCAAGTGTGACAGTGGACATGGCTGTTTTCCTCTGGTCACGTTCAGTGGTGTGGGTGCACATGTGGAACAGGCGAATAGAGAAACTGAAAGGCATTTCTGAGAACAGCTTTTTTTTTTTTTTTTAATACAGATTTTATTTATTTATTTGTCAGAGAGAGCATGAGCACAAGCAGGGGGAGCAGCAGGAAGAGAGAGAAGCTGGCTCCCCTCTGAGCAAGGAGCCCGATGCAGGACTCAATTCCAGGACCCTGGGATCATGACCTGAGCTGAAGGCAGATGCTTAACTGACTGAGCCACCCAGGAGTCCCCTGAGGACAGCTTTTTAAAGAACACAGATATACTAAGTGTTCACAAGCCTTTCTGCTAGTGCAGAAAATGCATACTGTGTTAGTCAAATAGAGTGGAAGTTTTTTTTGTTTGTTTGTTTGTTTTGTTTTTTAAATATGTCTACATCCAGTTTGGGGATTGAACTTACAACCCCAAGAATAAGATTTGGATGCCCTTCCAACTGAGCCAGCCAGGTGCCCTCCAGGGTGAAAATTCTTAGTGCAAGCTGATTGCTTTTAAGTCTCACTTAATGTTCTTTGCTCCTAGGGTTTTAGGTGTGTGTTAGTTTGCATGGCTGCTGCTGTTTACTATGTATTTAGTTATCTACCTTTCTATCTCAGGTTGATCTTCACTCGGAAGGGGGTGCTCCGTGTGGAGGGGTTTCTGAGTCCCCAGCAAAGTGACCCTGATGCCATGAACCTGTGGATTCCCTCTTCCTCCCTAGCAGAAGGGATAGACCTAGAGACCTCAAAATATATCCTGGCCAACGTTGGGGACCAGTTCTGCCAGCTTGTGATGTCCGAGAAGGAGGCCATGATGATGGTGGAGCCACACCGTAAGATACCCTCTTGCTTCTTTTCCAGGCACTCCTGCTTGAGAACTTTTCATTTTCTGTTGCTTAAAGGAGGAGTGGTAGGAGTGGCAGATGGCATTTTCTGTGGATGAATTAAGACTGATAAGACTTTTGTTTGTAGCAAACTAAGTAGCTGAGGGCCTAACTGTATCCAACAGACCTCATTCCTTCCTTGATCCCTGTCTGGGTTTGGGTTACTCTGAATATTTTCAGTTTGCTTTGAGCCAGTTTGTATTAGTAAGTGTTATTGTATAGTTTGTGAATAGATGAAGTGCTACTGGGTACCATGTTTCACACCTAGAACCTACCATTACTCAGACATTTATGATATTATTTCACGTCCGTGAGATGCTGTACCCTGTTTCTACACCAAGGAAAGTTCTACGAAATTATTCTCTACATTTCAAGTGAAGAATCCTCTTGCTTCACACTCCCCCAAATCGAAATTTTTACATTATCTTAAGTAACAACATGTAGCATGTATTTTCATTGACGCTTGTTCAGAAATATTAGCGATTCCACCTGTTTTCTTTCTCTTAACATTTGTAGAAACACTAACTTCTTACATCTTTGAGTTTTATTACTGGACAAAACAGTTTGAGTAGCAGTCAGTAGATCTGGGGTCTTCTCCTGTTATTCACAGTGATCAATGCCAACAGTATTCCTCTTCCTCTTTCCACCAGAGAAAGTGGCATGGAAGCGAGCGGTGCGTGGTGTACGGGAGATGTGTGATGTATGTGAAACAACTCTCTTCAACATCCACTGGGTTTGTCGCAAATGTGGATTTGGGGTCTGCCTTGACTGTTACAGGCTCAGAAAAAGCCGTCCACGCAGTGGTGAGCAAATATTGTCCTGTTCAATTCTAAAGGTAACCTGTCATTGGAGGAATGGGATTTGAAGCCAGAATGGGTTTGTGCCCCCTCTTGAACTGCTTATCTCCCCTCATTTTTGTTGCATTGCGAGGCCTTAACAATTGCCAATGTTCCAGCCTAACTGGGTGGGCTAGAAGAAGCCAAGAAGGGTTATTCTTCACCTTCCCTTGTTGTGTTTTTCCTTCTTTTAATAACATCTTTATTGAGATACAATTCATGTGCTCTAAAATTCACCCTCTTAAATTGTACAATTCAAAAGTTTTTAGTGTATTCTCAAGGTTATGCGACCATTTCCACTATCAGATTTCACTGTGGTTGCTCCAAAAAAGAAATGTTGTATGCGTTAGCAATAACTCAGTATTTCTCCCTCTGCTCAGCCCTTGGTAACCATTAATCTACTTACTGCCTCATCTCTGTAGGTTTACCTCTTCTGTACACATCCTATAAATGGAATCATACAATATTTAGCCTTCTTTGACCTCTTTCACTTTAGCGTACTGTTTTAAAGCTTCATGCATGTTATAGCACATATCATTAACTCATTCTTTTATATTGCCAAATAATATCCCGTTGTATGGATATACTACATTTTTTTATCCATTCAGTAGTCGATGAACATGTAGGTTGTTTCCATTTTGAGCTATTATGAAAAGTACTATGAATATTTGTGTACAGGTTTTTTGTGTGAACATAGGTTTTCATTTCTTTTGAGTATATGCTTAAAGTAGAATTGATGGGCTATATGGCAGTTACTACCCTTTCAGGAACTGTCAAATTGTATTCCAAAGTAGCTACGTCTTTCTGTAATCCCACCAGCAGTGCACAAGGGTTCCAGTTTTTCCCCCCTTTGCCAACACTTATTGTTTGCCTTTTTGGTGATAGCCATCATAGTGGCTAGGATGGAGTCCGTATCTCATTGTGTGATTTTGATTTACATTTCCCTGATGACTAATGGTGTTGAGCATCTTTCCATGTGCTTATCAGCTCTCTGTTTATCTTGGAAAAATGACTGTTCAAATCTTTTGCTTCCTTTTGTCCTTGCGGTATCTTACCACTTATCCAAAAACCTTCTTGCCCTTTAACCTCCTCATTCTTCCCTCTTCAGAGATATTGTGCAACCACTGGAACACAGTCATTTAGAGCTTATGCTACTGGGATTTGAAAACTACTTTCACATCTTATTACACCAACTGTGGTATCTTGGGTTAGTTTCTTAATCCCTCAGACCCTCAGTTTCCTTATCTATAAAACAAGGGTAATATGAGTACTCTCACAGCACTGTTGTGAGAATTATATGAGATATTATATTTAAAGTGGTTAGCACAGGGCCTGACATCCACTACGCACGGTGTGTCATGTAGCTATTAGATCTTCCACTTCTGCCCATGAAAAATTAACTTCTACAGGAATTGCCCTCCTGCCATAAACAAGAAAACCAGACTAAATATATGAAACCACAGTTTTAGACATTGGACAGGCAGCATGAGTCTGTGATCTCTAAGAGAAGGGAAGAAACAAGGCAAATCCTACACTTTCTCCAGTTTACTGCCTGCAGTAGACAGACTGCAGTAGATGGAAGAGCAACTAAAACAGTCTGGCAATCTCACTGAGCTGAGACAGAGATCAGAGTCTGAGGAGAGTAAGGCAGAGTGCTAAAGACGTTAGAGCTGCACAGAGAGAACACCAGAGGTCTGCAGAGAGGTCACCTCAGTTTTTGGCTATATAGTGATATGCACATAGATGAGGTAAAACTCTGTGAGGCCCAAAAAGGAACCTTCAGAAAGCAATTGAGTTAATAATTTCCAGAACTTACCATTTGTATTGCTACCAGCCAGAGTGGAAAGACACTGGGTAGAGTCCAGAAGGGTCACACCTTGACAGTGGGACTAATGTAGTCCCAGAATAAAGGCTGCTCTGGGGATAACGCAGTGTAAAGCAAGCCTTGGAAGGATCAAACTGATCTGCAGGCTGCTTAACTATGCACCAGACTAAAACCAAACATTCTTTAAAGGATTACACCAAAATCCAGTACTCTGAAACATTAAAGTAAAAAAACTCTGCATTCAGTAATGAATAATCAGGGGGCACCTGACTGGCTCAGTCAGCAGAGCATGCAGCTCTTGATCTCAGGGTCGTGAGTTTGACCCCCACACTAGGGATAAAAAGAAAAAATAGGCATGTGTCTCTTTGGTAAATGGTACGGGGAAAACTGGACAGCTAATTGCAAGGGAATGAAACTGTACCACTCTCTTACATCATACACAAAAATAAACTCAAAATGGATTAAATAAATGTGAGACCCAAAACCGTAAAACACCTGTAAGAAAACACAGGCAGTAATCTCTTGGGCGTTGGCCTTAGCAGCATTTTTCTGGATATGTCTCCTCAGGCAAGGGAAACAAAAGAAAAATAAACTGTTGGGACTATACCAAAATAAAAAGCTTTTCCAGCAGAGGAAACCATCAACAAAACGAAAAGGCAGCCTTCTGAATGGAAGAAGATATTTGCAAGTGTTATATCCAATAAAGGGTTAATATCCAAACTATATAGAGAACAACTCAATGCCAAAAAATAACCTTTCTGGTTAAAAAATGGGCAGAGGACCTGCTTAGACATTTTTTCAAAGAAGGCATACAGATGGCCAACAGACACGTGAAGACATGTTCCACATTATTCTCATCAGGTAAATGGAGACCAAAACCACAAGATCCTACGTCACATATGCCAGAATGGCTAGTATGAAAAAGACAAGAAATAACAAGTATTGGGAAGGATGGAGAAAAAGGAACCCTCGTGCGCTGTTGGTGGGAATGTGAATTGATGTAGTCACTGTAGAAAACAGTATGGAGGTCCCTCAAAAAAATTAAATATATAAATGTGATCTAGTAATTACACAACTGGGTATTTACCCAAAGAAAATGGAAACACAGTTCAAAAAGATGCACCCAAAAAAAAAAAAGATCACCCCAATGTTTACTGAATTGATGTTTACAATAGGCAAGATATGGAAGCAACCCAAATGTCCATCGGTAGATGGATGGATAAAGAAGATAGGGGGTGTATATACACCTGTACACCTACATACACACGATGAAATACTACTCTGTTATAAAAAAGGACATTTTGCCACTTGCAATTACATGGATGGACTTAAAGGGTATTGCGCTAAGTGAAATAAGTCAGAGAAAGATACCATATTTTTCACTTATGTGTGGAATCTAAAAAACAAAAGGGGCACCTGGCTGGCTCAATCAGTAGAGCATGTGAGTCTTGATCTTGGGGACGTGAGTTCAAGCCCTGCAATGGGCATAGGGACTACTTTAAAAAAATTTTTTTTTAATTAAAAAATAATAAAGGGCCACCTGGGTGGCTCAGTCAGTTAAGCATCCAACTCTTGATTTCAGCTCAGGTTATGATCTCAGGATCATGAGATTGAGCCCCACATCAGGCTCTACACTGGGCTTGGATCCTGCTTAAGATTCTCCCTCTCCCTTTGTCCCTACTCCCACCCCCACTCTCACACTCTCGCTCTCTCTCTAAAAAAATAAAAGTAGGGGCGCCTGGGTGGCACAGCGGTTAAGCGTCTGCCTTCGGCTCAGGGCGTGATCCCGGCGTTAGGGATCGAGCCCCACATCAGGCTCCTCCGCTGTGAGCCTGCTTCTTCCTCTCCCACTCCCCCTGCTTGTGTTCCCTCTCTCGCATCTGTCTCTCTCTCTGTCAAATAAATAAATAAAATCTTTAAAAAAAATTAAAATTAAAAAAAATTGAAAATAAAAGTAAAAAACCAAACAAATAAGTAAACTCATAAATCAATGCAGAGAACAGACTAGTGATTGCCTGAGGGGAAGCAGTGGAGGTGAGCAAAATAGGTGAAAGGGTTAAGAGGTACAGAGTTCCGGTGATAAAATAAGTAAGTCACAGGGATGAAAGGTATGGCACAGGCAATATAGTCATTAATGTTGTAATAACATCGTATGCCGACAGGTGGCAACTACATTTATCATGGTGAGCATTGATTAAGGTATAGAATTGTCAAATCACTATGTTGTAAACCTGAAACTACTTCAGTTATACCAACTAAATGTCAACTACACCTCAGTAATAAAATTTTTTTAATAAAAGAATAATCAGGTATGCAAAAAAGCAGGATAATATGACCAGTAATCTGGGGGAAAGATCATCAATAGAAATAAATCCAGAAATGACAGTCATGATAGAATTAACTGTAAAAGGACCTTAAAGCTGCTATTATAAATGATATAAATATATTGAAAGACATAAAGGGAGACATGAAGATGATGAGTAGAGAAGCAGAATACATAAGGGACCCAAATGAATCACCTAGGACTGAAAAATATCTCAAAAAATATCCCACTAAGTGGGATGATGGCAAATTAGACACTGCAGAAGAAACTGAAGTCAGACGTAACAATGGAAACCAAAACTAAGCACAGAGAGAAGGAGGACTTAAACTTATAAATTGAAGAGTGCCTTGTTGAAGTATAGGAAATATCAGGCAGTCTACTAAACATATAATTGTTGGGAGTTCCAGAAAGAGAAACAGCGGGAGGGCAGATACAAAAAATATCTGAACAAATAAAGCCATAAATTTTCCAAATTTGATGAAAAAGCTATAAAACCACAAACCCAACAATTTTTTTTTTTTTGAAGATTTTATTTATTTATTTGACAGAGATAGAGACAGCCAGTGAGAGAGGGAACACAAGCAGGGGGAGTGGGAGAGGAAGAAGCAGGCTCATAGCAGGGGAGCCTGATGTGGGGCTCGATCCCATAACGCTGGGATCACGCCCTGAGCCGAAGGCAGAAGCTTAACCGCTGTGCCACCCAGGCGCCCCACAAATCCAACAATTAATCTCAAACAGAAAAGCATTAAGAAAACCACCCAAAGCATATCATAACCCACCTGACTGAAAAACAGTGTTAAAGAGAGAATCTGAAAATCACAGGAGGGGAAAAAAAACACATTATATACGAAGTAACAAAGATAAGAATGACAGCCAACTTGCCAGAAACCCTGTTTACCCGAAGACAATGGAACATCTTCACAAGCGCTGAAAACAATCCTTTTAACCTGAAATTCATACTTACTGAAGATACCTTTCAAAAACGAGAGTGAAATAGTTTTTCAGACCAAGAAAAGCTGATAGAAATCATCCCCAGCAGGTTCACAGTCAAAGGTAGTTATTCAGGGAAAAAAATTGATACAGTAAGGGAATTTGGATTTACACAAAGGAATGAAAAACTTCCTACATGATAAATGTAGGAATGTAAATTTTTCCTATTTTTAATCTTTTTTAAAAGATAGTTGTTTAAAGGAAAAGTAGCAATATCATGGGATTATACTGTATGTAAAATTAAAGTATGTAGGAACAGCGCAAAAGGAAGGAAGGGAAATAAAGTGAAGAGTGGTATAATATTTGAAGATAGACTGTGCTGAGTTAGAGATACTACAGACCCTAGAGCAAACAGTAGCAAACAAATATATGTAGCTAATAAGTCGAAAGTAGAGACAAAATCAAATCATAAAAAAGCAGTTAATTCAAAAGATGGAGGAAAATGAAACAAAAAACGGGACAAATAAACAGAAACACAGTATATCTTATATTCAGTTTTCTTGAGGTGGGTAGCACAGTTACCAAAAAAAAAAAAAAATGTCTAAAAAGGTCTTTTAAGGGAGTGATAAAGAAGTAAAGGTTGAAAAACAGTGACCCTAGATACAGGTAGGAACATCTTACGTAATGCTAAAGACTGAATTTTTCTCCCTGAGATCAGGAGCAAAGCAAGATGTCTACTTTTCACAACTTCTATTTAACATTGAGCTGGAGTTACTAGTCCACATGAAGAAATAAAATCATACCCCCCCCCCAAAAAGGCATATAGACTAGAACAAAGTAAAATGTTCTTTTATTTCCAGGTGACATGATCATCTACATAGAAAATACCAAGTAGAGTGCCTGGCTGGCCCAGTTGGAAGAGGGTGTGACTCTTGATCTCAGGGTAATGGGTTCATTCCCCACGCTGGGTGTAGAGATTTGTTTTTGTTTTTTTAACTTTGTAGTCTTTTTTTTTTTTTTTTAAGATTTTATTTTTAGGTAATCTCTACACCCACTGTGGGGCTTGCACTCACAACCCAAGAGTCACCTTCAAGAGTCATGTGTTCTCCTGACTGAGCCAGCCAGGCACCCCAGATGTAGAGATTATTTTTTAAAAAAGACAAAAAATCAAAAATGAAAAAACTTCAAAGAAAAAAAAGAAAAGAAAATCCCAAGAAATCTAAAAAAAGCTACAAGAACTAAAATGTGAGTTTAGCAAGAGTACAGGACAAACTCAATGTAATAAAAATCAATTCTATTTCTATATGCTGTCAATGAGCAATTAGAATTAGAATTTGTTTTTAAATTTTATTTATTTATTTGGCAGAGAGCATAAGCAGGCAGAAGGACAGGGAGAAGCAGGCTTCTAGCTGAACAGAGAGCTCAACATGGGCCTCAGTCCCAGGACCACGGGATCATGCTCCAAGCCGAAGGCAGACACTCAACTAACTGAGCCACCTAGGCACCCCAGAATTTGAATTATTAAATCAGTATCATTTATGGTAGCATCAAAAAAACATGAATTGTGTAGGGATAAATTTAGTCAAAATGCAAAAAACACACACACTGAAAACTACAACATATTGCTGAAAAAAATGAAAAAAAAATAAATGCAGAGATGTGCCGTATTCATGGAAAGAAGACTGTGTACTAAGATGTCATTTCTTCCAAATTAATCTGTTCATGTAATGAAATCAAAATCCCAGTAGACATTTTTGTAGAAATTGATAAGCTGGTACTAAAATTTATATGAAATTCAAAGGGCTAGAATAATCAAAGCAATTTTGAAAAAGAAGGCAGTTGGAGGATTTATACTACTTCATTTTAAGAAGGTACAGGAATCAAGGCACTGTGGTAATACAGTAGAACAGAGATATACACACATATATAATCAACTGATTAGTTGACAAAGGTGTCAAAATAATTCAGTGGGGGGGCGCCTGGGTGGCACAGCGGTTAAGCGTCTGCCTTCGGCTCAGGGCGTGATCCCGGGGTTATGGGATCGAGCCCCACGTCAGGCTCCTCCGCTGGGAGCCTGCTTCTTCCTCTCCCACTCCCCCTGCTTGTGTTCCCTCTCTCGCTGGCTGTCTCTATCTCTGTCAAATAAATAAATAAAATCTTTAAAAAAATAATAATAATAATTCAGTGGGGAAAAGATAGTTCTTTCAACAAATGGTACTGGAATAATTGTGTATCTGTACTCAAATAAAATAAATTAATTTTTACTCATGTCATATTTTAAAAGTTAACTCTTAAGTAAATCATAGGCCTAAACATAAAAACTAAAACTATAAAACCTCTAGAAGAAAAAAGAAGATCTTTGTGTCCTTGGGTTGGATAAATATTTTTTAGATAGGACACAAAAAGCAAAAGAAAAAATTACCATCAAATTTGAAAGCTTTTGCTCTTCAAAAGACAGTCTTAAATAAGCCACAGGTTGGGAGAAAAGATTGGCTGATCCCATATTTGTTAAAGGACTTGAATCCACCATAAAGATCTCTTATAACTCAGTCGGAAGATAACTCAGTTTTTAAGTGAGCAAAAGATTTGAACAGATACTATATCAAAGAAGATAGATCAACGGAAAATTAAGACCATAATGAAAAATCCCTACATCCACTTGGAATGCTAGAATTTTAGAAACTGACAGTATCAAGTGTTGCCAAGGATGTGGAAGAACTAGAACTCTTAAAATTGCTGGTAGGAATGCAAATTGGTTCCATCACTTTGGAAAACTCGTATGGCCATTTATAAATTTAAACATAAGTGTACCATATGACCCAGCATCCCATGTCTAGGTATTTGTGAGAGAAATGGAAATGTGTCCACACAAAGGATTGTACTTTTATGTCTATAGCAGCTTTATTCATAATAGCCCCAAACTGGAAACAATCCATCTGCTCACCGGCTGGTGAATGAGTGATATATATATATATATATATATATGTATATCTCCATACCATGGAATAATACTCAGCCATAGAAAGGAATGGATTATTGATACATGAACAATATGTATAAATCTCAAATCATGCTATATGAAAGAAACCCAACGCAAATGACTATATACTGTATGCTTCCAGTTATATGAAATTCTAGAAAAAGCAAAACGTTAATATTAGAAAGTTGATCGGTGGTGGACAGAGGTTGAGAAAAGGCTTTTGACCACAAGCAGAGAACTTGAGAGGACGTCAGGAAGGGAGATGGAAATGTTCTATATCATGATGGTGGTAGTGTTTATGCAATTGTATACATCTGTCAAAATTCATGGACGTACACACTTTAAATTGTTGAATTTTTGTATGTAGATAAACAATAAATAACAAACAGTGAAGCAGATTTTTTAAAAGTTAGTTGTTACCTTCTCTGGCCCATGAGAAAATTGGCCTTTAGGATCTGAAACTCTGACTCACTAAGAAGGATACATCTTGTGACCCTCATAAAATAAATGAAGTCATTTCATTTCTGTTTCAGAGACAGAAGAGATGGGTGATGAAGAGGTTTTCTCCTGGTTGAAGTGTGCAAAGGGACAGTCCCATGAACCAGAGAATCTCATGCCCACACAGATCATCCCTGGCACAGGTAAGGGAGTTCTTTTTTAAATTTGGTGAAAGAGGGGCTCCTGGCTAGCTCAGCTAACTCTGTGGTGACTCTTGATTTCAGGTTGTGAGTTTGAGCCCCACATTGGGTGTAGAGATTATGTAAATAAAACTTTTAAAACAAATATTAAAAGTAAAAAAATTTTGGTGGGGGAAAAAGTGTTTTTAATTTAACCGAGGTATAATTCACATACCATAAAATACAGCTAAATGGTTTATCTCGGCCTGATTTTTCTTAAGCCTCCGCAGGTTTTTCTGACAGTTTGAATTGTTAGATATGTGTTAGATTTTACGCAGCCAGTGCACGTACTTTGCCTTACCTTTCTGGTTGGAGAAGTTGGTTACTTTTCCACATAATATTTTACATTCCTGTGGTTGGCAGGATCAGAATAGAGAAAGTACCACATGCTTCCAGAAAGACCTTTGATTTTAGGTTTGTAAAAATCCAGCCAAAGCTAATCATACCTCTTGAATACATGAAGAAGGCAGCTTGACAGTAGGAATGAATGGTCATGTTTATGTCACAGTCCCAGTTTACTTCAGTGATTCCTCCAAAAAAGTCTGTTTCCAGCTTCCATGCTTCCGATAACACATACGCATTGAAGAAGGTCCATGTACTATCTTTATTCTCCTCTGCTATGGCAGGGGCCCTCTTTGGATCCTTATACCCCAGTGCTTCTAAGGAGAAGGGTTCCCTCGGTGCACTGGTAGGATGCCTGCTCCCTGCTGATCTAAGCATTGGTTAAATGTTCATGTTAAGGGGCGTCTGGGTGGCTCAGTCGTTAAGTGTCTGCCTTTGGCTCAGGTCATGATCCCAGCGTTCTGGGATTGAGCCCCGCATTGGGAAGCCTGCTTCTTCCTCTCCCACTCCCCCTGCTTGTGTTCCGTCTCTTGCTGCCTCTCTCTCTGTCAAATAAATAAATAAAAATCTTTAAAAATAATAATAAAAAAATTAATGCTCATGTTAAGTTTACATTGGTCTGTTTTTTTCTCATTGTCTTTTTTGTTAGGTATAACTTACAGTATATAAATCTCAAGTATACAATTCAAAATGTTTACATGCTCTTGAACATTAAGGAATCTACCACTAGAGTTTCTCCTGCAGGTCACCTTGTTAATGTTTACTGGAAGAGGGAGTGTAGCTTAGTAGTTAAGAGTGCACAGAACTTTAGGGCTAGGTATACCTCGATTAAACTATTAGTACTTCCATTTACCAACTACGTGTGCTTGAGCAAATGACGTAAACTTCTCTGAGTATCAGTTTCATCATCAAAAATTTAGAGTATGGGGCACCTGGCTGGCTTAGTTGGTGGAGTGTACGACTCTTGATCTTGGGGTTTTGAGTTTTGAGCCCTATATTGGGTGTAGTGATTACTTAAAAAATACAGTCTTTAGGGGTGCCTGGCTGGTTCAGTCGGTAGAACATGCGAATCTTGATCCCAGGGTCTTGAGGTCTGCGTGTAGAGCCTACTTAAAAAATAAATTTAGGGACGCCTGGGTGGCTCATTCGGTTAAGCGTCTGCCTTGGGCTCAGGTCATGATCCAGGGATCCTAGGATTAAGCCCCACGTTGGGCTCTCTGCTCAGCAGGGAGCCTGCTTCTCCCTCTCCCTCTGCCTGCCGCTCCCCCTGCTTATGCACTCTGTCAAAATCGTAAAAAAAAATAATAAATTTAAAAAATAATAAATAATAAAATATTTTCCAAAAAAATTTGAGGGTAAAAGCTACTACCTCATTGAAATGTGGTAAGAGTTGAGGAAGATAATGTAAATGAAATCCTTAGCACAATACCTGGCACATAAAACATTCTGAGACTTTTGTTGTTGCTATCTTTCTTCCAGCTCTTTACAATATTGGAGACATGGTACATGCTGCCCGGGGCAAGTGGGGAATAAAAGCAAACTGCCCTTGTATTAGTCGGCAGAACAAATCTGTGTTGAGACCTGCTGTCACCAATGGGATGTCACAGGTAAAGTGGTATGGGCGGATGTAAGTGAGAGAAACTTCACTTCTTAGTACCAGGAAATGCCCCATTTTCACCTGTGTTGTCCTAGGCTACTGTAGGATACCTGAGGAATTAGGGGATGGAGAAGTGTTTCTAGAGGGAGCCCCAAAAGTTAACTCAAGGGATTTGAATTCCGTCTGCCTGGTATGAGTTTCTCTTCATTCATCTTTAAAAACATTTCGGGCTGGGTTGATAAATAGCACAAAGAAATTCTCTACATCTTGTCAATATTTATACTTCAGGGTCCTTGTGTAGGTGAGAAGTATAGAAAATGTTACGAGGAAGGCAGTCCTATCTGTGTGCATGGTCCCTGTCCTTGTCATGTTAGGTACTGAGGACAGAACCATGAAGATTGGCCTGCTGAGCTGGGATCATTCTACCCTGAAAACAATCCCAGGCCTCCAGAGAGGCAGTGGTTTGCTCATTGCTCTGTCAGAGGTGGAGGTCATTCCGGTTTGATGGTAACTGTTTTGAACAAGAGGCTATTTTAAAAACACACACATGCACACACACACACCCCTACCTGCTTACATTTGAAGGGCTTTCCAGGAACACAGCTAACACATGGTCAGTAGAAAGCACAGGAATTAAGGCTAGTCGATCTCAATATATATTTTCAGTAGACTTGAGATATTAGAGCAAGTCATTCGGAAAATTCAGTAATAGAACAATAAACAGATATCTGTGAAGCGTTTATGTGTGCCCAACACTATACCGAACTCTTTGCATATACGATCTCATTTAATCCTCAGAACAGCTTTATGAGGTCACATTCTAATCACCAGTTTGCCATTGCAGAAACTGAGCCTTAGGCATGCTAAACGTAAATACATTGTATTATTTATTGTTATGTGCACTGTTCTTTCCACAGAACCAAGCTTAGTTTCTATCACATTGTAGGACTCCTTAATATATGTTAAATGAATGAATGAATGAAGTAGCCGTTTATGAGACAGTTTCACATTGTTTTCCCAGACTTTTTCAGTGTCAGCAGCGCTTACTATGTGTCTTTCTTTCCTTTGCAAAGACAGCACTCTAACCATGTTGGCCTGTTGTGCTTTAGCTTCCTAGCATAAACCCTAGTGCCTCTTCTGGAAGTGAAACCACCTTCTCAGGCGGAGGAGGAACTGCGGCCGTAACATCAGAGACCGACCATGTTCCCAAAGCCGACAGCACTGACAGCAGATCTGATGAGTCTCTGAAAGCAGAGAGTTCGGCTTCAAATAGCAGTAGTGAGCTAAAAGCCATCAGGCCCCCTTGCCCTGACACAGCTCCCCCCTCTTCTGCCCTGCACTGGTTGGCAGATTTAGCAACTCAGAAGGCTAAAGAGGAAACAAAAGGTGAGATAAACACAAGCCTCTGCCCTGCCTGTGGGTGGAACACTCGAGTTATTCTTCAAACTCACACATTACCATCCACATTTATGAAACATGCTGCTTGCTTTCTCTTACTAATCACATAAAATGAGGGAATCTCTTTCATTTTCTTTCTAGAAGTGGAGCTTTTTTTAAAAGGCACATGCCTGGGCTCTGCCCCATACCTCTTTAGTCAGAAACAATATTAAGATTTTTAATAAGCTTCCAGGGGGTTCTGTTAGGCAGCCAGGGTTGATTTTCAGTGGGCACAAAGAGTCATCTGGGGAATTGTAAAAAATGCAGATTCCTATGCCCCACCAGAACTATTAAATAACAATCTTTTAGAGTATGATCAAGAATCTCCATTTTTAGTGATCATTCTAGGTGATTCCACTACAAGTGTCCTGGAGACCCCCTTGCAGAAACACTGTCTTAGCAAGTGTGGGAGATGAAAGATGGATGGGAAAAAGAGGAAATTTGAAATCCAGATCTGGGAAAGGAAGGGAGAAGTAGGAGAGTTTCCTTGGCCATGATCCTGCCATAGTCATACCTGATCAGGCTTGGTCCAGACAAACCTATGTAGTTTGGGGATCAGGGGAGGGGAAAGTCTCTCCTCCTTCCCACTTGGCCGATTTTTAGGGGTTACTTGCCTACTGGATGTTCCTTATCATGCCTAATGCTGTTCCCGGTTATGTCCTTACAGAAGCAGGGTCCCTGAGGTCGGTGCTCAGTAAAGAGTCTCATTCACCCTTTGGGCTGGACTCGTTCAACTCCACTGCAAAGGTCTCTCCGTTGACTCCAAAGCTTTTTAACAGTCTGTTACTGGGTCCCACTGCCTCCAACAACAAAACTGAAGGCTCTAGCCTTCGAGACCTCCTTCACTCCGGGCCCGGAAAGCTTCCTCAAACCCCCTTGGACACAGGCATACCCTTCCCCCCGGTCTTCTCTACATCCTCAGCAGTAAGTGTCCTTTCTGCAACCCTAACCTTTTCCAACGAAGAGCCATCAGAGATCTTCTAACTGGGTTAGAGTGTATATGGTTGACTTGTATTCTCTGTGTTGTATGTCCAGCTGACAAGACCTTTCTTTACATTGGGTTTGGGGAATGTTCAAGATCCTTTTAAATCGTGAACTTTTTGTGCCATGTTAAGAAGTCAGTAGAAATTGAGACATCAAAATTTTCAGTCAGCAGAAATCACTATTTTCTTGACAATAATGGGCATTTTTTTTTTTAAACCTAGACAGTACATCCATGCTATCTTCTCTTGGATGTCTAATAGACACCTCAAACCTAACACATGAAGACCACTTTCCTGCCTCATCTTCTGCCCATAAGCCTGCTTCTCCTTTAGTTTTCTCTCTTGGTCATGGGCATCTGCATTCTTGCCATTGCTTGGCCAAAAATCTTGGAGTCATTTGGGACTCCTGTCTTTCACATTTCATATCTAATCTGCCAGCACATCCTTTCAGTTTGATCTTTAAAATGTATTCAGAGTCCACCCATTTCTCATTAGCTCTACCGCTTCCTATCTGGTCTGAGCCAATGTCCTCTTTCCTGCGTGTTTGCAGTAAACTCTTTACAGGTCCCCTTTGTTTCTTCCTTTTTCCACTCTATAGTCTGTTGTCAACACAGCAGCTAGAGTGATTCTTTTAAAATATAAGTGATTTCATTGACATGATTTATGTCAGCCCTGCCTAAAGTCCTTCAGGGGCTTCCTGTTTCTCTCATAGTATAAACAGAGTCCTTTCAGTGGACCGTAAGGCTCCAGCCCTTTCTGTGTGTCCTCCCTGCACTTCTCTGACTTCAGCTACCACTCTTGTGCGTGCTGCTCTGGCCACACCCACCTTCTTGTTCTTTGAACAGGACAAGGCAGGCTCCTTCTTCAGAGCCTTTGCACCTGTCCTTTTCTTCCACCTGGAACAAACTTTCCCTTGTAACCACAGGCTTGCTTCGTCATCACTTTTGTCCCCTCGTCTTGAAATGTCACATCCTGTAACTCTTCTTCTTAAATCGCCCTTAAAGTCCATCACAGTCCCATCCTCCATAACTGTTTTCCCTGTACTTCATATTTTCCCCATAGCATTCATTACCATGTTTGGTTTCTTTTCTGTCTTACCTCTCCTTCAAGGAGTTTTGACTGTTTTATTCACTTATAAATCACTAGTGTCACAGTTTGATACATAGTAGGTGTTTGGTAAGCTTTTACTGAATGAAGGAATTCACAAGATACAAAATTTAAATTATAGAGTGAGAAGTCTCCTTCCCATCATCGTCTCCCAGCTATCTGTTTTCCTCTCTGGTGGTCAGTCATCATTGTTTCAGGGCCTTACTGTATGTGTATGTATATATATACATATACAGTACCCCCTCTTTTTACACACGTTTTACACCTTGCTTTTCCACGTTCAGTTTGTATTATCTTCAAGATCATTTCAAGCAAGCACATAAACATGCTTGTCATTCTTTTTTATGATTAATGGCTGAAATTCAATGAACTGTGGGTGGTTGAGCCCTGTACAATGTGAATTATTTGTTTCTTTTTTGGATTTGTGACTTCTAAAAAATTACTTTTGGCTCTGTTTTATTTGTACATGGCTCTCTTAGTTCTCCTTTTCCTTTTTTAGTTTTCCCAGGAAGTTACATGATCACATGTACTCTGTACAGATAATGATTAGTGATATTTCAGGCATAGGAATACCAGGTTTACAAAAGCCCTCTCAGTTCTGTGACATTTACAGGTGTCACTTTGATTTCTGAGCCTGAGCTTTCCCATCACCTGAAACATGTGTGAGATTTTTCCCTGGGATGAGAAGCAGGAGAAGAATTGGGATTAGGAGAATTCTTTCAGAATATACATTTCCAATTGGATACTTTGGTTTACCCTTTTATTGGGGGTATACTCCCTGGTTAAAAGAAGCACTGCCTTGTTAAGCCACTTTATTACCTAATTGAAGTACTGTATCCCTTGGGCATGGTGGTGAGAAAAAAAATTTATAACCTTCAAAGTCAATGATCTTTTCCACTCAACTACAGTATTTTGCAGTACCCTGTGGTCTCCATGCAAATCCCTAATACCAGGCTGGATGCCAAAGTATTTCTTAGGTCTTCAGTCTCCTGAGGCACAGGGGATCTTTCGGTACTTTTCTTTTATAAACGTGAAGCACAATATGAAAGACAGGAAGATTTAAGATCTTGACTTAACAGACCCCGCCCTTCAATTACAAAAGGTGTTTCAGTAACTTTTATGAAACTTAATGAGGTAAATCAGAACTCCTTCTTGTGAAGACAACTGGGAGACAGTTTTGTGAATGCTCTTCTCATGGTGCCTCAGTCAGACTTACCCGATGGAATTGTGTGTGGCAGGGAGTGAAGAACAAGGCCAGCCTACCCAACTTCCTTGACCACATCATTGCCTCAGTGGTAGAAAATAAGAAAACCTCAGATGCTGCAAA
The DNA here is from genome assembly GCF_002007445.2 of Ailuropoda melanoleuca. Taxonomy (NCBI): domain Eukaryota; kingdom Metazoa; phylum Chordata; class Mammalia; order Carnivora; family Ursidae; genus Ailuropoda; species Ailuropoda melanoleuca. Next base: position 26,794,917 of record NC_048220.1, read on the forward strand.
GCGGGCCTGTAACTTGACTGATACCCAAAAGGAAGTGAAGGAGATGGTGATGGGGTTAAATGTGCTGGACCCCCATACCTCTCACTCCTGGCTCTGTGATGGCAGACTTCTGTGTCTTCATGACCCCAGCAACAAAAACAATTGGAAGATCTTCCGGGAGTGTTGGAAGCAAGGCCAGGTAAGTAAGAATAAGTAGTTCCCTGGGCCGGCTGGCTGCTTGTCCACCACAGCTGCCAGGATAGTTTCAATTCTGTCTGGGAAACTTTTTGCCAGGGAGATTGAGACATAGTAAGTTCATTTTAGACAGCCTTGCTACTTCGATTTTTCTTGGATTCAAAAAAAATCAGGAGATTCCTAAATACATATCGCGGTTCCTTATATTTCTATATATTTCTTATCTTTCCTTATATTTCTGTATTTCTATATAGTGTGTAGCTCTGTGTTCTTAAAACGGCAGTTGAAATTTCTGTGAAGTGGTAATCTGCCATTAATGACACCTTTAGAGGAAAATCCTCAGGTGTGACATAGGGGTAAGGCAAAGGTGGGTGGAAGTGAGCAGTACTTTTCTAGGTAAATATTTCAGGGCCACACAAGTTTGAATGATAGTGTGATAACACTAATTTTTATGCTTTAGCAGGTGTTTGAGAAAGGGGGAGGTCATAGAATTGTCTGGATAATTTTTCATTCTAGATGTGAGGAAGTATTCTCAAAGGTGCATTTGTCAGCTTTTTGTTCTCTCACCCCAAAATAGTGGTAGATGCCAGAGCCACAGAAGGGATTTCTGTGGTGTGCCTCCCAGGGTGAGAATCCAGAATAATGATGGAGTAGAAGTAGTTTCCATTTCCTGCCGTTGCCATGTTCAAATCTTGAGATTTCAAAACTGGTTAAAAACAGTAAACCATCATGAAGAAGATGAGGCTGTCCCCAGGAAACCTCCTATTCTGTCCCTTAGCCCTGAGCTAAAAGTAGTCCTGAATGGTTCTGATTGGGGTATTTTTATTTCTACAGCCAGTGCTGGTTTCAGGGGTACATAAAAAGCTCAAGTCTGAACTCTGGAAGCCAGAAGCCTTTAGCCAGGAATTTGGAGACCAGGATGTCGACTTGGTGAACTGCAGGAACTGTGCTATAATTTCCGATGTGAAAGTTCGGGATTTCTGGGATGGCTTCGAGATCATATGCAGTAAGTAGCTTTGATAATGGCAGACTGAGCTTCTGTACATCCAGTACTGCCCCTGGACTCAAATTAAATCCTCTTGGCACGTTCAGGGGGTGGTTGGAACACACATTCTGTCCTGGTGCTAACGAGGTAGCTCTCCTGGGAAGCACATGGCTCTCAGAGCATACCTGGGCATAAGCACATGCTCCCATGGGTTGTTTCGAGCACTTTCACTGAGGAATGGGGCTGGAATCCCTGTGAGATGGAAAAATATAGTATGTACTAAAGCAGTGGGTGAGAAGAACAAAGCCCACCTAGTCCATTATGACAGGTTACAAATCTGAAAATAAGTCAGACTCCTAAAACTTTTGGTCACTGAAAAATCAGGCAGCAGCCAGACTAGCAGATTATGGGAGTGCTTTCATCTTCCAGAGCGATTAAGATCAGAAGATGGGCAGCCAATGGTGCTTAAACTCAAGGACTGGCCTCCTGGGGAAGATTTTCGGGACATGATGCCAACAAGGTTAGTGAACTACAGTGGGTCATCTTGAGACACTTCTCTCTTGCTGGAGCATCTCAGAGTAATTATAGAAAAGGGACTTCGCCCCTTTGCTTTTTTTCCCCTGTAACAAGCTAAGTCATCTTTCCTGATCTTTTGTAGGTTTGAAGATCTGATGGAGAACCTTCCCCTGCCAGAATATACCAAACGAGATGGCAGGCTCAATCTGGCTTCTAGGCTGCCCAGCTACTTTGTAAGGCCCGATCTGGGCCCCAAGATGTATAATGCCTATGGTATGAGGGAGAAGCCGTAATTGTGCTTTTTGGATACTGCCATTCCCCATTTCACCTATAGAGGGAGATATTTAGGGTCATTTGTAGAGATAATGGAGGGCAAAGTGACAGATGCTAGAGAAGTTAAAAGTGTCTGGGATGGTTTGGGGTTTTGTTTTGTTTTGTTTTGTTTTAGAGGGGGAGGGGTACAGGGAGAGGGAGAGAGAGAATCTTAAGCAGGTTCCATGCCCAGCATGGAGTGTGTCGCAGGGCTTGATTTCATGACCCTGAGATCATGACCTTAGCCGAAATCAAGAGTCCGTTGCTTAACCAACTGAGCCATCCAGGCAACCCTTTGTTTTTTGTGTGGGTTTTTTTTAATTCATTAATTAATTTTTAAGAAGATTGATTGATTTTAGAGAGAGCATGAGCAGGGGGAGGTGCAGAAGGGTAGGGAGAGGGAGGGGGAAAAAAATCTCAAGCAGATCTCATCCTGAGCATGGAACCCAACTGGGGCTGGATCTCACAACCCTTCAATTACGACCTGAGCCAAAAGGACACTTAACTGACTTTGCCATCCAGGCACCCCTATTTGTTTGTTTTAAGATTTTATTTATTTATTTGAGAGATACAGAGACAGAGCATGACTGGGAGGAGGAGGGAGAGGGAGAAGCAGACTTCCTGATGAGCAGGGAGCCCAATGCAGGGCTCAATCCCAGGATCCTGAGATCATGACCTGAGCCGAAGGCAGACGCATAACCGACTGAGCCACCCAGGCACCGCTTTTTCTTTTCTTCCTTTTCTTTTCTTTCCTTTCCTTTCCCTTTTTTTTTTTTAAGATTTTATTTGTTGTTTGTTTTTTTAAAGATTTTTTTTTTTTTTTACTTTTAAGTAATCTTTACACCCAACATGGGGCTGACCCTAAAACCCTGACATCAAGAATCTTGTGCTCTGGGGCGCCTGGGTGGCATAGTGGTTAAGCGTCTGCCTTCGGCTCAGGGCGTGATCCCGGCGTTGTGGGATCAAGCCCCACATCAGGCTCCTCTGCTATGAGCCTGCTTCTTCCTCTCCCGGCTCCCCCTGCTTGTGTTCCCTCTCTCACTGGCTATCTCTATCTCTGTCGAATAAATAAATAAAATCTTTAAAAAAAAAAAAAAAAAGAGTCTTGTGCTCTACCAACTGAACCAGCCAAGTACCCCAGGATGGTTTTGAATGTGTTTGCTTTTGTCATTTTGATTTGCGTCACATCTGTAACTTGTATATCTCCAATAATTGGAATGTTTCCTCTCAAATATTCTGTATAAGAAGACATGATTCTTAGTTTTTAAAAGACTTGACGAAATAACAGTGAAGAAGTCTGAGTACCATGCTACCCAGCAGGCTTTCTGTGGAGTCACAGTAAGGCCATAAATCACTATGAAATCCAAGCTTCCATTGAATGTCAGTAATGCCCGTGTCAGTTTTGCTTTTAAAGGAGAGATTGTTGGGGGCGGGGGGCAGTGAATTGGTTCAATGGCCAAATCAAATGATAGTGTTAGCCGAGCTAGAAATCAGTCTTAAAACACTTAGAAAAGGGAGACCTGGGTGGCTTAGTCACTTAAGCGTCTGCCTTCAGCTCAGATCGTGATTCCAGGGTCCTGGGATCCAGTACCACATCAGGCTCCCTGCTCAGCGGGGACTCTGTTTCTCCCTCTGCCCCTCCTCTGCTCGTGCTCTCTCTCTCTCTGACACATAAATAAAATCTTTAAAAAAAAAAAGAAAGAAAGAAAGAAAGAAAGAAAGAAAACCTAGAAAAGAAATGAGAAGAATGATTTCTTAATAAACAGGTAGACTTTACTTTCCCACTTTTACCCATCTAAGAACATCTTTGAGTATGTTTGTACTTGTAGGGTCTTTGTGAATTTTTCACAATATTGCCCTTTCACCCTGCATATCCTCCTTTTCTCTCAGGCTTGATAACTGCGGAAGATAGAAGAGTTGGCACAACAAACCTCCATTTAGATGTGTCTGATGCAGTTAATGTGATGGTGTATGTTGGGATCCCCATCGGGGAGGGTGCCCATGATGAAGGTATGATTTCTAGAAGCCACTACTTCAGGATGGTGAGGCTTGGCCTCAGGAGTAAATCAGTGTCTTCCTCCTCACTTCGGGCCAGTGGCTTTTTCCTAACTCTCCCGGACCTGATGCATAGTTATGCAGCCAGTGGCTGTTGCTAGATGAAAGGAGGTTCTAGAAGAGAGGAGTGGTACTTGTGTATCTTTGACCAGAGTCATTCTCTCTATGGGAATGTTCCCTTTTCCACTGAGTGTATAGCATCAGAAAGAGGAATGAAGAAGGAAGGGCCAACTGGCTCACTTGGTCCATCAGCCAGATCACCTGTGAGGTGACAGATGATAAGTCCAGCACGCTGGCAGAGAATTGAAGCATCGAAGTGATATTTTGCTGCATTTGCACTCCCTGCCATCTCAGTGTAAAATTAATATGTGTTAATTATGTACATTTTAGAAAACATAGTAAATTTTAAAGAAAAAAAATAAGTCAAAATCTCACAGTTCAGGGATTATCGGTGTCATTATTGTGGTACATTTGCTGCTACAGTTTTGCTTTTAATACTACACACCTGCAGATCCTTCCATTATGTTGTCCTTTAACGGATTATAATAGACAAGCATTAGAAGACTACCCTCTTAACTTGCCAGAGAAGCTTTACATTTCATGGCCTTAAATCCATAGAACCCTAGAGTTTGAAGAGATCTTGAGAAAGTGTATGGAGTGTGTCTGCTTATAGCAGGAAATGACCTGTAATTTGAAATAAGATGTGGCTATGCAGTTTGAGCAGGAAGTATGTTTTAAAAGAAATCTCAACCTCCAAAAAATGCTGAGTTTCTAAGGAAGATTTAGGGTGGTTCTTCCTACATATAGGAAGCTTAGACAAATACGAGTTTTGATTCTTTTTTTCTACTATATATTACTCCAGAGAGATGGAGAATAGTAGAGGCTAAACTTGTTTGGATTGGACATTTCGCTTTACTCAGAGGTCCTGAAATGGCTGGTTACATTGAAAAGTAATTTTGCTCTTTTCAGAGGTACTCAAGACAATTGATGAGGGGGATGCTGATGAGGTGACAAAGCAGAGGATTCACGATGGAAAGGAGAAGCCCGGTGCTTTGTGGCACATCTATGCAGCCAAGGATGCAGAAAAGATCCGGGAATTGCTCCGAAAGGTATGTCCCTGGGTAGGCTCCCAGCTCCCAGATTAAGGGTCTGGGGTTGCTGAAACAGCCCGCTTAGGGTTTCTCCTGTGGCGTGTCTTGGCTTTAAAGACCTGTACTTTTTGTCAAAATGCCCTGAAGGCCTGAATCCACACCTGGAGGAAGTTGAATAGAACAAAGCAGACGATTTGGCCCACTTAGGGACATTGCTTCAGCAAGCTGGATTTATGCTGTTAATAATATTTATGTATTGACTTTTCCATCTTTGGGTTTGTTTATGGCTTCAGGTTGGAGAAGAGCAAGGCCAAGAGAATCCCCCTGATCATGACCCAATTCATGACCAAAGTTGGTACCTGGACCAGACCCTCCGTAAGCGACTCTATGAGGAGTATGGTGTGCAAGGCTGGGCCATCGTTCAGTTCCTGGGAGATGCTGTTTTCATACCTGCTGGAGCCCCACACCAGGTGGGTTCCTTGGTTCCATGGGCTTCCCCATTTCTGATTTTCTTACTGATCTGGCAAGAGATATAAGTGGCCAGATTGGGCCGGCTGTCCTCTTTTTCCCCTCCCCTCCCCTCCCCTCCCATTTCAGTTATGTTCAGTTAGCCACCATATAGTACATCATTAGTGTTTGATGTAGTGTTGAACGATTCATTAGTTGCATATAACACCCAGTGTTTATCACAACACGTGCCCTCCTTAGTACCCATCACCCAGCTACCCCATCCCCCCCACCTCCTCTGCTCTGAAGGGCTGGCTGTTCTTTTTTTTTTTTTTTTTTTTTTTTTTTTATTTTTTTTTTTTTTTTTTCACNTATTCGACAGAGAGAGAGACAGCCAGCGAGAGAGGGAACACAAGCAGGGGGAGTGGGAGAGGAAGAAGCAGGCTCCCAGCGGAGGAGCCTGATGTGGGGCTCGATCCCATAACGCCGGGATCACGCCCTGAGCCGAAGGCAGACGCTTACCGCTGTGCCACCCAGGCGCCCCAACTTCTGTGTAATTTTAAATGCACATTTAAAAATTTTTCAATAAGGGAGACCATTTTTTTAAAAGTGAAAGTTGTAGCTCACCTACCTGTGCTATACCCCTATTCAGTCCCCTCATCCTGCCTTCTCCAGAAGTAGCCTACTGTTAACAGTTTGGTGTATATTTCTCCAGAGCCTTTTCTGTGCGGTTACTAACATTTTCATGTATAACTTTGTACTTGCAATTTTTCTGTATTTGTTTTTATGAAAATGGAATATTGGAAGTATTTCTCAAGTTTTGGGATTTTTTTGCTTGTTTATTTTTTAAACTATATCATAGACATTTTCCAGGTGTTGCCAACTCTCTAATGGTTCTCCCTCTGTACTTTTCCCCTCCCAGGTGCACAATCTATACAGTTGCATAAAAGTAGCGGAAGACTTTGTATCTCCAGAACATGTGAAGCACTGTTTCCGCCTGACACAGGAATTCAGGCATCTTTCTAACACTCATACAAACCATGAGGATAAACTGCAGGTAAATAACTCCTCCTTCACCCCCACTCTGTCTCCTCATCTCCTACTTGGCTACGTACAAAGAATGCACATTCTGCATCAGTCCTCGTCACATTCGCTTTTAGAGAATACTCATCTTTCAGCGTCATCATTTCTGCCATCACCTATTTCTCTGCCCCTGGGAGATAGAGTATGTAGTGCTGATAAGTGACGAGACTGACTTTTCCCAGGCAGGTGGCGAAAGCACTATGCAGTGTGTTCCAGGCATGTTTCTAAGAAGGGCACTTCCCCAGGGCTGCTTCTCACAATACATATCTGTGCAGATTCAATTCCTTCAAGCCCTGCTAGGACTACCGTCCATGTCCCTAAGAATTATTGGGTGCTGCAGTAGCATTGAAAGAAAAAAAAAATCAGGAAGCAAGATTCCCCAGGCAGAACTTCAGCAATCCGAATACGCAGTCTCTCTGCCTCCCGCCAGTAGATTCAGTCACCTTCAACCCTGATCCAATCTTTTTTGCTCTTCCTTTTTTAAAATTCAGAACATTTCAACCATATGAAAGTTCTTAGACAAAGTCCAGTCACGTGGATAAATAGGTAACATTGATACTACAGATAAAATGCACCTCTGCAGGCATACGTATTTACGACTGCACCGCCATTAGGTCTCTACTTGGGACGTGTCACCTCCACACTCCCAGTCCTCTGTCACTGCTTTTTTCTTTTTTTTTCTGTCATATTTTTCACTAACGTATTATGTATTTTATCTGTTTGTTTCTATCCCTACTAGAATGTAAGCTATTTAAGTTCCGTGAAGACAGGGATTTTACTCTTTTATTCCCTGCTTTTCCCTAGCACAATATCTGATACACAGTAGGTACTCAGTAAGTATTTGTTGAATTAGTACAAAAATTTAATAAAGAATAGCAAAAGGGAGCTTGTGTGCCCACCACTCAGCTTAAGAATTAAAGCATCCTGTACATACAGAGAAACAACACTAACACACAGAACAATTACATTATTGAAGCTTCCGTGTACCCTTCCCCATTCTGTCTCCTTACTTTTCCTCCCCAGAATTATCACTGTCTCGGTTTAAAACTCTTTTTAGCCTGTTATTTTAGTGACTCTAACTGTTCCTTCCTGCTTGATGTATAATATGTGTTCCTCTTAAGACAATTAGAAAATACGTACAGGCACAGAGGGAAAAATTTTCCAGTAATCCAACCTGCCCACTGTTGTTTTAGTGCATTCCTGTTAGCTCTGGGACCTTAGGCAAGGTTCTTAACCACAAGACCTTGGTTTCCTCAGTTTCTCATGTGTAAAATGGGGATAATAATAGAATCAACGTCATAAGATTGTGGAAAGGATGAAATGAAAGTCCACATGAAAAGCTTAGTGGTAGTGCCCAGCACTTACTAAGCACATAGATGAAAGTGATTATATAGCCTTTCAAATGGAGTCCTCATTCTTTTTTGATTATAGACCTTACATCCTCTGTGATTTGTAAATCATCTTCAGGATTGATTTGGGAAGTATGCGGTCCTGGCTGAGGGGTTTCCTCATTAACTAGTAGGCTTTATAGGCCGTGTAAAACATACGTGTTTGTGGGGCTCCTGGGTGGCTCAGTCGGTTAAGCATCTGCCTTCGGCTCAGGTCATGATCCAAGGGACCTGGGATCGAGCCCCACATTGGGCTCCTTGCTCACTGGGGACTCTGCTTCTCCTTCTCCCTCTGCCTGTTGCCCCCCCGCCCCCCCGCCCCCCCCCCGCTTATGCTTGCTAGCGCGTGCGCTCACTTTCTCTGTCAAATACATAAATAAAAATCTTTTTTAAAAAAATACATTTTTGTTTGAGAATATAATGTGGGGCTGCCATGAACTGACTGCTGATTGCTCTCTCCAGGTGAAGAACATCATTTATCATGCAGTGAAAGATGCTGTTGGCACCCTCAAGGCTCATGAATCCAAACTGGCAAGGTCTTAGGCATGGAGAAACTCCAAACTCCCCTGTGAAGCAGGTCTTTCACTCACAACACATACAGGGAACGGCGGGCTTCTCTGCTGGAGCAGAGGCCCTTCACTTGGAGCCAGTGTGGTCAGTATTACAAACTCTCCAGCCACTCTTTTCTACGCTGCCTCAACACTGAAGGTTGACACAGGAAAGTCGCACTGTTCACACACACAGTTTCAGATTCGAAGCCGAGGGTGCCATGTCCCCATCCTGTGGTCTTTTGGGACTCTGAATTGCCTAAACATTGCTGGGCTTTCCTGCACATTCTCGTGACTTGAGATCCATGGAAACTGGGAATGTGGGCACACCTTTCTTTTCTTTTTTCTCTCGTGCCTAGTGAAGTGGGAATGTGTTTGGAGGTAGGGGGAATCCCATTACTGGTACAAGTAGGGGCTGATTGCTTAAACATGCCTGGTGGAAGCCTGACAGTGTCTCTGCACGTGACCTCTGACACAGCCCATCCCAGGAGACGGGGTGAAGCCATTCCCCACAATCTCTCCCGTGAACACTGGAGTCTTGCAGGACCCAGGGAGAACCCACTGCTTTTCCCAGGAGGCTCCAGGATTAGGAAATGTGTGTATTTAGTGAAAAATAGGTTTGTAGTGAAATAGTTACTATTTCATGAAAGTAGATATTTTTAGAATTTTTGAAATACCACAGTTGTTTTCCTGGATTATGAGGAAAGGCACATTACATTTAGTCTTCCTTTCGATAAAAATCTTTGAAGAAATATGATTTTTAGAAATCAACTGCCCATTATAGCACAAAATCAGCCAAAGCAGAATTTAAAAGAATTGGCTTTTTAGGATTCTTTCAGTTTTCTTCCCATCTCAGTCCTTTCTTGAGGGAACAGCCAACTGAGAAAGAACTTTGTCACATCTGAGCTGTGGTGTGTTTTACGAATACACACACTGGTGACACAGGAACCATTTTCACCTATTACCAGCGTTCCCTTGGGACTCCTCTTACACTTCCGAATGCGAAGGAAAGTTTGATTTCCTACATGAGGCTTTTTGGTTTTTTGGGTTTTTTGTCCAGAAATATTTTCAACAAAACTTTCCAACTCTGTGGAGTTTTATTAAGAATTTATTTGAAAATGATGGAATTCATTGGCCCATAGATACGTTGGAAAATGTATCTACTTTCCAGCTGTACTGTAGTGCCCTGCAGGCTTGTTTATATGTTCACAGTTACCTTTTTTTTTTTTAATAAAAGTCATTTACTGTAGAATACTTTTAATTTCACTTTCTGTATTTTAATTTTGTTGAAGGGCTGATTGGGATTTCCATGTTCTTATTAAAAATCTAACAAATCTGTTTGGAGTGGACTAAATTCTTCCTGTGCCAGCCATTCTACAAAGCGAAGGCAGGTTGAGTCGGGTTGAAGGTGGAGGATGGTTCATTTTCAGATGTTCATTCCATGGCTGCTTCCGATTACCCTTTGCTTCCTGAATTTGTGCCTTTTTGAGAGATGAAAGTGCCAAGTAATTGTGGTTTGTGGGCTTGGGGGGTGAAGGGAAAAGGTCACTTGAGTTAGAAGGTGGGAGAAAAGACAGGTTTTCCACATTTTATGCTGTGTGAATGGAATGGGAAAGGTGAGGTCTTGACCTTCCCGGGGCAGTCAGGAGTAAGGGGGATGGGGGATGACATGAGCAAGGTTTTGGACAATCAGTGGCCGGGGTTCCGCAAAGCAGGAGGACTGGCTTGCCCACATAGGAAACATGTGGCCCTGGATCCACCTCGGAGTTGGTGGGAAAAGACCCATATAGGATTTTTTTGGTAATCCAACAGTAATTAAAGTGGCTTGAAGAGTGAGGACAGACTATGTTCCCATTAGAAAAGGCCTTTTGAAGCGGGAGTTGTAAAGAATAGCAAAAGGGGTCATCAGAATCTGCTTCTCCAGACCCTGTTGGAAAACACCTTCCAAAGTGTTTGAGCCTGGAAATACAATTAGGGTGGAAATAGACCATTGTGCGGTTCAAGGATACCGAGTTTGAATAGGACCATAACTGAAATACAGAGCTCTGAGCTTGTCCTTTCAGCCTGGGTGGGCACGGGGTCGAGGCTGTGATCACCAGAAGACTTACACCTCCACTTAAAGAATGCAGAAGCTTTGAAATGGAACAGGAAAGGAAAGCAATGGGGAGAAAAGGGGGTTGCAGAGGTTGGAGCTTTGTTGCTTTGGTGAAAATCAGGAGGCGGGCTAGCCTACATTCTGGATATAAATGTCTTCAGAATTAGGGCATACACTGCTGCCAGCCTTTGCTGGTGGGGGTGGAACTGGAGGCCCTGGATCCATCTCCAACCTAGACGTAGGGCCTCCAATCCTTCTGGTTAAGCGCATTCTGCCCCGGGTATTTCCCCTGAGAGCATGGGCTCATTCCCTTGCAAAGCTGAGCAAATGAGTACCTAAAAAAAGCAGATCAGAGCAGGGGGGATTGGTGATGGCCAAGAAGGGGTAAGGTGGACAGGTGCAGCTATACTTCAGGAGTTGTTGGGTGAGTGTCTTTACAGGGCCTGTAGTGGGGGAGGACAGTTTGCGGGTCAGCAGTTGGGAGAAGTGGCCTGATTAAAGTAGACTTTATGGGTTACATCTTAGCTGCATGACTTAGTGGTTTTGTGACCTTGGCAAATTATTGAACTTCCCTAAGCGTCCCGTTTCCTTATCTTCAAAATGAGGATAATTACAACCCCTGCCTGACTGAATGGTAGTGAGGTTTCAGTGAAATAATGCGGGTAAACTCTTACCTCAGGGCCTGGCAGTTAGTAAGCACTCAATAAGTCATAGCTAGTATTCCTCGGGGAATGTTCAAGCTTTTCAGCCTGGTGTGGAGAAGGCAGGAGGAGGGTAGGATCTGGGGGCTAGGATTTCAGGATGGAACCTGAAGGCCTGTGAGGACCTCGAACCCGGGCTCGGAATCCAAGAAGGAGGAACGAGTGATTAGAAGAAGGCAGGGCGCTGAGGGTCAAAGGCGCATGCCCGGTGATGGCAGGTGCAGGGGGCGCGCCGCCGCCGCCGCCGCCGGGGCCTCCCCTTTAAGAGCCGCCGCCGCCCACGGCCCGCCGCTGCGGCAGGGACCTCCCCTTTAACCGCGGCTGCTCGGCGCTCCGCGGCCCCCGCGGCGGCTGCTGCTGCTGCTACTGCGGCTCCTGCTGCTGCCGCCGCCGCTCGACCTCCGGCACCTGCATCCTCGGCCCGGGTCGGGTCCCCCCGCCCCGCGCCCCGCCCGGCCCCGCCATGGTGTCCTGGATCATCTCTCGCCTGGTGGTGTGAGTGCGGCGATGGCGGGGCGCGGCCGGCTGGGAGGGGGATGGGGAATAGGGATGAGGGTGAGGGGTGTTGAAGCCCTGGATAGACCGCTCCGTGGCTTCATACAACAGAGTCACCTAAAGGCACATCTTCCCTATTTGGGGTCCTCGGAGACAAGACATGGGGTGTAGGACCCAGGACCGGAGGGGGGAATATTAGAGGAGCCATAGTACGCCCGGCTTCTCACCCTTTTTATGTTTAATTTTCCTGTTCCTTCACCTTCCTTCATCCTAGGCCCGGGCAGCGTGGCCTGATTTATGAGGGGAGGTGGCATGTCCCCTCCCCCACCTAGCAGATCTCCGCTGGAGGGGCAACTCAGACCTGGGCCCTCATCTCACTGCAGGGAGAGGGCTAATGGAAGCATGGAGAGCAAGGCAGGGCCTCATCATTCCATAGCTTAGGGCCTTGGCCTCCTCCCTCTTCCACTGACTATCAGGACACTGGAGATGAGGGTACATGCTCTGGAGGCCCCCCAGGGAGGACATCTGGGTATTGGGAAGCAGAGATGCTTGGAGGACAAAGTGTGGGAGGTAACCAGGAGAGGATGTGTGTTTTCAGTCTGAATTTGTGAAAGCCACAGAGGGGACGGCGTTAGGTGGCCTTCATTCCAGGCTGCTAGCCACATTGTGGAGCTGTGTCCCTGACGCCTCCCCCTGGCCCCAGGAGGGAAGCCTTCTCCCACACCCCACATTTTGTCCTTTAGGATTCCACCCCCCACCCCATCTCCACAGGTCAGTTCTATGAGGCAGGTCCCTGTGAGAACAGGCAATACCCACACATTGTCAAGGAGCTGGGCCTGGCAGGGGCACTGCATGGGCCTCAGCCAAGCCCTGCCCTGGCTCAGGACCCTGCCCCTCAGCCTCTACTGTGGGGGACTGACAGCCCAGGATTCCCTCCCATTCGGTGCTGTTACGTGCTTGTGTTCTGGCGCCTTCTAGACCCACCAGGGTCTCCCTTCTTCCTCCCCCATCCCACCCCACCCCAGAGGGAATCCTGGGGCCTCCTACCTCCCTGTGGCCTTCAGAGTGGCTGCTTCTCTCTTACCTGGATGAGGTCCCTCGGAGCATCATTCCTCTTATTCCCTCACATGTGTCCTGTATGTGGTCTCTAATGAGGTCACTACCAGGTTGTACTACAGCCAGGGCCTCAAGCCCAGTCCCCCCCCAGCCAAGTTGAACTTGGTCCCCAAGTCTGCTTACATGAGGTAATAAAACTTTTTGCCCCTCTAGGGCTTCCTGCTCCTGTGCCCTCTGCTCCCCAGGGCCACAGCGGTGCCTCTGACTGCCACATAGAGTGCCCTGTTAGGCGGTGTCACATTCCCTTACAGACCTGGCCCTACCCAGCCTGGTTCTGAGACAGGAAAGTAAAGGTTAAGGGTAGATGGGTATGAATGAGCAACATATCTGTAGAAGGAAGACACCTGTAGTGGTAACCAGACCCCCTACTCCCCATGATACGTTTATGCATAACCAGTGTTCATGGCTAAAGAGACCACATTGGACCCTCTGGCCTCTGGGTCTTTCCTCACCTAAGGGGCTGGAGAAAACCTGAACGATAAAGGGGAACCTTTATCACCCTAACCGTCTGGGGGCCTCCATGCTTGGGTATCACCAGAGGCTGAAGTACTTTGACTATAAGCACTGATCTGAGTTCATCAGTCCAGCTGATGTGGCACTCTGGAGTTCTGTCCTTCTCCCCTTACCTACCCAGGGACTGACTGATGCAGAGCTGGGAGGGAGAGGCCACTGCTCTTGGCCGAGGGGACCAGTAACCCTGCCTGCCTCCCTAGGCTCATCTTTGGCACCTTGTACCCAGCCTATTCTTCCTACAAGGCCGTGAAGACAAAAAACGTGAAGGAATATGTGAGTTTGTGACACTTCATCTCCCACCCAACCCACAGGGCAGAGATAGGGGAGGACCGTGGGTCACATTCCAGACAGGAGTGACTTTGTACCAATGCCTCAGCACTAATGAGACCCTGCTTCCCGAAGGTTCCTTTGTGTTCCTTTCCCCCAGCCCTGGTGAGATCCACAGACAAAGTTGAGATGTCCCTTCCCACCCTGAGGGTCCCTTCCCCACCACACCTCCAGCATAGCCAGCAAGCAGACACGGGGTCCTGGGTGTCCCCCTGAGGCCCAGCTAACACTGCCCTCGGTGCCTTCAGGTGAAATGGATGATGTACTGGATCGTCTTCGCCTTCTTCACCACGGCTGAGACCCTCACGGATATCGTGCTTTCCTGGTGAGGTCCAGCATCCCTGCCCTGCACCCCAGGGTCCAGGGTTTAGACTCTACCCCACCAGCCAAACCAAAGATTGAGAGCTGGGGTGGAGTCCCCTGACAGTTCCATGGGGTCCTGAACGTCCACCCTCCCCCACACAGGCCTGGCTTGATCAGTAGAATGAGAGACATAGTCCCCACCTTTCTTTCTGGTGGCAGCCAAAGCACCAGCATAGAATTCAGGCAACCTGCTTCTGCCAGACTTGCTGTATGACCTTGGGCACGTTACAGCTTTGTCAGTCTCGGTTTCCCTGTTTGTAAAATAGGATTCAGTCTTACAAACATTCGATGCTGGCATTTCAAAGCACTACTAGACTAGACTATGTTACGAGCTCTTGGAAGACAGAGAATGTCTTAATCACCTATATGTACAGTCACAGCAGGAGCCCAAAAAATGTTTATCGGGTGAGCACATGCCTTTTGGAAGAGAGGACTAACACAGCACAGAACAATGTAAGACAAGGAGGAGAGAGTTTTACGAAGAGGTAGAGGACAAAAGATGATTGCATTTGTAGACTGTAAGGGCCAGTGGCCTTTGAGGAAAACAGTGTTAGCCGAAGTTGAGTGGGGTCAGATTAGGAAAGAATAATGGGTTAGAAATGAGGACAGGGAGCATAGATGCTTCTCAACACAAACAAAGGAAAAAGTTTTGTGAGGATGTAGGAAGTGTGAAGGAGTCTGTGGCCCGAGGAGAAGGAGCCAGGGAATGGACAGCAATCCTTAAAAGCAAGAGGCATGTCATGACAGCAAGGGATGGGATCCAGAGCACAGCTGGAGAAGCTTCGGTCTTCCTCATGGGCAGAAGGCAGGAAAAGAAGCGGGTGGGGACCCAGGAGTGGATCTGGAAGTTTAGGGAGCTCGCCTTGGTGTTGACCCTAGGACAGAGGAGTAGGAGTCATCTGTCAGAGTGAGAGGCCTGGAACTCTAGGAATAAAATGTGCAGAGAGCCACTGCCGAGGGGGATTCCTGCTGGGGGCACTTCTCACGTCCCACTTGGAGTCTCAACTGAGCCTCCCATTCTCCTGGAGATGAGAAATGCCCAGTCACCTGAGCCACGTGGGGCCCCCAGGGCACTAAGGGTGGGGAGCCAGCCAAGGTCTTGCAGGGTATCAGTTCACCCCGCACTCCTTATCCCAGGCTCTGCCACTTGCCTCTGTCCCACCAACAGGTTCCCCTTCTACTTTGAGCTCAAGATCGCCTTTGTGATATGGCTGCTGTCCCCTTACACCAAGGGCTCCAGCGTGCTCTACCGCAAGTTCGTGCACCCGACACTGTCCAACAAGGAGAAGGTTTGCCCCCACTCTCCGCTGACTTCCTCACCTGCCCCAGGCCGGGGCAGCCCAGTGCCTGCAGCCGTGTACATTCCTGGCTCTCCCTGTGGGTGCCCAGAACCCGAAGCCATCTGGCAGGGCCCTGGCCTCCGGGAGCAGGCCGTGCCTTTGTCCAGGTGGGAACAAGGGCAGGCAGGGCCTGGCCAGTGGGGCCCACCCCTCACCTCCTGCTCCTTCGCCTCCAACCCTTCAGGAGATCGACGAGTACATCACACAGGCCCGAGACAAGAGCTATGAGACCATGATGAGGGTGGGCAAGAGGGGCCTGAACCTGGCTGCCAATGCCGCAGTCACAGCCGCTGCCAAGGTGAGATGGGGGCAGACCCAGGCTCCCAGGACCCCACCTTGCTCATGTCATGCCCCTGGCCAAGCCCCTTTGCATCTATTGTGTCCTCCTGCCATTTTGGTCTGGGGCTTTTGCAACTCAGGCTTCCAGGCCTGGCTCTACTAGCCTCCAGCTATGTGATTTCCACTCCCCGGGCCAGTCGCCTCCTCTGTCCAAAGGGAAGGTGTGGCCCCAGGCTGTCAGTGCTGCTGTAGGTCCGGGTGAGGACAGTGTAGGGAAAGCGCTGAGCTCAGGGGCTGCCCGTGCTCCATGGTGACCTCTATCTCCACCCCGCCCCTTCCTCCGGTTCTCCCGGTGCGTGGTGGTGACCCTAGGGCCAGGGGGTGCTCTCAGAGAAGCTCCGAAGCTTCAGCATGCAGGACCTGACCCTGATCCGGGACGAGGATGCGCTGCCCCTGCAAGGGCCTGACGGCCGACTCCGACCCAGCCCCGGCAGCCTCCTGGACACCATTGAGGACTTAGGTACAGGCAGGGCCCTGGGCTAGGCAGAGGGAGGGGGTACCACGAGGGCATGGTGGCCAGGCGGGAAAGCCACCAGACCTATGTTCTCCTTTGCTCCCCCAAACCAGGAGATGACCCTGCCCTGAGTTTAAGGTCTAACACAAACCAGGCAGATCCCCGGACAGAGACCTCTGAAGATGATATGGGAGACAAGGCCCCTAAGCGGGTCAAACCTGTCAAAAAAGTGCCCAAAGCTGAGGTGAGAGCCCAGGCCAGAGCCTGGGGACGTGGGGAGGGGATGTAAGCCTCGGCTGAGCCCTCTGACTTCCTCCCTCCTTCCTACAGCCACTGGCTTCCAAGACATTGAAGACCCGGCCCAAGAAGAAGACCTCTGGTGGGGGTGACTTGGCTTGAGGTCCTGACCCCCCACAGGCTGCAGAGCCCCTGCTCCACACTGTGCCAGTAGCCCATGTGTCTCAGGCCCTAGGGCCCCTCAGATGGCTGCCTGCCCAGTGACCACTCCTCTGGAAGGGCTTGGAAAAGAGGAGGGAGGCCCTGCTGTGGGGGTGGAGGGTAGAGGCTGGAGGAGTTGCTGAGGACTCAGCCACCCAAGGAGGTGGGGGCTCCTTAGAGCCCAAATTGCTATTCCCCCTGCTCCAGTCCTGCCCCCACCCATGCAGTGCCTTGCTGAAGACCATGGCCATCCCCTTTTCTGAGGTCCTAACATGCCCTCACTTCTCTCTCTAGGGTGGGGGGTGGGGGGCAGTCACAGCCCAGAATAACCAGAGATGGGCCCGAAGGCACCTGGGAGACCAGGAGGGAATGGGGAAGGCTTCAGAGAACCTGGCCAAGGGCTCCAGACCATACCTGTGAATGGAGGACAGGGCCTTAATGCGTGTTTAAAGGACCAGGGGCCAGGCTGGAGCTGCAGTTGGGGGCATCGGGTGGGGCCGTGTGCTACATGTCCCCACTAAAAATAAGTGGGGTTCTAGGGGTGTGAGTGTGAGAGTGTGTGTGGGTGTGTGTATTTCTGGGTCTAGGGTCGGGGGGATTCGGGGTAAAGGACTTTCCTGCCAGCAGCGACCACCCCCCAGCATAAGCCCCAGCTGGCCCTTCCCTGCTTTCAGCCCTCCTTCCTACTCTCGGACACTCAGAGGACCAGAGGACCGCAGCCCATCCTGACAGGATGGGATTCTGAGGGCCTCTTACCTCCTCGCCTTTCACCTCCCCCCATTCCTGCCCTGCCCCTGTGCTGGGCTCCTCCGCCCCTCAGGCCCACTGTAGAGGCCCGTGCTGAGCCAGCTCCTTTCCTCCTCACCTGGGGGCTCATCTTCCTTTCCCCCAGAGCCCTCTTCCCGTGCCAAGCAAACTGGGTCCCATGTGAGCAGACTCTCATGAGCCCAGCCTTTGCCCCACACGCTACCCCAGCTTCTGCGGTGGCTTCAGTCAGGGCCAGGAGGAGTGTGTGAAGAAGAAAATAAATTTAGGAGCCAAAGGGCTTCCAATTCTGTGGAAAGAGGGTGCCCGTTGGACCTTTGGCACTGGATGAGCCAATAAACCAATTTCTGGCACCTCATGTGTTCCAGCCTCTGTGCTTTGTTCTTGCCCCTCCGGTCCACAGGTGAGAAGGACTTCAAGTGAAAAGGAGGGCCCAGCTGCAGGAGGGAGTGGGGAGGAGGTCAGACTGTGAGCCCCAGAAGTTCTGCTCTCCCAGATACAAGCTGGGCTTCCGCTGGTTCCGTCAGGGAAAATGGTTTGGAAGGTCAAGATACAGCCAGGCAGGGGCGCCTGGATGGCTCAGTCAGTTAAGCAGCCAACTCTTGATTTTGGCCCAGGCCCTAATCTCAGGATCCTGGGATCAAGCTGTGCTCAGCGGGGAGTCAGCTTCAGGATTCTCTCTCTCTCTCTCTCTCTTCCCCCACCTTCTGCCGTTCCTCCTCCCCCGGCTTGCACTCACGCACTCTCTCAAATAAATAAATCTTCTAAAAAAAGAGAGAGAGAGACAACCAGGAGAGGAATAGGAGGGACCAGGACTTAAGGGCTAGGGGCCCCAACCCTCAAGGTTGTCTTGTCCCTCAGAATCCTGCCCAGAGACCTCCAACCCCAGTGGACCTTCTGGTACCTGATAGAAAGTGCCAGTGTAAGCTCTAAGGACAAAGACCCCTATGAGGCTCCTGGGGAAGAAGGGATAGGATTTGGGGGCTGTTGGGCAGGGCGGGGGGATTGGATGGTCACAGTGCCCAAAAAGGCTAAAGAATGTTGGAGGGGAGATATGAGCCAGAGACTCTGAAAGGAGGAAACGGGTAGGCTGAGGGAAGAGGTGGTGATGGGGAGCCAGCCTCATGGTGTATGTCTGACCCTGGGGACAGAAGGAGGACAGGGGACCAAAGGCTGGGGCCAGAGAGGCAGTCCCTGTGGTGCCAGGAGGGAAGGCTTGAGCCCTGGGGTGCTGGGCTGGGTTGGAGGAGAGAAGGAGGGAGATTGCAGCATATGGGGTCTGAGTCGTTGGGAGGTAGAACCAAGGCCATCGGAGGGCCAAGGGGCACAATTGGCTGGGAATGAGACCTGCAAGGCAGTGCCCAGGGGAAGGGAAAGGATGGCAGAGGAGCAGAGGCAGCATGGGAAGAGAAAAACAAAGGATAAGAGTGGAGAGGGAGGGGGGATAGAGAGAGCAAGGCAAGGAGGAGGAAAGGAGAAGGGAGCGGGGAATAGCTCAGCCTTGTGGAAGGAAAATGGAGGAGGCAGAGCATGGGGTGGGGCACAGGGTGTGTGGGGACCTGGGCCAGGTCTGCAGACTTTCCTGCCCCTTCCCTGGCATCACAGAGGTATGTCCTCCTGCCACACTTGCACCGAACTGGCCAAGAACCCCTGAACTGAGGTTGCAGTGAAGGTTAGGCGAGAAACGTCCTTTTCATCTTCCCTGGAATCCTCCAGTCAACAGACCTCGGAAGGTCATTCCTTTCACTACCGGCCTCTGAGGAAACTGCCTCCTTCCTCTCTCTGAAAGGAGAGGATGTGTCAGGTATAATTCAGGGGAGAGATCCCTTGTTCTAGAAAGATCTCCAAAGAGTAAGATGCTGTGCAGTCTCATGCTAGCAGCTACCATATGGTCAGGAAACCAGGTTAGGCTCTCTCTAACCTAAATCCCATTTGCTGCATAACACACATGCACATATGCGTGCACATTCACGCAGATACACACACCCACGGTGACCAGCAGCTAAGGAGGTCACCGCCAGCTCCCCCATGCCAGGCTCTCCGTGCACATCTGGGTTTCTCTGCATCAACAGGAACATGCTCAGATTTCCAGGCTCCTTGGTCCGTTGCCATGGAAACATTCAGTCAGTCTCCTAGAACTCGGCACAGGGCCTGGCCCCTGTGGTGCAGGGGAGGAGAGGAGAGGTGGAGGGTGACAACGAGATGGAGGGAAAGGCTCCTGGGAGGGGCTGGGACACGTTTGGGTCTAGGTGACATCTTACTATCTCATTCCTTGGGACCACCTGCCCGCTCCCATCTGCCTCAGTAGACCTCTAGGCCAGGGCAGTGGGGAAGACAGGTCAGAACAGAGGCTAGAGCTATGTGGAGGATGCTTGATCACAGCCTGGGTCCCCTGGGGGCGCTGAAGGATATTAGCTTTTGAGTGGGAGCTGAGGTCTAGCCCTGTATCCCATGCTCAAACCATTTGGGGACGCTGGGCAGCCCTCCAGGCCTGAGGTCCCTGGATAGAATGTCCTTGGGCTGGAGCTGCTTCAGCTGGCTCCCCTTCCCTTTCTTGTGTGTGTCCCACACCCTGAGAACCTGCTTAAAATGGGATTTCCAGGCTGTGACGTCAGAGGAAAGCCAGCAGCTCCAGCCTGTGCCAGCTCTTCCTTGATCGGCAGAGCTGAGCCCAGTCTTGCTCAGCCTGGAGGAAAGAGGGTTAGCAGAGGAGGGAGGGTTTCTGAGGGCTCTGGATCATGGTCCCCCTATCAGTGGCATCCATGATAATAGGGAGAGACAGTAATAGCGGGAGGAAGGCTAAAGCCACAGCTGTCTTCCTCACTGGCTTAAATTTCATCCAGTTCGTGGTCATTTCTCTCCCAAATTTCTCTAGTTTTTCCCTCTCTGCGCTGAGTCAGGATTTCCTGGTGAAGAAGGGCACCTCAAGTATTAGGGAGCCATTTGGGTTCTGCCTGAGAACTTGTCCCATATCTAGGCTGGAGGCCAGGATGGGGCAGAGGGATGCCTGCAAGGAGGAAAAATCCCACTAGGTGGCGCAGCTCACTCTCAGTGTGGGATTCCCCACCCCTGCAGGGGAGAATCTTCATGCAGTCAGTCAGCTCAAGGTCTGGTGAGCAGGGTGCCTCATGCCCCACTCCCTGGAGTTGCAGGTTCATGAAGAAAACATCCTTGCAGGTGCATGAGACAGCTGTGGATTCTCAAGCCATAACTTCCTAAGCCCAGCCTGTGTGCCCACCCCTGCACACTCCCCAGGGGATGGTCAGACCCAAAGAGCAGGTACTCCCCTTGGGTGAGAATCAGACACCCTCCTGGGATCAGGGGAGTTGCCAAGCTGACTCTGGAAGGGCCCTGCAACCCAAGGGACCCAACATGGGTTTCTTTTCTTTTCTTTCTTTAAGATTTTATTTAGTTATTTGCCAGAGAGAGAGAGAGAGCGCACGTGAGCGCACAAGCAGGGAGAGTGGCAGGCAGAGGGAGAAGCAGGCTCATGTGGGACTAGATCCCTGGACTCTGGGATCATGAGCTGAGCCTAAGGCAGACACTTTACCAACTGAGTCAGCCAGGCGTTCCCCAACATGGGTTTCTGAAATGACATCTAGAGGGGCTGCTGGAGCTAATTTCAAGGTCAGGTGAGGAGAGGGACCCGAGAGGTGGCAAGGGGTAGGGAACTTGGGAGGGGCAGGCTAGGCCCAGAGTGAGGGAATCTCACTTGGCTGCAGGATTCTCTGGATATGGTTTCCCTGATGGCCACAGTGGCAGTCTCAGGCCTGCCCCAGGTTTTCCTATTCCCAGCCCTTTCCCTTATTTTCATCTGGGGCACGTCAGGATTAAAAAAGGAGAAAAAAAGACCCTAATTTCCAAATGCTGGGATCCAAGTTACTTTTGCAAGAGCCAAGGTTGGGGCTCCTTATGACCTATCTTTCCCCGACCTCTTTCCCAAAATGACCCCACCAGCCCTGCATCCCTAATGAATTACCCTCTCCTTTTGTCCCAGTCAGATGAGTGATCAATAAATAATGCTGCTTGAAATATTGATGGCGAGTTTTACACTAGCATCCCTTAGCTGTGCCTGTCTTTGGGGAACTCGAGAGCTGACAGAGAAATGCATGCTCCCCCTCCCCAGAGCTCTCTCCTGTCTCTGCTAACAGAGGATCTGTCCTTGCCAAGATTTCAACCTGTTCCCATCTCAGCCAGCATCATGACTCATTCCCATCAAGTAAGAAGAGGGAAGGTCCCCCAGAGACTCAGCCAGCAACCTTCAACCTGGGAAGAATCAGGTAAGCTTAAACCAAGCAGAGACCCTTCTTGAAACTTCAGTCTCAAGAAAAAGAGATCCCATTTCCTCTGTTCCGTGTCCATCTTGGACCTGCATGGTGACTCGGAAGGAGACCCATACATTCCCTGTTACCCAGGTTGACTGTTCAGAGCATGAGCAGCAGGGACTCACATGCTTCCAGACTTCTCTGGCCCAAGTCACTGTCATGTAGTTTTGTTCTCCTGGAAGAAGGGGAGGAGAGAAGAGGAACAGGTGGAAACTCCTGAGCCCCCTTGAGCCCACCTCCCCCAGTGCCGGCACCCTCCTGGGCGGAAGGCAGGCACACTCGGATCTCTGTGTGCACCATACACTCTTGCTCTGGTCCTCTTGGTCAGCTCCCACCCGCACTTCAAGTCTCAGCTTGGATGCAACGTCCCCACCGCATCCCATCCCGGTCCCTGTGGCACCCTGCTCTTCCTCCTGACACCTCCCCCTGATTGGTCAGTGCCTGTTTCCCCACCAGACTGAAAGCCAGAGCATAGGTGATGCTCGGTTCACCACTATTTCCCCAGCATCTGGCATACAACAAGCACTCGGCTCCTCGTTTATGTGTAATGCTCGAATGGTGTCCCTGTAGCATTCTTCCACTCCTGAGAAAATAGCAACCTTCAGACCTCGGGGTCTCTCTGCTCAGCTGCCTGCACCTGAGGATGGGTGTCTGCACCAAACAGCAGCAGCCCAGACCAGCCTCCCCTGCTCTGACTCCCCCTGCATGTGCTCATGCTCACTTGCTCTCCTTTCTCTCTCACACACAGATGGGAGTCAGCTTTCCAGCCACATTCAGTTCTCACTCTAATTCAGAAGCTAAATTGGGAAGAAGAGCAGCTTCACACTCCCAATTTAGCCAGGGAGAGAAAAAGGGAGACAGCCTGGATTTGCCAGGGAAAGGAGAAAGCTGGGTGTGGGGTGGGGGAGTGGTGGCAAACATACCCAGAGCCCAAGGGAAGACAATGAAACCCTCACCACCCAGCTCCTAAAAATAAACCATCCCTAGCTATGACCCCAGGGTAACCCCTATTAAGCCTCTTTCCCATACAAATGCAGCCAATGGGGCATTACCCCAGTCTATGGGTGGGATTATGGGAGGCAGAGGAGATTGTGGTTATTAAAACTGTGAAAAGAGGGAGCTGCTGCTGCTTTGGTCACTGGTGGTACAAAATCAGGAAGTCCTTCTTAAATCTAACTTTAATCCCTCTTGGGGTAGCTGATGGAGGATGAATAAAAACAGAGTCCTGGACGCCTGGGTGGCTCAGTTGGTTAAGTGTCTGCCTTCAGCTCAGGTCATGATCCCAGGGTCCTGGGATCAGCCCCCAATCAGGCTCCCTGCTCATCGGGGAGCCTGCTTCTCCCTCTCCCTCTGCTGCTCCCCTAGCTTGTGCTCTCTGTCTGACAAATAAAAAAAATAAAAATAGAAAAGAGATCTTTCTTAAAAAAAAAAAAAAGCCCACAAATACTTGCCCACTAATATGCATAGCAGCATCATTCACAATAGTCAAAAGGTGGAAACAGGCCAGGTGTCCGTCAACAGATGAAAGGATAAACAAAATGTGGTGTATCCATACAATGGAATATTATTCAGCCTTAGGAAGGAATGAATTTCTGACACATGCTACAACACGGATGAACCTTGAAAACATTATGCTAAGTGAGATAAGGCAGTCAAAAAAGGACAAATATTATGATTCCACTTACATGAGGTACCTAGAATAGACAAATTCATCAAGACGGAAATGGAAACTATACTAGAGGTTGCTAGGGGTGGGTGCGAGGGGGCAGGACGGAGGATCCTTGTTTCATGGGTACAGAGTTTCTGTTTGGGATGATGAGAAAATTCTGGAGATGGATGGTGGTGATGGTTGCACAACATTGTGAATATATTTAATGCCACTGAATTGTACACTTAAAAATGATTAAAATGGTGGGGCACCTGGCTGCCTCAGTCGGTACAGCGTGCGCCTCTTGAGCTCCGGGTCCTCAGTTCAACCCCCATGTTGGGCATAGAGTTGACTTAAAAAAAAAAAAAAGGTTAAAAAAATGGTTAAAATGGTAAATATTATGGTATGTATATTTTATCACAATAGATTTTCTTTAAAAGACACTGAGTCCAATGTCAGCTTGAATACTGTCATCCTGCTGTAATGGCTCTCTCTGAGGCTTGAAGGGAGGGAAATCGAGTCCTAGAAGTTCCAAAGACCCCTCCCTTTGCTGACGGGAGCAGAAGTGCTGCTTCTGCCTGGAGTATGAGGAACACCTCACTGGGGACATTCCTAAGGGTAAAGATTTATTTATTTCTTTATTTGAGAGTGCTGGAGAGCGGGGNTTCTTCAGGAAGACTCCCCGCTAAGCAGGCTCAACATGGGGCTCGATCTTTCGACCCTGAGATCACGACCTGAGCCAAAACCAAGAGTGGGACGCTTAACCAACTGAGCCACCCAGGTGCCCCCATTCCTGAGATAGGATAGGTGCTAACTCTTCCTACCACTCATCTCCTCTTATCAGTATGATAACCTGGAGTGAAGCTCTTCTTCCTGGTTCTGTATTCCAGCTTCCTCTTCACTCCCTCATTTTAACTTTGCGCTACACAGACTTCCCATATGGGTGGAGTAGAGGGGCTGGTTAGATAAGGAAAAAAAGACTCCTCCTCCAGCTTCTCTGACTACCCCATTGCCACTGTACCAAGGGAAAGGGATGCCCCTTTGGGCTGAGCTGCCTGTCAGTTTGGGTGTCCAGGGTTCTTGCTCTCTGTCTCTGATGGGGAGGCCCCTGAAGGGAGTGTGTGATAGCCGGGGCAAGGCATCCAGACCTCACCCTTTCTCCTGGCCGACTGCATGGTTCCCTGGCTGGCTCACAGCAGCACTCCGCACCCAGCCTCCTGCAAAATGGCCAGTTGGCTCTGACTGACCGGAAGAACTTCAGTGAGTGGGAGCCGGATGAGGGGCTCCCCCAACCACTGTGCTTTCCCTATGATAGCACATTTCACACTGTTGTGATTGCCTGTTTGTCTGTCGACCCATGCAGACCTCGAACTGCAAAAAAGGGAGTCACCTTTTTACTTCTTTTTGTAACTTTAATGCCTAGAGGAGCAGATGTTCAGTAAGTAACTGTTGAAAGGACCTGTTCACATGTCTCTCTGCCCTATTCGACTTGACTCCAGAACCCCTAGAGGGTGAAAGCTTTGTCCAATTCATTCTGGGCCCCCAGAGAACATGTGGTTCTTGGCCTGAGCTAGGTTTCAGCCAGAGGTTCTGAAGCCAGACTGTCTGGATGGGACTCCTGGCACCCCCACTGCCCAGCTCTCTAACCTTAATCAAGTCACTCGCCCTCTCTGAGCCCCCTTCCTCATTAATGAAATGGGGGTGAGAGTGGTTCCTACTTCACAAGGCATTGCAAAGACAAATACCTGTCCAATGTTTAGCACAGAGCCTGTCACACTGTAAATGTGTCTTGGGGGTGGGGTGGGGGTAGAGAATGCATTTAGAGATTAAGGAAAATCAGAAAAAACAAGCACCCACCACTGACTGCCGCATCCTGGTGTTTTGGGTTGGGGGGGTGAGGCCAGTGCCACAATGGGGTAACCCCAGGGGCTGCCTGTCCCCTCTTTCCCTCCCCCTCCCACCAGGTCTGCAGGGTCCAAGCTCACCCACCATGAAGTTGAGCAGCCCCGGAGCTGGGCTGGGCGGTGGTGAGGGGCCAGAAATAACTGCCGTTGCTATTCCTGCTTTTCTAGGCTGGATGGGAACGCTGCCTCTCTCATCTAAAGGCTCCTCTAGACTTCCTGCACATCAGTGGGCTCTTATGTAACGCTCCCCTCCCTCTGCCTGCCCAACAAGCTTCCAGAGATTTCTGCAGCCAGCTTTGCTGCACACTCAGCTGGGGCTGAGGGGGAGCAAAGAAGCCACCACAGGCCAGATTGTCCTCTAAGCCCAGGGTCCTGATAGCGCTGGGCCTGGGACAGGGGCCTCACAGCACAGGGTAAAGGGACGGAGGTCCAAGGACAGCAGCCTCTCTCGGCATCTACTCATTAACTCTGGGGCAGAAGGGACCCGGAGAGCCCCACCTGAGTGTTCACTGACTCCCTCTGCCCTTAACAGATGCTCTGTGCCACCTCCCACTGCCCAACCTGTGTCTGATGTGTGACCCCAACTCTCTTAGGCATATCCCCCAACCTTGGCCAAATCCTCCACGGTCTCTTCCTGCAGCTCCTGGATCCCATCGGAGCATGCCAGGTTCCCTCTTCAGAGCCAGGGGGCCCCCTCTGATTCAGGCCTCAGCATCACTCTGCATGGGCCCTTCTCAGAGCTTGTTCTCCACCTGTCCTAGGACTCGGGGTTCTCCTCTGGCACCAGTTTCCCCATCCGTAATTGAAGCACATGAGATAGCTTCATGCCCCAACACTCCGGGGTTATTTTCTCTTTTATCTCCCCTGGTCCTTCTTCAGGCCTCCAAGCCTCCTCTGCTGTCAGTGCACCTTCTGCCTCCTTCCCCCAGCCCCCGCCAGACTTGGCCTCTTCAGGTTCCTCCTCACCCCTCACAACCCTTCACAGGGTGGGAGCCGAGCTGCCCCCAGAACTATTGAAGGCCAGGCCCTCCATATTTCCGGCGGAGCCCATCAGCTATCGGAAAGAGTGACAGGCACCCCATATAGAACTGAAGGGAGAGTCACTTCCTGAGCCCCAGGCTGGGCCACCACCGTGGCAAACCACGATCTGAGCAGCCCATGTGGGTGCTGACGTAGCCTGGGGCTGGGGAGGAGGAAGTGGCAATGGAAAAAGGGCCTTGTTTTCCTCTGAGAGCTGCAGCCTGCTCAGCCATGGGTCGAATTTTGAGCCATGATGGTTCCCACTGGCTGTCATTTGGAACCTCAGCTGCCATGGACAAGCTCCGTTCTGCTCTCCACTCTGCCCCTCACTCTTCTCCTGTTTGCAAGGAAAGTCAGAGTGTAGATGGCAGCTGAGACCTGCACACCCTCTGAGAGCCTCTCATCTTTCCCAGGGCTTCTGGCTCCAGTCACCCAAGGTGTGAGCGTCCCAGACTCATCCCTAATGCTCCCTCGAGTCCTGTAGATACCCCGGCCAGGTGCAGGAGTTGTTCTGAGTCTTCCTTACCCCCAACCTCCCTTCAAGTCTTTCCTTTAGGCCCCAGGCTGGTTGCCCCATCAGGGTTGTTGGTCACAAGTTAGGTACTCAAACCCCCAACTGAGATTTGCCTCCTTGGGAGGATTCTTTTCCCTCTGTCTCCTCCCCTTTCAGTACCCCCAGTCACGGCAAACAGGAATGTGCCATTAGCCAAAAGACGGGAGGAGAATGGGGATAACCTAGATGCCTCCAACCCTATCGTTGAGAAGGCAGGCCCAGAGCATAACCCCATCCAGGCAGGAGGCTCTCAGGCCCTTCTTGTCACTGGTTTCCCAATGACAGAGATGGCTAAGGTCTGGGCAGTGTGTAGGGGCTTTGAGCCTGCTCCTCTGATTGTTCCTGTGGAAGCTGTCTTCCAGGGCCTTTCAACCACGAAGGCAGAGCAGGGCTGAGAAGGCCATCTCCTCCTCTGTAAGGAGCTGTAGAGCGCAGAACAAGGAAGATGAGGTTGGAGGGACACAGTTTATCCCACCTCACAGCGCACACCGTGGCCGGAGGGCCTAGACAGATCATGGCCTTTTCCCTCCTGAGGCTTTTGCCCAGCTGTCCCCCTTGCCTAGAACACCCTCCCCACCATGCTCCTCTATGCAGAGTTGGTTTCCTGGCATCCTTCATGTCTCTGCATACATGTCACCTGCTCTGAAATGCCTTCCCTCACCTCTCCAGTATGTTATACTTACCATAATCTGAAATCATCCTTTTAATTTATGTAGCTGTTTACTTGGACACAAATATCCCACCGAATGGCAGTTCGGTCTATTCCCACGGAATGGCAGGTTCCAGGAGGGCAACACTACACCTGCCTCTCCATTGCAGAATCCCAAAGACTTAGCACTGCTTCTGATATAAGCAATGGCCAATAAGCCCGTTTTTAAAAAAATAAATGTTTTACTCAACCTGACCTCCTACTATCTCCCAACTGGAACGCTCTCTACCCCAGCCCGCTTTTTCCAGACAGAGCACACAAGGACCCTCCTGGCCACCCTACTCTCAACCCTGGGCCGAAACTGCCTCACTTCCTCACCACAAAGTTTGGTCCTTCTCATGTTCCCTCTCCTCCAAAATCTCTTCATCATCCCTGCCCCCCTGTCTGGAATCTCTTGCTCCCCTTACCTTCTCTGTTCTTCAGCATAACTGACATGTGGTGGCTAACAGGGCCACTTCCTGTTCTTAATTCTCTTGCAACATGGAATTCCAGTCTTCCTTCCACCCAGCTGTAAGCTCCTTAGAGGCAGGGGCCTCTGCCATAAGCCTTCCCAGGCCTTGCCCATAGAGTCTTCAGAAAAATTCTTTGTTGTTGTGGATAATGAGTGTATTAATCAGACACTGGTGGGTTGTGAGTAACAGAAACTGCAATGAGCCTATCTTATTAAATCGAAAAGGCATGCTTTGGCCTGCATAACTAAAAAGCCCAGGTTGTATTAAAGACTCACCTTGCCTGTAAATACCTTCTGTTTCCTTCTGCACTAGCTTTATTTTCAGGTAGGTTTTCCAGTCCTCAAGGCAAGATGGCCTCCATGCTTACATTCCATTGGTTTAGTACCACCAAGGAGAGAACTTTCTCAAGAGTTCCAGGAAAAATCCCAGAAGTGCTTCTCACTGGCCCGGTTTGGGTCATGTGCCCATCCTGACTCAATTGCTGTGGCTAGGGGCATGGAATGCTCAAGATTGGAGCTTCCTAGATGGATGGCTAGGTATGGGTGACATACCCACTCCTAGATCTGGAATGGGGTTATCTTCCTCCATCCACATGGACCGGATTGGTTCCCTAAAGGAAATTACTAGCTAGGAGCTATTATGAAGAGAAAGGGGAACTGATATTGCATATGCAAAACAAAAGATGCAGACTATAAGGATTTCCAGTATCCACCTTCAGCAAGGACCTGGAGATACCCTAGGTCATCTTGCACATTAGACTCATAGGGGAATTGGTTTGCTCTGGCTGGGGTTGGGAGATGTGCTCTTGGGGTCTGGGCAGCTCCCCTGCAACAGGAGGATCCTAGGAGGAGGAAGCTGCTCAGTTATGGCACTCACAAGCTCAGAAGAATTGTGACAGTTATTCTAGGGTTAAAACATTTTTCTTTTTTTTTCAGAGTTCCATAGGTGACTCTGTTATATCAGCAAGGTTGAAAAATTCTGCTCTGGGAAATGATGTTCTACCGCAGCAAGAAAGATTCAGATTAGCTCTTTGGGACAATGTCCCCTGTGTTAGAATTGGAATGTTTCTCCCTCTCTGTACAACTTTTCAGAAAAGGGTCACTGGAGTTTACTTGGAGGCTGAAGATGGGTGGGTGAATTGTGGGTGACCCTGAGGGTCAAAAGCCCCCGGAAAATAACAATAGCCACTGTTTATTGAATAGCAATTGCAAGGCAGGACTGTGGTTTGGGACTTCAGAGACTCAGTCCATGTAAGTCTCAGTTTCTTCACAACAATCCTTCCACGTGGGTATCATGAACATTAACTCTATTTTACAGTTGAAGAAAGCCAGATACCCCACCAAGGAGTGACAAAATGGGCATTTAGACACAAGACCATCTGATCCTGAGTGGCAGGAGGCCTCAGAGAGGTATAACACTCATGCCCCTAATATAAAACATGGTAGGCGGTGGGAGTGGGCCCCCCACCCCACCCTAGGCTTTTGGGTTGGGGAACTCAGAGCAGAGAGACAGGGTTCATTGCTGTATTCCTTAAACAGATTTTTATAAGAAAATGTGTGTGTGTGTGTGTGTGTGTGTGTGTGTGTGTGTGTGTGTGTAAGGGATATAGATGGATGAAGCCCCAGAGTTATGCAACCCCCCCCCATTTAAACCCCCTGACTCCGAACTGTTTGGGTTCAGAGACCCCAGCCCCGCGCCCTTCTGTCCCGGTGACCTCAGCACCTCCTTTCACACACATACTTTCTGGTTTCTTTTTAAATTCAAAAAACAGCACCTCCCCTGGATTCAGAGCTAGAGCAGGAACCTTCCCCTCTCGGAATCCCTGTTTTCTTTGGGGTGCGCACTTGAATGCGGGGGGTGGTGATGGGACCGAGAGGGCTTCCCCGTCACGTCCGGCTCCTGGGAGACCTGCAGAAATCGTTCCCGCCTACCACAACCCCGGAGTCTGGGCGCCTCGGCAGTGGCGGCTCCCCGGGGACTGCAGGGAGAGCCCAGGCTGCGGCGCTTGCTCAGTTAGTGCTCACTGCGTCTAAGGCTCCCCCGGCCTGGCTCCGCGCCCAGCACAGGAGCAGGGAGGGGGAGTAGGAAGGCGGCGGAAGAGCCCACTCGGCCCGGGGCCCGGGGAACCGAGCCGGAGAGAGGACCTCCAGGGGGCAGCACCAGGCCGCTAAGCACGTCCTCTCTGTGCCAGCCTAGGGGTCCCCAGGCAGCCCATAGGGAAGCCCCCTTTTCAGACTGCCGCACTGCCCGGCCCACCTCCGTTTGTTCTGGATAAAGGTGGGAAAGTCTCCTACCACCAAAAGGACCACCAGCTCCTAGTTGAGAAGCAGGTAGCCCACCACAACGCAGAGGGACGTCGGGGACCATCCGGCTATCATTTCTTAGCCTCAGTTTCCCCGATGACACCTGGAAAGCCATCGTGCCATTGGTCAAGGCCGGGGGGGGGGGGTCAACGCTCCGCCTCTCCTGGGCGGCCTCTGCCCCAGCCAGCCCAGTCACTCCTCCCCTTAGCTCCCGCCCCGCTCCCACGGTCCCAGAGGTGGGCGGGAGGGCCCTGGATGACGGTGGCAGAACCCCGGCCCGACTCGCCCTCGCCCTCGCCCCCGCCCCGGGCCCGGGCTTCCCCAGTCCAGTCCCCGCTGGGGAGCCGCCTGAGCCGCAGTGCACCTAGCTCTACGCGCCCCGAGACCTCCACCTGGGTGTCCCCAGCTCTTGCGCACGTTCGGGCTCCCGGCTTGGAACCAGGGAGGAGGGAGGGAGCCAGGGAGCAGCAGGCAACGACCCGGAAACGCCATATAAGGAGCAGGAAGGATCCCCCGCCGGAACAACCCTTATTTGGGCAGCGCCTTATTTGGAACGACCCGATATGGCCCGGCCGCTTCCGGCTCCGGGAGGAGGGAAGAAGGAGGAGGGAAGAGGCGGGAGCAACGCTGGGAACTCCGAAGCAGCCTGGGTCTGGGAGTCCACAGCTGAGGCTTGAGTCCTAAGCTTTCTCGAGGCTTGGGCGCCCAGGGTGCAGGAGTCGACGTGGGGGCCGGGGTGCGGGACAGCTGTGCCCACCGCTCTCGGATAGGGGGCTTCACGTCACTCCGGGTCCTCCCGGCCGGTCTTGCCATATTAGGGCTTCCTGCTTCCCATATATGGCCATGTACGTCACGACGGAGGCTGGCCCGTGGCGTTCCAGACCCTTCAAATAGAGGCGGATCCGGGGAGTCGCGAGAGATCCCAGCGCGCAGAACTTGGGGAGCCGCCGCCGCCGCCAGCTACCGTCGCCACCAGCTTCCGCCGCCGCAGGACCGGCCCCTGCCCCAGCCTCGGTAGCAGCGCCGCGTCCACACCGGTCGGCGGCGAGGGCTAGCCTGGAGGCCCGACCTGCTCTCGCCACAGTGTACCCCGCGTCCCGCATGTGACCCGGCCAGGCCCCCGAGAGTGTGTCCCCCGCAGCCACGGCTCCGGGCTGCGCCCACCCGCCCCAACACGAGCTCTCCAGCCCGCCCGTCCGGGATGGCCGCAGCCAAGGCCGAGATGCAGCTGATGTCCCCGCTGCAGATCTCCGACCCGTTCGGCTCCTTTCCTCACTCGCCCACCATGGACAACTATCCTAAGCTGGAGGAGATGATGCTGCTGAGCAACGGGGCTCCCCAGTTCCTCGGTGCCGCCGGGGCCTCGGAGGGCAGCGGCGGTAACAGCAGCAGCAGCGGGGGCGGTGGAGGTGGAGGGGGCGGCAGCAGCGGTAGCAGCAGCGGCGCCTTCAACCCTCAGGGGGAGGCGGGCGACCAGCCCTACGAGCACCTGACCGCAGGTAAGCGGTGGCCTACGCCGAGGATTAGCCCCTTCGCCACCATTCTGGCGACCAGTCCTTCCCCACCGCCTTGCAGCGCCCCCTTCACCGCAGCAGCAGTGTTCCTGGACCTCAGGGATGCAAGTGGGGTTTCCCTTCCCTGCCTCAGGGTCATGTGTTAGAGGGATACCTGGGGACATCCACTCTCACCCTCACCCTCCTCGTTCCTAGCCTTGCGCAGAGGAGCTAGCTTCTGTTTTGGATGGAGAGCTCGGGCTGCGTGGGTGGGTGGAGGGGGGAGGGCTTGTTTTGAAGAGCAGGGCTGCGCCCCCCTTTCTCCAGACAGGCTTGCGTTGCCAGCCGCCTGTCCCCAAGGAAGGGCCGTGATCCGTGCCCAGGGATGTCCTGGCAGCCGGGGGTAGGGGGCGCGCACTCGCCACGGCGGAAGGGGTGCTGGCGGGAATCCCTCCGTGGCGCAGCCGCCGCTGCGGAGCGCTGTGAGCTGCAGTGGAGGGGGATTCTCCGTATTTGCGTCAGCTGTTGTTGAAATGGGCTCCGCCGCTGGAGCGGGTCCAGGAACATTGCAATCTGCTGCTATCAATTATTAACCAGCTCAGGAGTCAATGGTAGCCAGCCCGACCTCTTGCCTGGCAGCTCGGGTCCTTCTCGTCCTCCAGCGACTGCTCTCCAGTAACCAGGCCTCCCCCTTCTCTCTCTCCTGCCAGAGTCTTTTCCTGATATCTCTCTGAATAACGAGAAGGTTCTGGTGGAGACAAGTTACCCCAGCCAAACCACCCGGCTGCCCCCCATCACCTACACTGGCCGCTTCTCTCTGGAGCCTGCACCCAACAGTGGCAACACCTTGTGGCCTGAGCCCCTCTTCAGCCTGGTCAGCGGCCTTGTGAGCATGACCAACCCACCGGCCACCTCATCTTCAGCACCATCTCCGGCAGCCTCCTCCTCTTCCTCTGCCTCTCAGAGCCCACCCCTGAGCTGTGCAGTACAGTCCAATGACAGCAGCCCCATTTACTCAGCGGCACCGACATTCCCCACACCTAACACTGACATCTTCCCTGAGCCACAAAGCCAGGCCTTTCCGGGCTCCGCGGGCGCCGCGCTCCAGTACCCGCCTCCTGCCTATCCTTCTGCCAAGGGTGGCTTCCAGGTCCCCATGATCCCTGACTATCTATTTCCACAACAGCAGGGGGACCTGGGCCTGGGCACCCCAGACCAGAAGCCCTTCCAAGGCCTGGAGAGCCGTACCCAGCAGCCTTCACTCACTCCGTTGTCTACCATCAAGGCCTTTGCCACGCAGTCGGGCTCCCAGGACTTGAAGGCCCTCAACACCACCTACCAGTCCCAGCTCATCAAACCCAGCCGCATGCGCAAGTACCCCAACCGGCCCAGCAAGACGCCCCCTCACGAACGCCCCTACGCGTGCCCAGTGGAGTCCTGTGACCGCCGCTTCTCCCGCTCGGATGAGCTCACCCGCCACATTCGCATCCATACCGGCCAGAAGCCCTTCCAGTGTCGCATCTGCATGCGCAACTTCAGCCGCAGTGACCATCTCACCACCCACATCCGCACCCACACAGGCGAGAAACCCTTCGCCTGCGACATCTGTGGGAGAAAGTTTGCCAGGAGCGATGAACGCAAGAGGCATACCAAGATCCACTTAAGGCAGAAGGACAAAAAAGTAGACAAAGGTGTTGTGGCCTCTTCTGCCGCCACCTCCCTCTCTTCCTACCCGTCCCAGGTGGCTACCTCCTACACGTCCCCAGTTACTACCTCTTATCCGTCCCCAGCCACCACCTCATATCCATCACCTGTGCCCACCTCCTACTCCTCTCCCGGTTCCTCAACCTACCCATCCCCTGTGCACAGTGGCTTCCCCTCACCCTCAGTGGCCACCACATACTCCTCCGTCCCCCCTGCTTTCCCAGCCCAGGTCAGCAGCTTCCCTTCCTCAGCTGTCACCAACTCCTTCACCGCCTCCACAGGGCTTTCGGACATGACAACAACCTTTTCTCCCAGGACAATTGAAATTTGCTAAAGGGAAAGGGGAAACAAGGGAAAAGGGAGAAAAAAAAAAACACAAGAGACTTAACAGACAGGAGGAGGAGAAGATGGCCACAGGAGGGGGTTCCTCTTAGGTGAGATGGAGGTTCTCAGAGCCACATCCCCCCCCTCTACTTCACCCCAGAGTCGCGTGGAAGGTCTGGTGGCCTGCAATCCTTTCTGCCCACTTGCCCTTCCTCCCCAGTCCCTACTCCCTTTGACTTCAGCTGCCTGAAACAGCCATGTCCAAGTTCTTCACCTCTATCCAAAGAACTTGATTTGCATGGATTTTGGATATATCATTTCAGTATCATCTCCATCATATGCCTGACCCCCTGCTCCCTTCAATGCTAGAAAATCAAGTTGGCAAAAATGGGGTCTGGGCCCCTCAGAGCCCAGCCCTGCACCCTTGTACAGTGTCTGTGCCATGGATTTTGTTTTTCTTGGGGTACTCTTGATGTGAAGATAATTTGCATATTCTATTGTATTATTTGGAGTAGGTCCTCACTTTGGGAAAAAAAAAAAAAAGAAAAGCCAAGCGAACCAACGGTGATCCTTTATTTTGTGATGATGCTGTGACGATTAAGTTTGAAGCTTTTTTTGAAACAGCAGTCCTTGGTATTAATCAGCATGTGTCAGAGTGATGTTCCGTTAACCTTTTTGTAAATATTGCCCGACTGTACTCTCACATGTGACAAAATATGGTTTGGTTTTTCTTCTTTTTTTTTTTTTGAAAGTGTTCTTTTTTTCGTCCTTTTGGTTTAAAAAGTTTCACGTCTTGGTGCCTTTTGTGTGATGCGCCTTGCTGACAGCTTGACATGTGCAATTGTGAGGGACATGCTCACCTCTAGCCTTAAGGGGGGCAGGGAGCGATGATTCGGGGGAGGCTTTGGGAGCAAAATAAGGAAGAGGGCTGAGCTAAGCCTCAGTTCTCCAGAATGTAAGAAAACAAAATCTAAAACAAAATCTGAACTCTCAAAAGTCTATTTTTTTAACTGAAAATGTAAATTTATAAATATATTCAGGAGTTGGAATGTTGTAGTTACCTACTGAGTAGGCGGCCATTTTTGTATGTTATGAACATGCGGTTCATTATTTTGTGGTTTTATTTTACTTTGTACCTGTGTTTGCTTAAACAAAGTGACTGTTTGGCTTATAAACACATTGAATGCGCTTTATTGCCCATGGGATATGTGGTGTATATCCTTCAGAAAAATTAAAAGGAAAATAAAATAGCTGCGGTTGGGTGCGTGTTTCCTGGGCTGGGGGTGGGGGCCCTTTTGCCATCTTTTTTTCTTTTTTTTTAAGATTTATTTATTGAGAGAGAGAGAGCGCATTCACACATGTGCATGGCAGGGAGGGGCAGGGAAAGAGAGTCTTAAGCAGACTCCTCAAAGAGCCTCACATGGGGCTCCACGTGGGGTTTGAACTGGGGCTCCATCTCACTGTGGGAGATCAGGACCTGAGCTGAGACCAGGAATCAGACGTTTAACCAACTGTGCCACCCAGGCCCCCCCGCTTTTGCCATTTTTATTTAGGGCTTTGAAGGGTTTTTACAGAGACATGCCTTTTTTTTTTTTTTAAGATTTTATTTTTAAGTAATGTCTGCACCCAACATGAGGCTCGAACTCACAACCAAGATATCCAAGAGTCACATGCTCTACTGACTGAACCACCCAGGCACCCCCCAAGACGAGGAAATTCCATTCAGAGTTGTCCCTGCTGTGTGTCATTGGAGTGAATTCTTTGAGAACTGTGTGTGGGTATCTTCCAGACACTGGGCCTCAGTCTGGTGGTCTGCAGCTTTATCTTGGTCAATTAAAGCTAAAGAAGGCCACAGATAGAAGTGGAACACGAGTGCCTGGAGGCAGTGCTATTCTCTTGGCCTCAAATGTTTGGCTGGCCTGCCCCGCATTCTCTACCCCAGGTTGGGGAAAGCTATGTTCTTGGGAATCCCTACTATATACACTTGGGGAAGATAAAGGGTGGTCACAAGGGCTTTGAGAAGTAGGAACACGGCTGGAGCTGACTCAGCCTCTCCTTCCTTGTTACTCATCCTCCATGCCCCCAGAAACCTGAGGGCGTCAAAGAAGCTTAGAAGAGGTAAGGGCCAGTTCTCAAGCCAAGAATCCTTCCAGGAAGAAATCTCATTACTTGCCAGCTGGAGCTGTGATCCTTGGCAGCTTCCAGGAATACAGGGCAGAGTGGGCAGGAGGCTGGCCTGGTATTTAAGGTTCCTATGCAGACCAAGTCTGTCCCCATTGTGTAGGAGGCCTGAGGTGTTAGTTTCCCTGGCCCCAGCTCCCTGATGGTGCACACTCATGGCTAGAGCAAATCTTATGGGCTTGTTAGCATCTGTCTACTCTGTGAGAGGCCTTGAGCTGGTCACAACAATGCAGATTGTTGGTTGAGGAGACAGAGATATAGGCCAAAAATTATAACATGGTGTTATGTTATATCATATGGACAAGCATGGGACTCTATGAGAGACGGAGAAGGACATCCAACCCACCCAAGGACTTAGGAAAAGTAGAAAAACTGAGTTGGGAAGGGTAAGTAGAGTCAGCTCAATTGACTTGCTTTGTATGTAAGCCAGGGAGGGTGTTGGTGACTCTGCCTGGGAGAGTGAATGGATAGATTATTGAATGTAAGCACTACCTTCAGCCCTGATTTGAGCCTTTTATTAATTGGTCAGGCACTACCATCCATTGGTCACTTGGGTACACTAGAGCTGATGT
The DNA here is from genome assembly GCF_002007445.2 of Ailuropoda melanoleuca. Classification (NCBI taxonomy): domain Eukaryota; kingdom Metazoa; phylum Chordata; class Mammalia; order Carnivora; family Ursidae; genus Ailuropoda; species Ailuropoda melanoleuca. The sequence continues at coordinate 26,831,650 of NC_048220.1, forward strand.
CCTGGAATTCCCAACCCTTGGCTCCCCTCTCAACTTCTGATCTTCCCAATCAAGGACAAGGAAGTATCTTCTATACCCAGTATGGCTATCAGGCCTCTAGTGGGGTTGAGGTCTAACCTCCTCCACTCCTCCCTCCGAAGGTCTCCCAGGTTACCCAAGAACACTGCTCCTGGAGCCAGGGGAATTCCAACAATCTCCGGGCGTTGGCCCAGTTCTTTCTTTTCCATTCTAGTCCTCAACCACCAACACTGTTGATCTCTACCCTTTCCCATGATACCAGACTCCTCAGCCTGGAGCAGGAGGAACGAAGCCACCTTCTCTAGCTAAGGGCACATCCTTGCGAGCCTCCTGGCAAAATTGCCAGGTCCTGATGAGACAATATTTGTACTGACACGCCTTTCCCCAGCCCCACCTACCCCTCCCCATCTCACTCTGGGCTCAGGAACACAAGTCCATGCCTGTTACACATTCTTAATAATTTCTCACCACAGACTACCAGAGCGGGGGAGTGGGATGGTGGAGGTGGCGAGGGGAAGGGAGAGCATGGCAAGAATAAAATATGAAAAAGGAGCAAGAAGACTCTGTTCCTTTAAAGCAGAAAATCTCCTATGTTTTTATTACAATGCATCAGAATCAGATTCCCAGGCCCTCTCCTAGGGGATCTTATTGAGGTCGGGGATGGGGGTCTGGAACTGGTCATGATAACAGCCACACCAGGCAACTCTGATGCAGATGGCTTGTTGAGAAATTCTGCCAAGATTGCTAGCTAATTTTTATTAGTCCTATCACCAGGGGGTTCCTTTGGATTCTGCCACTAGAAACTCAAGTTTCTCTGTATAGCTGAAATAGAGCAAGATTCAAAAATTGCCCCATTTTACAGTCCTATAGTATTAACAACAACAACAACAAAAAGGAACGTGTTCATTTTAACTACTGCTTCTGTGAGGGAAACCTGAAACCAAGGGCACAGGGCAGCGCTGATAAAAGCTCTATCATCATCAAGGCTGAGGTTTAAGAAGGGACCCAGATAGTGTTGAACAATTAACTGTTACCTGGGGACATTGTCTAGGGCTTCAGGGATGTGGAGGACAGAGAGGAGTGGGGTGGAAGAGGAGAGGGGGCAGGGAAACTTGGCCAGCCAAGGCTAGGTTTAGATTCTGAAGAAAAACAAAAACACAGGTTTTAAGGACCCTTGACCCTTCTTCCTAGTACCTGAGTGATATTCTTTTCTCTTGAATTTCAGGGATGTTGAGCGTCATGTTTTTGGAAAGATTCTAAGCACTCAGAAAGACATAGCTCAGCCTGGTGGTCAGGCTGTGTTTAAGGTGTGCTTCCTTCTACCTCTCCGCTCTTGGAACCTGCAACCCCAGGAAGAAATGGAGTCAGGAATGGGTACCATAGGGTCAGAGGTAGTTCCTCCAACGTCCTCCTGTCTCCCCATCCCTGCTGTTTTCCCTGGTTCAGGCACACTTGGTGTAGTTTGAGTGGGGAAGATCAGCAGAGTGAGATTTCAGTGGTCTTAAGGGAAATGAGGCCAAGTCTAAAAGAATCAGGCTTTGAGCAAATAAGGTTTCAACATTTCACCCGTAAGCTTCCAGGTGCTAATAAGATTTCTGCACCCAAATAGCAAATCTAGCCCTCCACTGTAGTGATTTTTCTTCCCATATCCCTTTTTCCATTTCTAGAACCTGGAAAACCTTTTGAGGCAAAGCTTACTGGAGAAGTTCTCTTAGGTCAAATTGGCAGCTCAGCTCCTCATTTGCAAGAAAATCTATTTCATCTCTCTTTTCGGGAGCTCTCTCCAACGAGCCCATTCTCTTCAGTGCTTAGGTTGTTTATTATTATTATTATTATTATTATTATTATTATTATTATTGTCATTGTTATTGATTTACTGAGGTGCCATTGATATAGAAAAAACTGTACAGTTTGATGAATCTTGATATTTGTGTTCACAGGTGAAACCGTAACCACAATTAAGATATTGAACATATCCATCAGTGCCAAAACTCTCCTTGTGCCCCTTGGAAATCTTTCCTTCTTCCATCCCTGTCCCTGGGGCAACCCTGGTCTGCTTTCTCTCGCTGTATAGATCAGTTTGCACTTTCCGGAGTTGCATATAAATGTAATAATTCAATATGTACTCCTTTTGGTCTGGCTCTTTAACTTGGCATCATTATCTTGAGATTCATCCATGTTGTTGCTTGTATAAATAGTTCACTCCTTTTTCTTTCTGAGGAGTATTTCACTCTATGACTATAGCACGATTTGCTCACCTTCTCACCTGTGGATGGACATTGGGGTTGGTTCCCTTTGGGGCTATTATAAATGAAGCTGCTATGAACATCTGAGTACAAGTCTTTGGGTGGATGTGTTCCCATTTACTCCAAAGTCCCCAATTCTGGCTCCTTTTCCCACCGTGTCCCCATTTACTCACCTCCCTTTTCTATAAACAATAATCACTCATCTTCCCCCACACTCACACAGTCAGGGCCCAGCCTCCTAAAGATCTGCTTCATTGAATTTTTCCTCACGTAAACAGAGCCAGCCCCTTCATCATTTTTATTGCCCTATTTCAAACTCCCTCCCACTTGTTTATACCTTCCTGGTAATGAGACATCTAAGGCTAAGCAAGGTATGCTGTTATTTATTCAGCTTAGCAAAGGTAAGCTAAGGCAAGTGAGTCCTTGGTGATACTTTTCTAAGGTACCTGGTAGTGGGTGGGCTACTGATGCGGCACTTTGACCTCAAACAGAGGAAGGGGCTAAGCTCAAATGGTGTGGGTGGCTGCCCTGGGACACTGGTCCTGAGAGGTTATCTGTCCACATTATCACTATCTCCTGTGGGCTCTTCCCTGGATTGGTTTTCTGGAACACAGGCCCCACTCACTCACTCAGTCATTGTCAAAAACCTTATAGTACTGAATTCCCACCTCTCAGTTCTGAGGTAATTTTTTTTTTTTAAGATTTGATTTATTTATTTGAGAGAGAGCAGGCGTGCACAACGGGCTGGGG
>NC_048220.1:26834763-26849976 GCF_002007445.2 Ailuropoda melanoleuca
TTCCAGGACCCTGGGATCATGACCTGAGCCGAAGGCAGATGCTTAACCAACTGAGCCACCCAGGCGCCCCAGTTCTGAGGTAATGTTGTAACTACAACTTTTCTCTCTCTTCTTTGGGCCCAGGGAGCCTGAAACTGCAGAACAGCCTGAGAGTGGAAAGGGCAGCTGAGGCTCTATGTTCTCAACAGTGATAAACTGACACTTGCCTGCCTGTGTATATGTCGGGGTTGGGGTGAGGAGAGATGCCTTTACTTATTTTAGAAAATTATCCTTAACAGTTATCCTTTCCAGACAGACAATAACAAGTGTTGGTGAGAATATGGAAAAACTGGAGCCCTCATGCCTTGCTGGTGGACATGTAAAAAGGCACCACTTTGGGAAATAATTTAGCTGTTTCTTATAAAGCTAAACATACACTCGCTATAGGACCCAGCAATTCCATTCCTGAGAATGTACCCAGGAGAAATGAAAACACGTTCATACAAAGGTATGAATATAAATGTTCACAGCAGCATTATTCATAATAGCCCTGAAGTGGAAAAGATCCAAATGTCTATTCAACCAGTGAATGGATAAACAAGATGTGGTATATCCAAACAATGAAATACCATTCTGCAACAAGGAACAAAATACAGATGTGTGCTTCAACATACATAAACCTCAAAACATTATGATTAAAAAGTATGGTGCACACTGTATGATTGAATTTTTATGAAATGTCCAGAAAAAGCAAACCTATAGAGACAGCAGATTAGTAGAGGCTGGGGTAAGGGTAGGTATTGACTGCAAATCAGCTTGCTGTTTTGAAGATGGTGGAAATGTCCTAAAACTGATTGTGATGTTTGAACAACTGTAAATTTACTAAAAGTCATTGAGTTGTACAAATGGATGAATTTCATGGTATATAAATTATACCTCGATAACGTTATTTTTATTTTTATTTATTTTTATTTTATTTTTTTAAAAGATTTTATTTATTTATTTGACAGAGATAGAGACAGCCAGCGAGAAGAGGGAACACAAGCAGGGGGAGTGGGAGAGGAAGAAGCAGGCTCCTAGGAAGGAGCCTGATGTGGGACTCGATCCCACAATGCCAGGATCACACCCTGAGCCGAAGGCAGACGCTTAACCGCTGTGCCACCCAGACGCCCTGATAACGCTATTTTTAAATCCCTTGTACTTCAATAAATCTAGATTTTAAAAATCTTTTCCTTCCCTGCTCTTTGAGTGCCCATTCTCCAGGTGGGCTATGTAATGTTAATTCTACCCTACAGACCTGTCCTCCATCTTTGAGGGTGAACCTCTTGGGCCCGCTCTCCTGCTAGCTGCCCTGGCCTGTGCTCTGAACAGACCCTCTGCTCAGAGGACATAGCTCTCTAAGACTGTGGTGCTGATTTGCAACCTGGAGGGTGAAGAGCTGGCCCTACGGTAGTGGGGGGTGGAGGTCCTCCTGACTCTCACTTAGGGATTCATTTTGAAGGAAAGGACTTTAAAAATCTGGGGAGGCAAATAGGTGGAAACAAGTCTATCCTGAAGTGTCTTTTTCAATCCCTGTGACCCAGATAAATCAGTCTGCCCACCTGGGTTAGAGTGCCTCCTCATTTCCCAAGCAAATCCAGAAGTCGAGTTTCCACACAAACAGTAATGGGTACCCTTCTCAGAGAAAATGATTTCAGCCTTTTCTAAAACTCATTTCTCCTCAGAACCAACTTCTCACCCCAGAACCTTTTCAGATCCAATAACCAGACTCCTGAAAACCAAACTGTTCTTCCTTTATTCAACAAATGAATGCAACTTCAATGTGGGTGAGTTGGTCCAAGGGATTTGGAGGGGGTCTGAGAAAAAGAAAGAAAAATCCTCCCAGCCTGCCAATCACCTTTAAATTTATTTTTTTAAAGATTTTATTTATTTATTTATCTTATAGAGAGTGGGGGGGGGTCAGACAAGCAGACTCTTTGTGGGGCTCCATGCAGGGCTCGATCTCATGACCCTGAGATCATGACTTGAGCCAAAATCAAGAGTCACATGCTTAACTCACTGAGCCACCCAGGTGCCCCAACTCAGAATCTCTCTAGAGCCAACTATGAGTTTCCTCAAACTGGCTTCTCAGAGACAGTGAATCTCTTCTGGAAGGCTTATCACAACAAATTTTCAGTCATCTCAATGCCAACATCTCCAGCTGTCTTCTCAGAACCACCTATTTAGTACTCTCAGGTCCACTTGTAAACCTTCCCAAATCAGTGATGAGGCAGTGATGAGGCCAGGAGTAACTTGGGAGTATTCCTAACCTCTCCCGCCGAGCAGGGAGCCTGTAAACTGTGTCCTTTAAAAAGGGGGTAATTAAGAGGGTGCCTGGCTGGCTCAGTCGGTAGGGCATGCTGCTCCTGATCTCAGGGTTGTGAGTTTGAGCACTACATTGAATGTAGAGATCATTTAAAAATAAAATCTTTACTTATTTTATTTTATCTTTTATTTTTTAAAAACATTTTATTCACTTGAGAGAGAGAGACAGAGAGAGAGAGCATGAGCAGGGGAGAAAGGGAGAATCAGAGGGGAAGGAAACTGAGCTTGGAGCCCGAGATAGGGCTCAATCCCAGCACCCTGGGATCACGACCTGAGCTGAAGGTAGACGCTTAACCATCTGAGCCACCCAGACGCCCCAAAAATAAAATCTTTAAAAAAAAGTAAAGATAAAAAAAAAAGGAATCATTCTATTTATGAAAGTAAAAGGAAAAATAAGACCGAGCAAATAATTATTTTCTAGAATCTGGCATGATGTGGGGGTCTTCATGAAGGTTCCCTGATTGAGTATTCTCTCCCCCTGCAAGGATCTGCCCCTTCAGTTGTAAGGTGTTAAAGAAGAGTGCTTAAGAATAAAGAAAGATTTTCTAGAGACTCAGGGTTCTAGGTTCTTTGCTGTGTGGACACAAATGGCCTGTTTCCTTTTAGGTGGGTCATCTTTTGGGGGCTAGCAGACTAGAAGCACTGGAGAACTGCTGCTGGCTTCTAAATTTGAGGGCTGTAGGTTTTTCTAAATATCAGGAAGGGTTGTTATTTTATTAACTTGCTGAGCTACCTCAACAATGTCTTGGAGAACTCTTGAAATCGTGACCCATCATTGAATTATCTCTATCCCCATTTCTAATATACAATTCATGCATGCCACTAGGCTCCAAGCCTTTCTCTTAAATTTCTTTCTTCTGCTTATTGCTGAGTTGATATTAACCAGGTGGTCTTATTGGTTATTCTTAGATCAGACTGTTTGCTTTGTGGAGTCCCCACTTACTAGGCATATAAAAGGAAGAGCACAAGTCTAGGTAACTTTCTTGGGGCCACACTCAGAACTGGGCCATCCAAAGTCTATGCTGTTGCTTCAGTTCCAGTCTGTTATCCAAAAAGCATTTATACAATACCTACTTTATGTTAGACCCTGAGTGTGCACAGATAAACAAGACAGAGTCTGGGGCAGCACAGAATTGGGTGTGGGGGAGATTTGGAAATAAATAAGTACCTTACAGTGTGATATATTAGAGCTGCATATGGAATAGGGGAATGACTAATTCTGTCAAGGAGAAGGAGATGTAGGAAAAGGGTGTGGAAGAAAGATTGGGAGTTCACAGAAGGATTTACAGGCAAGGATTTAAAGGCAAGGAGGTTAGTGTGTTCAGAAACCAATGAGTTAATGGTAGTGTGGCCAGGAAGCAAGGAGAGGAGGGGCAGGGAATACGGCTGGAAAGGCAGGTCAGGGCCAGATTTGGAAGCCTGTACTTTTCCTAGAGGCAACAAGGACTCAAGTGTTGTTAGAGGGAAGACCAACAACTTAGTATGACAGTGTTTCTGGGGTGTTTGAAAGGCCGTACTACTTCCTGCCTCCCTGGGAGGGTCCTTGTGCCCTTGCTCCACTTGCAATTTAGTTATTGCTATAATAACAGTAATGATAACAATAATTTGGGCTGGGCACCTGAGATTCTATACACGCTCTTTAATTTCGGCTTGTAATAAAGTATGAGTCACCTCAAGCCCAACTATTCGATTTTAGCCCATTTTCCTTCCAATAAGTTAGAACTTGTAAATATGCTCCAATTTAATGGGTAATCAAAGCCTTATATATATATCTTTTAAGATTTTATTTTTTCAAGTGATCTTTACACCCAGTGTGGGGCTCGAACCCACGACCCTGAGATCAAGAGGTGCATGCTCTCCCAACTGAGCCAGCCAGGTGCCCCATATAGCTCATATTTTTTGTGTAAGTTTTTATACATTCACAAAAGGAAGAGCGAATAATGTAATAAACCTCTTTGTATCTATCAAGTAGTTCAACAACTGCCAATTCACAGGCTGTCTGGTGTTGTCTATACTACCCTCCTCTGCCACCACACACTGGATTGATTTGAAGAAATCCCAGGCATTATATAATTTTATGTGTAAATACTCAATATATATCCTTATGAGTATTTTTTAAGGTCTTTTGATTAAAGCAGGACCTTAGAAAAACCACGGTTTGCATTTGGTTTATATATCTCTTAAGGTTCTTTTCGTCTATAATAGTTCCCCTTGGCCTTTATTTAAGAAATCAGGTTATTTGTGCTGAAGAATTCCCTACTTTTGGAATTTGACAAATTGCACTCTTTTTTCCACGCTCCACTGTAAGGTTGTTTAATATGTCCTTCTATCCCACGAAGTTCCTATAAACTGGGCGTTATACCTACAGGCTTGATTAGATTCAGGTTCATTTTTTAAGAGATGCTATTTACTTGCTGTCGTAACATATTACGAGGCACATCTTTTTTGGTTGTCTAATTTTCTAGATATATTTTAAAAATGAAATACATATAACATAAAGTTCTTCATTTTAAAGTGTACAATTCAGTGGTTTTTTTTTTTTTTTTTAAGATTTTATTTTATTTATTTGACAGAGAGAGAGACAGCCAGTGAGAGAGGGAACACAAGCAGGGGGAGTGGGAGAGGAAGAAGCGGGCTCCCAGCGGAGGAGCCTGATGTGAGGCTTGATCCCAGAATGCCAGGATCACGCCCTGAGCTGAAGGCAGACGCTTAACGACTGAGCCACCCAGGCGCCCTAACAATTCAGTGGTTTTTAATATAGTCACAATGTTGTGCCACCATGGCTACTCTCTAATTCCAGAACATGACCATCACCCCCAAAAGAAATCTCATAACTGTTAGCAGTCACTCCTCATCCCAGCTCCCCCCTCCACCACCTGGCAACCACTAATCTACTTTCTCTTTCTGTGGATTTGCCTGTTTTGTACATTTCATATAAATGGAATCATACACTATGTAGCCTTCTTTATCTGGCTCTATTCACTTAGCATAATGCTTGTAAGGTTCATCCATGTTACAGTATGTATCAGTACTTCATTCTATTTTGAGGCTGAATACTATTCCGTTGTATGGATGTACCACTTTTTTGTTTACCCATTCAACAGTTGATGGTCATTTAGATTGTTCCACTTTTGACCATTAGAAATAATGCTGCTGCTATGAACATTATGTATAGATTTCTGTGTGAACATGTTTTCACTTCTCTTGAGTGGGCTCTTTTTGTGATGTTAAAATTAATTGGTGGGTTCAAGTATTAACGGGATTAGAAAGTTCCTTCAGGGGCGCCTGGGTGGCACAGCGGTTAAGTCTCTGCCTTCAGCTCAGGGCGTGATCCCGGCGTTGTGGGATCGAGCCCCACATCAGGCTCTTCTGCTATGAGCCTGCTTCTTCCTCTCCCACTCCCCCTGCTTGTGTTCCCTCTCTCGCTGGCTGTCTCTCTCTCTGTCAAATAAATAAAAATAAAATCTTTAAAAAAAAAAAAAAGAAAGTTCCTTCAATCTTTAACCCGATGGAATCCCTGATGATTGATGATCCTTGTCTAAACCCATTATCTCATAGAGGTTACAAAATGGTGATTTTATAATTCTGTCATTCCATTTCATTTATTAGCCAGAATCTAACAATAAAGAATTGAGATTAAATGACATTCGTTAAGGGGTGCCTGGCTGGCTCAGTCATTAGAGCATGTGACTCTTGATCTCAGGGTTATGTAAATTCAAGCCCCACGTTGGGGTAGAGTTTACTTAATTAAAAAAAAAAATACTTGTTGGGGCGTCTGGGTGGCACAGCAGTTAAGCGTCTGCCTTCGGCTCAGGGCGTGATCCTGGGAGTCCCACATCGGGCTCCTCTGCTGTGAGCCTGCTTCTTCCTCTCCCACTCCCCCTGCTTGTGTTCCCTCTCTCGCTGGCTGTCTCTATCTCTGTAGAATAAATAAAATCTTTAAAAAAAATACTTGTTAAAAAAAGGGCAAGATAAATACTTGCCTGTTTTCTTCCTTTTATCAAACAATGATATTTTGTACTTTCCTATATGGAACCCTAATAAATTCTGAGTCCCTACATGGTCAAGGCTCTAGGTGGAGTTATAATTATAATCCTGGAGCCAGAAAACAAAAAATTTATTCCAATCTCTACTTGAGGAATTATAGGGGATCCACTTAATGCCCCATAGTGATACTTCATAAAATTCCTCCTACTTCTCCTTTTCCAACCTCTTTCCCTTCCCCTTCCTCTTCCTTGTTCTTTATCATATAGATCAGTTTAGCCTCTCTGCCTGAATTTTTCCCTCTCCCAGCCTCTCAGGCTCGATATCTCATTCTTACTCTCTAACCAGCAGCACCTCCCTCCCCCTTCCCCAGCATTTCTGATTCTACATGAAAAAAGATCCGGGAATCGGGCTGGCAAAGACCAGACTCTTTTGAAACTGGAAAGTGGGATTGGATTCTAAGCTGGAAAACTTTTAATGGATAGGTAAAAGGAGAGAAAAAAATGGAGGAACACTCACACTAATAAATCTTATTATCATCACATGTACTTCCTGCAACGAATGTGCATAAAAAATACATGAATGGAATAGAAAATACATAGCATATTTTTAAACATAAAAGAGATGGTAGGGAAAGAAAGAAAGGAGCATTATCCTCTTTCACTTTCCAGTTCCCCTTTTTCTCTACATAGACTGACTGCTGCATCCTTGACTTGCTATTCCAGGGAAAGTGAAGTGGAACGGTTCCTCTGACTCAGGACTCCAAGTGTTTCCCACCCCCGCAGCCCTGCAGCAGGTGTGGGAGCGGTGGAGTCTGCTCCTGTAACAAGGCAGAGGAGCCTCTGGGAGAGGCCACAGGGAGTCTTGCCACTCTGTGGTCTCCCAGATTGATCTCTGGGTTCTTCAGCCTCTTCTCCAAAAAGCACCTCCCTTAGGCATTACAGAGACCTCCTGAGGGCTGTTCGGTTTATACATTTTTTCTTCTCTTAGGGAAATGTCAAGGCATGGGGGGGGGGCGGTAGTGAAGCCTTCGCAAGGTTTCCTCTTGCCTTGGGACTCTGGACTGGAGACGACCAGAGCCCCAAGACACAGGCGCACGTGACCCAGGCCCATCTGTCGAGACCCTAGAAATAGTATGGTGGCAAGTCTGAACTAAAGGGAGTGAACACTCCTGGCCAGGTTCTCGCCTGTGTGGTGAGCGCTACAGAAATGTAGGTGTGGGCAGATTTTTGTGGTCTCAGCCTATGCGAGCAGGAGCCCCTGAAGACATGGAGAAGCCATGGTGGCAGCAAGGCCAAGTAGTCAAGCCCAGGTGTTCTAGAGACACAGAATCAAATTCTAATCCTTCACTCTGCCACTTATGTTACTTAGTGATCACAGACAAGTTCCCTACTTGGTGAGCCTCAGGTTTCATGGGCATAATGGTTCCATTTCGTTGGTGGGTGGTGAGGATTATAATGAGATAATGTCTACAGAGTGCCTGGCCCACTCCCATTAACTGGGAGCTCTTGTTATTGAGGAGCTCACAAACTTCAGTTTCTTTATCTCTAAAACAGGGATAACAGTAGGATCCACCTGAGGGAAGCGATTCAATAAGATAATAAATGAAGCATGGCTGATACAATAGTTATACATAAATATTAACCATTAATACCATTAATACTTCGTTTTGCTTGAGGTCACTACCTGCCAGTGCCCTTCTCCTACTGCTTTCTTCCTCACCCTGTTCCAGTTGCCAGGACTCTTCTCATCTTTTTGGACAGAAGACTTGCAGAAAGAAAAATGATCCAGGAGTCTCTCTCCCTCCTGAAACCTGCCTCTCCTCCCCTCCCACCACAGTCAAATCCAGGGCTTTTCTACTAATGTCTCTCCTGGGCAAAGCTCTTGCCCAAGGGTTCATTTTAGAGACTTCTATAATCTCAAGAGGATCAGTATTAATCTTCCCCACCTACAAGATGAGTGACAGCTTGAAGCCCAGTGTTTCCTAGCCAGGGAAAGAAATGGAAGTTTCCTTTTTTTCTCGGTGTCTCTCTCCCCCTCCTTTTTGCGGGGGAGCTGATTGTGCTCACTCTGGAGGGACCGAGGGAAGCCGGGGCTGGCTCTAATGCAATTTTGCCTAGACGAAGCTGGCAGCTGGGAACCACTTTCCCTCAGCTTGCCCTCTGCCGGGGAAACTCCATGACGGAGACAAGGCAGCTGGCATAGGGAAGCCTCAAGTTGGAGGACGCTGCTGCAGCTGCATTGTCGCACAGAGCCATACAGGACCCCGCGGCCATGGAGACTGTTGCCAATGCCCATTTTGTTCCTGAGCACCTCCTAGAAGGGCAGTGGCTTGGGACCCAGGCAGGGAAGGATTTCTTTCTCAGTAGCAAGATTGCAAATACAAAGGAACACAAGCCCTAGTATAAAGAGTGTGAGATTGGTAATCTGAAGATCTGCATTCAAGTCCCGATGCCATCACTCCATGACCGTGTGATTTTTGGTGAAGTTGCATAAGATCTTTGCCCAAATTTTAAAATGAGTATCCTGGGGCGCCTGGGTGGCACAGCGGTTAAGCGCCTGCCTTCGGCTCAGGGCGTGATCCTGGCGTTATGGGATCGAGCCCCACATCAGGCTCCTCTGCTATGAGCCTGCTTCTTCCTCTCCCACTCCCCCTGCTTGTGTTCCCTCTCTCGCTGGCTGTCTCTATCTCTGTTGAATAAATAAATAAAATCTTTAAAAAATAAAATAAAATAAAATAAAATAAAATAAAATAAAATGAGTATCCTAATACCTCTCTCATAGGGACTTGGGAAGAATCAGTTGAAATAATGTATGGGAAACTATGACACAATATATGGTTAATAAATATTCATGTATTCCACAGAGGGACTGAGGAGAAGGGAAATCACTAGATTCTGGAGGCTTTATGGTTTATCAGCTTATTCTACAGAATTAAGCACTGGGCGTCATGCCATTTGTTGGGTGCCTGGTTTTAGTGAAGATACCTGTTTATCATTCACCATGAGATCTGGAGAGGTTCCCTAAATATCCTGGGCCTCAGAACTGGTTTCTCTGGGCGGTGGAGGATCAACACATAGGGCAGAAGGAACCTGTTCCTCAGAGATCCAATCAGCCTCTCCCTTAAGCCCTCTGCTGCCCTCCATGAACCAGACCTTCTTTTGTGCCACCAGCACCATGTCCCCATTCTGGGGGAAGCCAGAATGACACAGCTACGTGTCACCCAATGATCTACGGTGAAGGGAAGGAGCTATGTCCCTGCTGGAACTGAAAAACATCCTTGAGGGCTGCAACTTTTATAGGAAAGGTTACCATGCCAACGACAGCCTCCTTGCCCAACAAGGATGAAAGGAAACAAGGCCGTGGGTGACACACATCTATTGTGTGTGTCCACAAACTTGCCTGGAACCTCTTAGGGGCTGCTAACTGCAGCTCAGCAGGATGGGGCTTGGACTGAGAGACAGCAAGATTCAGGTTAGATTTAAGTGGGACTCCAGGACAGGCAGAGCTGATGAGGGCAGGGCAGGGACAATAAGGGAGGATTGGGAAATATATTTCTGAGATTGATACCCATCTCTTGTTGAAATGTGTGGGTGTGGTACTGACAGCAGGCGTAGGAGGGGATGGTGTCCTAGATACCAGATTCTGGCTGTGATGGGAACTTCAACTTCCTATAAGTTCTTTTTGCCCTTGCCAGATGGTCCAGGTCACCAATGCTCCAGGGTAGGTAGAGTAGAGCAGCAGCAGAGAGGACAGGTCATTTGGATGGTGGCTGAACTGAGAAAAGGGAACACTGGGCCACACACACACACACACACACACACCCCTCTGGTAAAGGTATCAAGTCTTGGCAATAAGGCCCCAGAGATGCCAAAGAAGGGACAGAAGAAAGGCCAGCTACTCAAGCCCTTCATATTTTCTTCTCCCACCTCCCTGCTGGGAAAGTGCATAGAGGAAGTGACATTAATTAAGCATCTACTCCATGTCAGGCACTTTACACACACAGAGAGACTCCATTTGCTTATCAATACAACCTCACAAATCAGGAATTATTATCTCAATTTCACCTATGAGGAAATTAAGATTCAGGGAAGGGAACTACCTTCCCAGTATCGACCAGTTGGTTAAGGGGAGAAGCTGGGATTGGAACCCTGTGTAAACCTCACAGACTCGAAGGGAAAACCAGACCTTAAGGTTGCCCTATTTTCTTCTGGAAAGATCTTTTCTGAAGCCATCACCTCCAAGACAGCCCTTCATCCAGATCCCCAAGAGTTGGCTGGGAGAGGCTTAAGGGACACAGGCCTGACTGAAAAAACCGCCCGCGCCCCTTTCAATTGTTAGGGTGACAGAACTGCCAACGAGGGCCGTGCTCCCTCGGGAATCCTCTCATTTTCGAAGAGGAAACTGAGGCTCAGAGACGAAGCCGCTTTACCCAAGGTCACAGAGCGAGTGCAAGGCAGAACTGGGAATCCAACTCAGCTCCCCCAGGCGTCTAAGCCAGGCTGGATCCCCCGCCGCGACGGCCGCCGAGAGCCCCCTGCAGCCCCCCCATTCCTGCCCACCCCCGCCCGAGGAGCGGGTGGAGGAGGAGGGGACCGCAGGGGGCGCGGGCCGCGGCCTGGGAGGGGCCCGGCGGCCAGGCGCGCGGTGGGGGTGGTGCGGCGCGGCCGGAAACGGCCTCCATTCTGGGCGCACTGCCCGCCCCCGGCCCGCCCACGCCCGCCCCTCGCCATGTTTGGCGCTTCCTCCCCGGGCCCTACAAGGCGCTTCCTCTCTGTCCGAGGCCCATACAAGGCGCTTCCTTCCCGGCGCGGCTGGCAGACGGCCCGCGGGCGGCTGTGGGCCGGGAGCCAGCGGCCAGGGGACCCGCTGCCAAGGAGGGGGCGGCCGGCGGCGCTGGGAACGCGCAGCCTGGCCTCCTCGCGGCCGGGCCTGGCTGAGGTAAACGGGACAGGCGGACTTGGGAGTCTGCATGTAGGCAACGTGCCTTCCTCAGTCCCCAGAAGGGCTGAGGTTCCCACCAGTGCTACCGGTTTCATTTTTTGCCTCCCTGTACACCCCCATTTCTGAACACAGCGCGCCTTGCTGGAGAGCCCTCCGCGGCCCCCAGCCCAGGGCCTGAAGCCCAAACTCCTAACCCTGGTGTGAGGGCCTGCTCTACTTGTTGTTGCAAGTGGCTGTTTGGTATTTGTCCTTTCCTCCCTCCTTGCTGTTTGTTGCGTCTTCCTGCCTTTACTCCGGCTGTCGGCTCTGCCTGGAATGCCCTTCCCACACCATTCTCGTAGAACTGCTCATCCTTTACTTGGTTGAGACATGTGGCCATCTGGAAATCCTTCCCACCCCCAACTGCTAGACATGTCATGTGTAATGACACAGTATTGTACACCGTTTATTTATTGAGAGTGCTATTTTATCTCACTCATGTTGCATTCCTGGTGCCTAACTCAGTGAGAGTTGTATCTGGGTGAGGAGAAAGACGGAAAGGACTCCGTTTTAGACCCCAGTGCCGTTTCACAATGGACAGGGGTCCCAGACTTTAGGTCTGGCCCCTAACACGCTGTGCTCCTTGTGGTGTGGAGTTTCATGAGCCCCAGAACTCTACATAAATAGACTCTTTAGGGAAGGTTGGAGGGATGGAGGGGGGGCGCAGAGCTGAGGCAGGTGTACACCTGCCGTGGGGCTGAGGTCTGGAGCAGTGCACACTGGGTGCCCTCACCACCCTGGATGGCCCCCACTGTTCAGCCTAACAACTCTGGTTTATCCACTACAGGAACCAGCAAGTCCTTACAGGCCCTCCCTGCAGCACCTTCAGGGACTTAAACCTGGCCCAGCCACGTGGTTATCCTGATCTGTATACCTGGAGATGAGCAAAGGTCAGAGAGAGGGACCAGACCTCAGCAGACCAAACCAGCAGCAGCTCCTGAACCCCCACCCCCCAGCTCTTCCAGAAGTGCAACACATCATCAGCATACAGGCTTTCTGTTGGATCAACCGGTGAGCCCCTGATTGTTCTGCCTCAGGTGAGGCAGGGAAAGAAAAGCTCAGAGCTTGAGACTGAGTCAGGGAATATGCCCCAGAAGGGGCTCCTAGTGCCAAGCAGCCTTTGGGCTTGATCCCTCACAGGCTTCCAGTTTCTTGGTTGTGCACATGGGTGTATATGGGTGCATGCACATGTGTGCTTACGCTCACACACACACGCTTATGCTCGCTTACGCTTGCTTACTCACACACACACTCTCTGAATAAGGCTAAACAATAATGAGCTTTGTTGGTCTCCCTGACTCCAGGTAGGCTGAGTGCCTGTGAATTGGATGCATGGAAAGGAAATGATCTCTAAGGTCCAGGACTGAGGGTTTAGAAGTTAGATTTTTGGGAAAACAAGAACAACAACAACAGCAACAACAACCACCACCACCACCACCTGGGTTTCAGGGCCTGGTCTGCATATCGAGGGCCTTAGATGACTATGGCCTTGTTTTCCCATCTAAGGCTGCAGGCCCCCAGCAGCCGCCTCTTCCCAGCCACTGTCTAGGATTGTGGGTAATGTAGTCCAGAGGCCCCTTCTCTGTGGTGTTGGTTCCTGCCCTCCCCTCCTCTCCTTCCCCCTGCCATCCACCACCGCCGTCAGCTCTAGGCAGAGGGCAGTACAGGGTGAGAAGGCGGAGCTTGCTCCTTGCAGGGCTGGGAGATCCCCTGCTGGAAACCAGCAAGCTATTTATAGCTGAGCCTAGCAAAGGGGGAAGGCCTGAGAGAAGCCAGGGAGCTCCAGAAGCCATCTCTCCAGTTACAGAATTTACAGGAACCCCAGGCGTCTGTGGGGCAGGCCTTGTGTTCTATTCTGGGTGAAAGGGCTTTGAGCCTCAGAAAGCCCGATGAAGCAGTAGGGATCCTGGGCTGCTCCCTGCTTTGAGAGAGGTAGATTACTACGGTGGCCCTAGGGTCTGGCTTTTGGGCCTCTCTGAGGTGGGAATATTTGGAACCTGGGAATTGATAAGCTGAGACTTTTTGCAGAAAAAGCCAGTGTGACACCAGTATGATGGTTGCCTGGTATTTCTATGCTTTTTTTGTTCTTGTTTTCCTCTGCTTGCTTTCTCAACCAAGTTACATTATCTTCAAGGACAGTAACTAAGCCTCTTGTCAGTGGCACCAACCCCCTCTTCATCCTGTAACAAGTGATCTTGTCAAAAGGAAAACCAAACCCTCCCTTCCCAAGACTAGGTTGGGTGCAATTTTTAGTCCCACCACCACCCAGTCCTTCTCCCAGTGTCCTGTGCCTTTCTCAACAAAACATCGAAGTTTTACTTGACTGGGTTCCTCACTAGATTGGGCACTCCTTGTTGACGTGGATGGTGTCTGTCTTGTTGACTACAACAGGCCCCATTGCCTGGCATCATAAACAATTTTTGAATGACTATGAATGAATGAATATGAACCTATGATAGCCAATACTGTTTGTGGAGGACTTGGTATATGCTTCACTCTCACATTTAATCACAGTGTTTTACAGGTTGGAAAACAGTTCCAGCCATGTAAGCATCTTTCACCAAGATCTTGATAAGTGGTAGAGCTGTGATAGGAATTGGTGTCTGACTTCAGAGTAGTGCTGAGCCATGGTAAGAGGCTGTCCTTATGCTCGCACCCAGTAGGTACATCTGGCTCCCAAACAGCAAGGTGGATGAGATGGTTAGATGAGGTGGGCAGACATGGTTGAACTGGCCTCACCCCATGACACAGTTAGTGCAGCCAGCCAGGAGAGCTGCCAGGGAATCCTCCTAAGAAACTTAATGAGAAAGACCTGCTCTGATCTGCCAGAGGCAGGAGCTGCTGGAGATGGCAGACAGGCTCTGGAGGCTGAGCAGTGGTGTTTGGGGGCTCCTCAGATGTTACTGGGGACCTCGTATTTCTGAATCCAGTAGATTTTTTTAGTTCTCATCTTAGTTCAGTAATTTTCAGCAGCATTTGACTTGTATGTGATCATCTCTTCTTGAAGCCCTCTTTTTCATGGCTTGTTTGTCTTGATGAACAGTGTTCTACTTGGATGTTAAGTGTTCCAGTGCTTCGAGACTCAGCCCCACACTTTTCTTCTCAAATATGAAACAAATTTCAAAAATCTGAATTGTCATCCTCCTGCCTAAAACACCTGAATGGCTTTTCATAATTTTCAGAATAAAATTTTAAGTTCTTAGCAAGGCCTTGAAGTTTAGCCTATTCTGTGCTTGTTGGCCTCTCTTCTAGTTTCATCTTCTGTTGCACTCCTCCTTATTCTCTGAGCTTCTTCCACACTGGTCTTCACCTGCCTCCTCAACTGTACTCTCCCCCACCTCCCAAGTATTGGGATGCTCCTTCTCTTTGCCTAGTCAACACCTTTGTGCTCAGTTCAAGTGTCATTGTTTTTGGAAAATCTTTCTCTAGGCTCTCTGGCCAGGTCAGAGTCCTGTGCAACAGATTTTCGTATGTGCCCCTCTCTCAGGTGTTAATTGTTATAGGAATTTCACATTCTTTGGAGTGATCCACTACCCTGGAAGCCCACTGGGATGGCAGTTGTGTGTCTTTTGCTCCTGACTATAATGTAGAGTCTAGGACAATGCTTGGTTGGGGGAGGCACTTATTTTATGTAACAAATGGAATAAACAGTTTATTTAACAAAACACCCTATGTTAAACTTAAAGGAAGTGACAGAGAAGTTCAGTAAGGTTAAGTTAAATTATGTCCAAGGTCATGTAGTTAGTAAGTGGCACAGTGGGACATAGTCATCTGGTTCCAGTCCCTGTATTCTTTTTTTTTTTTTTAAAGATTTTATTTATTTATTCGACAGAGATAGAGACAGCCAGCGAGAGAGGGAACAAGCAGGGGGAGTGGGAGAGGAAGAAGCAGGCTCATAGCGGA
>NC_048220.1:26849990-27025417 GCF_002007445.2 Ailuropoda melanoleuca
GGAGGAGCCTGATGTGGGGCTCGAACCCATAATGCTGGGATCACGCCCTGAGCCGAAGGCAGACGCTTAACCGCTGTGCCACCCAGGCGCCCCCCCAGTCCCTGTATTCTTAAACTCCCTGATCTGTGCTGCCTCTCTACCTGTTAAGTACTTTTTGAAAATAAAGAGAATGGGAAGAAGGGAAGAAGAAGGGTATCTGAGAGACAAAGGGACTCCCCCTGTCTCCACTCACGGAAATGCAGAGTTGGAGATTAAGAATGAAAGATTAGGTGGGGCGCCTGGGTGGCACAGCGGTTAAGCGTCTGCCTTCGGCTCAGGGCATGATCCCGGCGTTGTGGGATCGAGCCCCACATCAGGCTCCTCCGCTATGAGCCTGCTTCTTCCTCTCCCACTCCCCCTGCTTGTGTTCCCTCTCTCGCTGGCTGTCTCTATCTCTGTTGAATAAATAACTAAAAAAAATCTTTAAAAAAAAAAAAAAAAAGAATGAAAGATTAGGAACGCCTGGGTGGCTCAGTTGGTTAAGTATTTAACTCTTGATTTCAGTTTATGTCATAATCTCAGGGTCAAGCATTCAACTCTTAATTTCAGCTCAGTTCATCATCTCAGGGTTGTGAGATTGAGGTCTGCGTCGGGCTCCTTGCTGGGCATGGAGCCTGCTTAAGATTCTTTGTCTCCCTCACCCTCTCTCTCCACCCCCACCCCTTCTTCTTCTTCTCTCTTAAAAAAGAAAAAAGAATGAAAGATTAGGATGGTGGCTATGCTTATAGTGAGCACAGTATAATTATAGAGTTGTGGAATCACTATGTTGTACATCTGAAGCTAATGTAACATTGTGTGTCAACTGTATTTCAGTTGAAACGAAACATTAGAATAAACAGGTCTAGAGAAAGAAAAAAGAATGAAAGATTACATTCTGCCAAAGGAGCTATACAAATGGCTAATAAGCACATGAAAAGATGCTCAACATCATTAGTCATCAGGAAAATGCAAATGAAAACCAGAATGACACCAGCAGTGAACAATCCAAAGAGGACATTAAGAAAACAATTCTATTTATAGTAGCATTCAAAAGAATAAAATACCTAGGAATAAACTTAACCAAGGAAATGAAAGATTTGTACACAGTTGAAAGAAACTAAAGACCTAAATAAATGGAAAGACATACCATATTTGTGGATTGGAAGACTTAATATCTTTAATGTGGCAATATTACCCAAAACAATCTACAGATTCCATGCAATCTGTATAAAAATTCTAGTGGTCTTTTTTGCAGAAATGAAAAACCTGATCCTCAAATGTATATGGAATTACAAGGAGCCCTCCCAGTGCCTCAGTGTGTTCAACTACCTGGAAGCTCTCTGAACCCCATAATTTAGGGGTTTTAATGGAAGCACCATTATGCAGACATCATTGATTAAATCCTTGGCCATTGGTGATGGCTAGACCTTCTACCCTTCTCCACGTGGGGCTGAATGTTCTAAGGCCTGGTCTGGCTCCATCCTGAAGGTGTCTAGGGGCACCCAGCCACCAGTCATCTCATTAGCGTATGAAATGCAGTCTTATTTATCACTGTGGAGATTCCAAGGGTTTTAGGAGCTGTGTGTCAGGAGCTGGGGACAGAGACCAAATACATATTTCTTAATCTATCACACTCCTCAACAACAAAAAGGAGCAAACATGCAACAACATGGATGTATCTAAAAAGTTCATTTAAAATGAAAGGAGCTAAGTCAAATAAGTGTGACCATGTAAAAGACTACATATTGTACTAGTCTAGCAATGCAGAGTTTCGAAGAAAGGCAAACTAGGGAGACACAAAGCAGATCAGTGGTTGGCTAGGGCTGGGAGTGGGAGCAGGATTGACTGCAAAAGGGCACAAAGCATTTTGGGGTGATGGGCGCTATATTGTGTTTGCACAATTGTACAGATTTATTCCAAAGAATCACTAAACTATATTTACAGTGGGTGAACTTTATAGTTTATAAATTATACCTCAATAAAGCTGTAAATAAACAAAAGATGATAGCAGGGTGAAAAAATCAGTGTCCTGAAATCTAAGTGGCATCCAGGTCTTTGGATCAAGACAGGACCAACCCCTCTGCCTCTCCAAACTTAATTCTCATGTCTCCAGGCTGCCCCCCTCCCCACCCCGCTTACCAGGCAGGTCAGGCACTCCCAGATGAAGTGGGAGCCACCCTGCCCATCCCTGCTCCTCTAACACTCCTCATTCTGTCACTCCTTGCTAACTGCTTCTGCTCCTGAACGGCAGGGATAGTGCCTGCGTTGTTCACCACTGTATCCCAGCATCTTGCACAGGCCCAGCACACAAGAAATGTCTATAAATGCTTGAATGAAAGAATAAGACAGGGGTTAACACAAGTCTAATTTAAGGAATAGGGTGGCAGTGGACTGTGTCTATGGAAACAGAAGGCTCAGGAGACTAGTTTCTGAGGGCATTTGCTCAGCTGCCCAGGGAGGGGTGAAGCCCCTTTCTTCTGTGCTACCTATCTTCAGAATCAGAGTTTGACAGGGGTGCAAAGGAGGGCCTCTAGCCCTGAGCACAAGAATGCAACTTTATCTAAAGGAACTTCACCTCCTCTTCCCTAGATGACATCCTGCCCTGTTACCGATAGAGTCCTCTTCTGGAGGCCTTTCAGTAGGAATTGTGTCTTGAGGTGGTTGGTGCATCCCACCCCTTCCCAAGGAGTGGCTCTGGACAGCCATGTAACATGGGGCAGGTGTCTCAACATCACACCCTGATTATTCCTCCTTAAACCCAGCTCCCATCTCCCACCTACCTTCCCCCATGTAGCAGAATATCCCTGCTTCTTTGCCTTTACCTTAGAAGATCCTTGCCAGTCCTCGGAGAGCCTCTCTCTGAAGTTTCCACCCTCCTTTCCTGGTCTCCAGGCTCCCCTGGGAAATGGGCTTGTCCTCTAGGTTTCCTTTGTGTGGGAATGGAGAACTGAGCAAAAGGGGCTGAGCCCAGGGTATCTCAGTAGAGTGGAAGAGCTGGAAGTCTGACAGGGAAACCTAGATGGGGCTAATTTGGAACCCTGGGGGCTGGAGAATCAAGTTAATCTACCCACTTAAGCCAACCCTGACTCACAGAGAAGTGACTTCAAAACAGCTTTCATAACCCCACCTGGAGGTTGGCCACATTTCCCCTCCCAGCTCTCTCTTTGGCATCAAGCCACTCACTCTCTGATCTTCCCTTTTCTCACCCCTAACAAGGGGGAGAATGGAGTTTTGATGAAAAATAACAAGACCATCCATGTGTTAAGAGCAAAGAATTTGGAGCTGTAATATCAGGTGTTCATGTTGGCTTTGCTAATTTGCCGCACAAGCATGACAGGTCATTATGTTGTCTCTGGAGTTCAGCTTTCTTTTCTTTTTAATAAGGGGACTAAAGTAGCAAGGTCCCCTTAAAGTACTAAAATTTTGATTCCTTAAGAAGTGAAAGTATGGGGCAACAGAAGAGCTGTATGAATGTGTGAATGTAAGACAAAGGACTAGAGTGTCTAATGACACACTTGTCCTGAGAATGGGCTCTAGGCTCCCAGGTATGGCTCTGCCTCCTTCCCACCATCCCCAGGGTTGCTCACTAAGCTAGGGGTCTGTGAAGCCCTGTACTTTACATGGCCTCATCTCATCCATCCAGCACCAGACCAACCCCAAAGTGATATATATTTTTTAAATATTTTATTTTTTAAAGTAATCTGTAGAGATTACACCTAACGTGGTGCTTTAACTCAACCCAGAGATCAAGAGTTGTATGCTCTACTGACCCCCAACCCCACAGTGATTTTATCTCTGAGGCATGTGACAGCAGCTCCTCTCTTGGCCCTGCCTTTACTCTCTTCTTTCCAATCTGGGCCCAACTCCCAGGCATAGTCCCCCAGCCCTACTGGCTGACTGGATAAGGATTTCTCCTGAGCTATAAACCCTGTGGCAGAACTAACTTTTAAATGTTGACCTTTGAGTCAAACCCACATCCTGAGTGAAAACCAAACTTGAGTGAAGAATTAAACCAAAGTTGTGTTTTAAATTCCTTGTGAACCAGTTCGAACCTAATACTCATCACACTGTTCTATAATGGATGTTTGTGATGATTCTAAACTGTTAAAGATAGTTAAATAATGCTGTTTTACTTCTATATTTCTGAAATTTCATAATTTTCCTTAATGAATAGGTCTTATTATAAACCCTTGATACTTCAATGTATATTTCCTGAGAAAAAGGTTATTCTCTTATATAACCACAGTAGAGTTATCAAATTCAGGAGACTTAACATTAATACAGTATTTTTATCTATAGTCCACATTCCAATTCCTTTAATTGTCCTGCTGATGACGTATTAAGAGCAGAGGCAGATGCCCTAGTCTCTGAGAAATTCCACTGTGTGTGTACATCCTTCTCTGAAGATGCTGGATTATAGGGATCTTCTACAGAGTCCAAGGAGGCTCCTTTTATCCAAAACTCAACTGTGATTGTGCTGGGTTGACCAGTGAAAACTTGTATGTGTTGGGGGGAGGATGCTAGATGGGTGCCTTCCAGATGAATCTGAGCTGTTGGTTGTCCCTGAAAGCACAAAGGTTGGTGAGGTGAGTCCACCGATCTTGGCAGTACCGGCAACGGTTCAACTGTTCTCTCCCTCCTTGAGCGAGGAATGACCTGCATTTACATTGGCTTTGTAACCAAATAGACTTGTCTTTGACTTCCAGATTTTGTCACTTAGTAGTTTATGAACTTGGATGGGCAGATATAAAACAACATCCACCTCATTGTTTTTCTAAGGATTAAATGAGATGATGCTTGTGACACAGCACTTGTGTCTGCTATTCAACCAATGTTGGTGATTGTAGTTATTTTACAAATGGATAGCTCAAAGCCCAGATTGAGACTCTTGGATTCTCCTTGATGTTCAGTCATTCCTACATCCTTTAGTTTGCCCTCTCCATTTCTTGGAGCTTTAAGGGTAAGCAAGCTGTTCCAGGCACCTCTTAATGCTCGGCAGAAATCCTCCCCACCAGAAGCAACAAATTTATTCCACAGCCAGTATCCTTAACTCTAGCACCACCTCGTGGTTGCCAGCGCACACTCTATCATGGCTACTTCCAAAGGACCAAGGTTGGTAGTGCAGGACCATAAGAGCAGCTCCCGTCTGAACCCTTGCAAAGTGTCAGGCGCTGTACTAGGCATTTCACATGCTTACTGCATGAACAATCCTTATGGAGTGGGCATTATTACAGGTAGGGAAATTGCTGTTCAGAGACATTAAATTATTTGCCAGAGTGTCACTGACAGAGCCAAGATTTCTATCCCAGTCATATGTCAGATTTGCTCACCATGATGCTACCCTGACAGCATTAAAGCTGGAAAGGCTCTTTAGATTCACAGACTTCCTTACCCTGGTGGGGAAACTGAGGGATAGGGACTTAACTGAAATCACAAGGCCAACTCATGCAGAGCCAGAACCAAAGGTGTTTGTCCTAAGAGGTGACTCTTTGATCTGGGCTCTTAACTAAGTGTAGGATGAGCATGCCAAGCAATTTCAGATTATACCTGAAACAGCATTCCCATACAGGGTTTAGAGTTGATTATCAGAGAACCCTGGAGGTGAATTGTTTTCATGTGCAGCCCTAGTTCCTGTTGTTCAGCCATGTCCTCAGCACTTTTGGCATCCAGTGCTTCTATACCCCTTGGCTGGTCATTTCCTATGTCCCTGGAGGCACAGTCCCACCAGGGTGGGACTTGGCAGGTGGGAGTCCCAGCAGGCGCTCACTCAAATTGGCAACAAGGGAGAAGCTGGCATGAGGCTTAAATTCTATCTTGGCACTCAGCCCTGAATTCAATGTGCCTGTCTGGGAGCGTCATGGCATGAGAACTGGAGCCAGAGGACAAAAGATGGCAAGTGCTACAGGCCCAGACAAGCAAACAACAGCCCACATACCCAGTACTAGTGTGCTGCCTTCCAACTTTTGACTTCAAATAGCACCTAGGGATGCCATTAGGAGGAAAAACTATATACCTCTGCCATGCACAGGCAAGTCAGTCCCTTCCCAGAGGGTGACTGGGTTTCATCAAGGCTATCATCTAAATCTGGCAGCATTACTGGTCAATTCTGTGAAATATATTTCCTTAAATAGGGAGAAAGGAAATAATGCATTACACCTTTGTTTTTTAACTAGGCTCCCTAAAACACCAGATAGGAACTCTAAGCACTTCAATCTTTGGGAAAAACAAATGAAATTCTCTTCTCTTGACCCAACCTGGAAGGCTTGCTTTTGGATGAGGTTATTACATTCCTACCCAGTATACCAGGTATGGGAGAACAAGGAGGCTTAGTTTCTGCAGTTCTGTCTGGACCATCCAAAGGTAACCAGAAGTAGAAAGAGGATCAACTGTGGAACTAGACCTGGGGTAAAATCTGGCTTCATCACTTCAGGGCTGCTACTTCAGCTCTTTTGGCCTCTTTCATCACTTGTAAAATGGGCACACCATCTACCTCCATGAAACCCTGAGTTACATGGGACAACACACTTGAAACAGCGTTTTTAAGAAGGGGCAGGTTTCCTTTTTCGCGCACATGTGGAATCAGGGAACCTACAAATTAGTTTCATCCCAGCAAGGTGAACCTCCTTATCTGATATTAACTTTGGGACCATGACCTCAGGCATGTTTTGCATATACCTTTCCATAGGCAAATGTAACAAAGAACTAAAATCTAAGGCTTGAAAGGTTATTAGCTATTACTAAACTTAACACACGCCTTGGAGAGCTCACTCATACTATCTCCATGGTTCAGACCTCACCAGGGAACAATCCTAAAGAATCTCAAGCACACAAAATGTATTCTTAAATATGGTTTAATACTCTTCTCCATTTCTGTACATCACAACACCAAGATTTCGCTGCTTAGGATCTCTCTGTAGAGGCTATAGAGAATGCAAAGGCTACGGTTTTCACCCCCTCTTATTTACGAGTTTGTATGTGTAAGTGTAATACATATCAGTATATATTGATACACACATCAATATATAATGCAATATATATCACCAAAGAGAACACATTGATTAAAGAAATACAAAAATTTGGCATCATTTCCAAACTTAAATAGTAAAAATAAAAACTACAAAAGGAGCTGCATACCCTAAATGTATCATGTGAAACAACAAGCATATTCAAAATGTAAATTTACATCCAATTTCTCTGGTCTTGTCATATCACATTAGACCCATTTACAATGGCAAAACCCTAAGGTACTGCTGTGAAGAGAGCATGTTTGCTCGCTCTTGGGTGTTCTGCAAACAAACAGCAGAGCCCAAAGCAAAAGCCTGTTCCGGTGAAGCCTCCCACGTTGGTGAATATCAAAGAATTGACTCTTCTCACTGGGGGTTGAGACATTAGGT
This sequence comes from Ailuropoda melanoleuca, assembly GCF_002007445.2. Classification (NCBI taxonomy): domain Eukaryota; kingdom Metazoa; phylum Chordata; class Mammalia; order Carnivora; family Ursidae; genus Ailuropoda; species Ailuropoda melanoleuca. Next base: position 26,857,403 of record NC_048220.1, read on the forward strand.
TATACATTGAAAGACAGTCATTTGGACCTCGAGTACAGTGTGAGAACCAGAAGCTTACAGTTAAGACATACTCCCTTCATTCAAGTGAAACAGGATTATTGGAACGATAGGCAGGTCTGCAACCTGGGAACAAGGAGCTGGTTCAGACCAATAAAGCTACGAGTGACTGAGTCAAGTCAGTGAAGAACAGCAGTTAGGCACTAAAGTGTTAAAAGTACCCAATTTGAAAACCAAATGCACCCCACTACCCTATCAGTGTGGGAATGATACCAATTGACTTTTAAAACCTTTGGTCCTTCAAAGTCCATTTGGTATACTTTTCTTCATTGCTACCACTGGGCACATCCTATACACTTTATTCATTGTCACCACCTCGGGCACGCCATGACCTTGTACATCAGCTGGGGTCGAGTCCCACTTAGAGCCCAGCTGTGAAGCATAAGCTTCAGGTTTTCAGGCCCACTTTTGGATCCACCATATTAAGTCCTTGGTGCCAGAAGCTGTGTCCCATCCCTTCCCACCCCTGCCCTCCCCACCCCCTCCCATAATTTCTCATATGAGAGGTGCTTGTAAGTCCCATATTTGAAACAGATGCTCCAACCCCACCAGGTCAGGGGTTTATAATTACATGCACAGTCATACATGTCTTGTCAGTCGTTCCTGTGAAAAACCTTGCAGTTCATTTTTAAAAAATCAAAACATTCACATAATCTCATGCCATCCAACACAAGGAAAACACGACCACCTCCCTTTTACCAAGGACAGACCCAAGCAAAATAAAATATTCTTTAAATTTCTTTGTGTCCACTTAAATTGCATGTTTTATTTCTCCCAATCCCAGCAATAGCACAGAAGCCCCATCATATCCATCCCAAACTGGTTTCTAGTAGGCTAAGATTATGGGAACCCTTGTCAATGCAACTGATGCTAAGGGTTCCCAAACCCTGGGCACAAATGCGCCTGCAAAACAGATGGAAGGAACTAGTGCACTTGGCCCAAATGCTTCATATGTAAGTTTGACTTTGCAATGCAGTTTGCATCCTCAAAACTGACAGTCTGGAGGGGGAAGGAGTAGTGTGAGGGAGTTAAGTTGAAATTGCCTCCTATTAGCTCACCCTTTCAACATTAAACAGAGACCAAGAGAGAAATGGTTCTGACATTTCACCGCGTGTATTTCTTATGCAGTCTAAGCTGAGAATGCCATGTAAATGGGTCACTGCGAAATGCAGCAATTTAATTTTTCTCCAATCAAAATAAGAAACAAACCAGTATGATCTCATTTCTATTAACTTTTGAAGGTTTACAGCAGTTAAAGTATTTTGATTCTATGTATGAAGGTTAAAAAAATCATTTTTTTTTTCATAAAATACAAGAGCAACCAATTTCACCATCGAGTAAAAGTAAAAACTGGGATTCTTTTTTAAATTAGTCCAAAGTGGCATTTTAGGAACTTAGTTGTAGGCTGCTGCGCTGACACCATGACAAACCAAAGTGTAGGGTTGGGTCTGGTTTTGTTTCGGTTTTTTCAATATCCAATGCTCATGGATTAAGTTCTGGAAATGTTCCAATTGTAAGGCAGGGATCTGTTTGGATTCCACCACGGGTATGCTCCTTGGGTTGGATGCTGGAGGGTGAGGCACGTTTTGCCGGACCCATGTCGACTACCTAGTAGTCATCAAGGTCAAAAAATTCATCATCTCCTCCTTGGTATTCCATTCCCTGGAAATCTACTCGGTACCGCAAGATACCTGGGGAAGCAAATCAAAGAGTAAATTACCTGTGTTTACGGGATGGGGAAGGTTCACTTCAGTAAGGAAAGCCCAATTCCTGTAAAATTACAGGAAACACACAGATGGTGATAAAAGGTGGTCCTAACCATGGGGTGCCTGAGTGGCACAGTCAGTTGGCTGTCTGACTCTTGGTTTCCGCTTGGGTCAGGTTATGATCTCCCGGTGGTGGACTGAGCCCTGTATCAGGTTCCGCACTCAGCACAGAGTCTGCTTGGGTTTGACTCTCCGTCTCCCTCTGTCCCTCCCCACCATGCGCACGTGCTCTCCTCTCTCTCAAATGAATAAATCTTTTAAAAAGGGTCCCAACCAAGGAAACCTCCTGCCTTGGTGGATAAGTGCACCATGCCTGAAGTAACTTGACTTTGGGATAGCCAGGAAAGCTTTGGCTTGAGATCCTGGCCTTAGGTTTACTTTCCTTACTTGCTACTCACCACCAATTCCACCAAATCCTTTCACAAACTGGGATCCTTCTTGTGACTTATCTGTGACAATTTCCAACGTAGCTCCAAATTTTTTATAGTTGTTAGCAAACCATTCCAGCAGGGGCATGCTCTCAATCAGCTCATGTTCTTGTCCTGTCTACAAGGGTGACCATGAGATACAGAAAAAATGGGATCAGGTTATACCAAGACTTAGTGGCGCTATCCTCCCCATCCATCGTCATTCTCATTCTCCCTCTCATTAAGTGGATGTACAAGTCTCTATATGAATTGTGGTTTCTAGTGATATAATTCTAATAGCATAGAAATTCTATTTCAAATAATATTCCTCCTCAGGCTCTGGCTCAGTGATGAAATGTCAACACACACTTAGTTTTTCAACTTCTGGTTCCTGTTGTTTCTAAAGTCAGGCTGTTGTAAAGTGTCTCCAGGCAGCACCATTTAACAACCCAGAACAGACACATCAGAACTGCTTTAGGAGTAGCCTGGTTAAAAAAAAAACACAAAGTCCTTCAACTCACAATTTGAGGAAGCTACTACCCTTAAGGGTTCTGTGCTGGGCAGGTGACACGTGAAGCTGTGATGATGCATTTAGACTAAACCTGCAGGTGTTTCAGTGTAAGAGCTGATAAAATGAGCAAAGAAAGCACACAATTGCAGTGCAGAAGAGGCACGAGTCAATCAAATTTCTACTATTTCAAGAATAAGAATGCTAAACTACTTTAAAAATAACGAACCACAGTAACCATGGCGTGGCCTCCTTGCTTGGAGTCAGAGTGGTATGTAGCAGATAACAGGTGATCACCTCCTCCTGCTCCCCCCACCCCTCTACCTGCCAACAGTATGAAACTTGGTTTCCCAAGGCAGATACTCTATGCTGCCAGTGCTCTAACATGGATTTATGTTTCCTTGCCATGTATCAGCAAACTAGGAAAACAACTACTTACCTCTTTGTCTGTGAAATGAGATTTATCCTTTTCTTGTTCTGGAGTTAGATAGAGAATTTTCTCCTCTGTAGCATTGGGGAAAAAATGTGTTAACCTGGTTCTCACACACTAACAGATAAAAGTCTCATGGGGTAAGTCAGGTTAGGTCAAACAGTTTCTGAACTCCTCCTATCAACCTTCTTTTCATAAACATATTAGTCCACATGCACTGAGTGTCTACCAGGTATCCTGCTCCTACCATACATAAACATCAAAGACATTCAAGATATAGTTCTTGTCCTCAGGAAATTTAACAGTCTTAAGCAGACATTTATCAGTTCAAGCAGAACAATTGATGCAGAATGAAGCCACCTCCCCCAAATCTCCACCTCAGGTTTCCAGAACAGAGGTCACTAACAAAAAAGCAATCTTATTTTATTTTCTAATTCTCATACCTTCTGTGCCTTGACAATGAAGAACGTATCTCATTATATCCAGATTTTCATAGACTATTAGAATCTCTACAGCTCCCATTTCTAAAGCCTTTAGTGTATCTTCAACTCCAAAACAGTACTTGCCCGTGTCCTGGCTGATTTCATCAAAGTATCGTCCTGTGATTAGAAACAGGTCAGTAAGTACATATATTAAAGTTTCCTTTGTAGAAAAAGACTATCTTGCTCAAAACCCCAGAGAGGGGAAAATAATCAACTTAAAAATAATTAAGTGCCAAAAGTCAGTGAAAAATCATACCACTCTAGTTGAAGCTCCAGAATTCCACTCAAGAGGTTAAGGGCTGGGCCAAATACACAGCCATTTGGGAAAGTATGTGTGCTCCGTTAAATCAGAAACAAAGCCAAAAAATGGCCAGATTAATCTCTAATTTGGGCTCTCTAGTCACCACTCTATTACAAAGGATAATATGCAAAATAAGATTGAAGTTTGGTTCCTATTGCCAAAGGGTAAAAACAACAGAATATAAGCACACTTATTAGAACTCATAACTAAAGGAAGATTAATAATTCCACTGAGGAAGTTCTTAATACAAATGCCGAATCTTCCTTTTGTACCTTTTCAGCATCTTGTTACATACATAGAATCGTATACACACAAATATACACACAAAAACATTTCACAGAATAAGTAAATAAACTGGATTTCACTGATACCTATTAATTTCTTCTCTTGAATGAACTTCACGTTGGAGAGAACTTCAGTAGATAACTCAATAGCTTGGTTGAATCCATTTTCACCACCATAGGAAATATCAACTAATTTTAAAACTTTTGATTGCAACCTCTGACATACACACACATTAAAAAAAAAAAAGCATCATTAGTACTTCAAGACACCAAGACCACTACTACTTTTTTTTTTTTTTTAAGATTTTATTTATTATTTATTTGACAGAGAGAGAGTGAGTGAGAGAGAGAACACAAGCAGGGGGAATGGGAGAGGGAGAAGCAGGCTCCCCACAGAACAGGGAGCCCAAAGCCAGGCTTGATTTATCCCAGGACCCCAGGTTCATGACCTGAGCCGAAGGCAGACACTTAACAACTGAGCCACCCAGGCACCCCAAGACCACTACTTCTTAATGGCATGCAAAGCTCAGCATTATGAACACTGAAGTCTAAGGGGAAGAATACAGGGAAAGAACCCAATTTATTCACCAGCAGGTCTCAGTGAGCAACACTGTCAAGGGCAAACTTCCTCAGCCAATTACAGCACACATTCAATTAGACCCATAAGAGGCCAACTCGTTAATCATCAATAAGACTAAGTTTCTTATTAAGGAAACGGGAGACTGTTAGTCCCTGCCATATAAATTTGTAGGGTACAACACCACTTCTTTGGTTGGGACTTCTACCATAATGCTATTCCTGCTCCAGGAGAGCATCTTGGGAACAGTGTTATATCTGAGCCCATGTCACAAACCAAAAGATTTTTCTGGAATAAATGCTTCTGGCTAATTAGCTCTGTCATATTGCTGAGAGTTCACTGCTTTATTTACCTCCAGGAATAAATCAGAAAAAGACCAGAAAAACCAGCCCCTAGTTTCTTTGAAGTCACCCTTCATTTGGAGGCCAGTTATGGCAATCCACTAAACCAGGAGCTCCCACAGGACCAGAATGATTCTATATAAAAATGGTTGGTTTGGGGGGCACCTCAGTTAGTTAAGCGCTGCCTTTGGCTCAGGTCATAATCCCAGGGTCCTGGAATAGAGCCTCACATCGGGCTCCCTGTTCAGTGGGGAGTCTGTTTCTCCCTCTGCCCCTCACCCTGCTCGTGCTTGCTCTCTCTCCCAAACAAATAAAACCCTTAGGGGGGGAAAAAAAAATAAGGTTGGTTCTGAAAAAGAAAAAAGACCCAGAAAAGCATGGAGGAATGTTTCTTTCTTTCCTTTTTTTCAAGATTTTATTTATTTATTTGAGAGAGAAAAAGACAGATAGTATGAGAGCAGAGGGAGAAACAGACTCCCCACTGAGCAGGGATCCCGATGTGGGGCTCAATCCCAGAACTCTGGGATCATGACCTGAGCTGAAAGCAGATGCTTAACTGACCGAGCCACCCAGGCACCCCTGGGGGAATGGTTCTTAAACACCTGGAATTCTACCAGTTCAGAGCTAGGTGGTTTTTTGTTTTTTAGAGCTAGGTTTTTAAACATGAACTGTATTACCTGAAAACCAAAAAAAAGATGTGCATGTCCCACTACTCAATGGACCCACTTATTCCCACCTAGCAACTTAACTAACAGAGCATTGATTTCTCACTTACCTGATCAAACATATCAGATTGACTTAGTTCAGTTTTAAAGTCAGCTGATCCAGCTAAAACAAGACCAGCCACATTCACTTTGTCCCCAGAAATAAACAGCTGTACAGCAGTCTCAGCTACTTTCCGAACATAGTTATGTCGCTTTTCCATTCTTAAACGAGCAAAACGCAAGGCTGATTGACCTCCTCTACCTTTGACACAAAACATGGGGGGGGGGGGAAGGGCAATCACTAAAAAGTACAAAATAACCTGCTAATTAAAAACTAAATAACCATGCTATTACCAACAAAAGGACAAAGAGAAGAATCACTACTTCCTTAACTGTTTGACATAAACTGACACACATTTTTAGAGAGTAATTATTATTTATCAAAAGAAGAGCCACAAGCACCAAGGAGTCATGAGTCATTTCATGATGCCTCTCCCATCCTCTGGATTTAGTCCCCTCCATTAAACAGCTGACCCCTCTTAAAAAAAAAAAAAAGATTTTTTAAAATGTAATCTCTACTCCCAAAGTGGGGCTTGAATTCACAACCCAGAGATCAAGAGTTGCATGCTCCACCAAAGGAGACAGTCAGGCATCCCTACAGTTGACCCTTAAATAATAAAGGTTTGAACTGTGTGGGTCCATTTATATATGAATTTTTTTCGATAAACACAGTACAGTTCTGTAAATGTATTTTTTCTTCCATATGATTTTAATAACATTTTCTTTTCTCTAATTTAAAGAATATAGTGCAAAATAAAACATAACATAACTGACGTGTTCATCAACTATTTATGTTAATGCTAAGGCTTCCCAGCAACTGGTTGTTAGTAGGTAAGTTCTTGGGGAGTCAAACGTTATATGCAGCCAAGACAGTACCCCTTAAGCCCCATGTTGTTCAAGGGTCAACTGTACTATTTGTGTCCTTATTGCTAGATACAAAGAAAATGGGCTCATGTTCTCTTCCTGTGTTACCATGTTTCTTTGGGAGATCCACAGTGAATTTGTGCAGGACTTCTCTTGTGTTTCCTTGGAGTGTGCCAAAAAGTGCACCACTACCATCTATTACAATGAAGCCAAACTTGCTGTCATCTGAAAGTAGTGCTGTAAGGGCCTGAAAAGCAAACATAAAGTACCACACAATAAATCCCAAAACCTTTCGAGGGTCAAGACAAAATCCAAAAGGACATATACAAGCGCTTTCACCCCATCCAGAATGGTATGAATACTTAGAAAAGCCATTTTATGGAATAATTTAGACTTCAGCTACGAATATGTAACTCATATGTACAATTTTGAACCAGATGCAGGGGAAAAAAACCAACAATATTGATGTGAAGTCTTTCAACAAACCTGACCTGGACACGTGAATACAAAGCCAACTCAGATATAGGGTTCAGATTCATTCTAGTCCCTGATTTGATTTAGTGATGGCAATCCATGGAACATAATGTTCAAATTAAGTCTAACCTCAAAAAAAAAAAAAAAAACAAAACCACACACACACAAAAAAAAACAAAATACCAAACAAAAAAACCTAACCTCCAAGAGTTGACTTTTCTATATAACCACCCGCACCAAAAGGCAGTATTCCTTATAGCGAAGAGTATCTTGCAAATCAACTCTAGAGTAGGAGTACATGAGTAAAAAACCCAGAGAAAAAGATCTAGTTTTGAAATGTTTCATTTAACTCCTATGTCTTGAGCCTCCTTAATGATACCAGGATATAAAACTCAATCTTATTTTAAAGGTATTATATAGCCAAATGATTTGGTTTTATGGGGGAAACCCCTCCTTCTGGGTTAGCATATAACTATATCCCCATAGTTCTGCCTCCTGAAAGAGCAAATATTTAAACAGTCTGTGAACCCATATAGATGGGTGAATTTTCATGATGGGAGTCTGTGTACCTGGTAAATGACTAACTGCTAGGGGCCAGGCTTTTTTGGAGTTAAGAAATACCCATTCCATTTTAACTAAGGAAGAAATTTCCTTTAAGAATTGATGAGAAAGCAGATTAATCATTAAGAATCAATCTTTAACCATTCCATGTCTGATAATTAGCATTAGGACATGAATATTACGCACATTACGTCACAATCTGTTAAGCAGCTTGACTGATTTTAGGTTTTCAGTAATTCTGCTCATCAGGGAATACTTATGCCTCATAAGAATGTGTAATTATCCTGATTAAAGAGAAGGTAAATTATGTGGTGCAATATGTCACACTCATATCTAGTTATCAACATATCAATTAAAAGCCAAAGTAAACAAAGCTAGCAAGATTAAACAGTACCTTTGAAGAGTTAAGGTTTAGAAATACCAATGAAGCTAGCTTAATAAGTAAGTTAAAGCTAGATAACACGAGTACCAGGTACTATTTAAATTAACAAGACTCAATATCTGCTTTCATGAAACTAGATACAGGTAAGTGGGACTGGATAAGAGCCTTCCCAATGAAGCTTCTGCCAGAAGGAGGCTGGCAAGATAGCCAAGAGAACACTCTCATTCATCTATGCAACAAACCAAGATCCAACTGGAATTGGACTTCCTGTCAAGTTAGCAGAAATCATCCACTGTAAACTGTGTCGACAAATGTCAGTTCTAATTCCACTGTAGAGGTTTTTCCCTAGGTCAATGAAAAGCAAAAGACTGAACTAGGAGCCAGCTGTGAATTCGATTGTTCTACTGTTGACTGATTTAGGTCACTCTAATGAGGCTTCCTTTCCACCCTTAAATTTTATGTTATGGCAGCTCTGTCACTCAAAAGTTTCATGGCGGGGAAAAAAGCTCTTATAGGCCTCAAGATTTTATAATTTGTGAACTGAGAAACTAAGGGTGCTAGAAATACAGCTAAATATCATGGGTATATAGGGAGAGACGGAGATTAGGTTAGGCAATTACATCTTCACCTCTAACCAATTCTCCAAACTCAGTTTAGCACTTTCCTCAAACATGCTAAAATGACTATGTCATTGTGTCATGATAAATGTAATGTTTTTATTTTTTGAAAACAGCCAGCCTTGTGACTTAGAAAACAGTCTGGCAATTCTTCAAAAGGTTAAAGAGTTAGCACAGAAATTCCATTCCTAAGCATATACCTGCCCCTCCCCCATGAAAACATATGGTCACCAAAAAATCTGTACATGTGTGTTCAGAGCAGCATTATTCCTAATAGCCAAACAGTGGGAACAACACAAATGCCCATCAACTGATGAAGAGATAAAATGCAGCAAGTATCATCTGGTAATAAAAAGGGATGAAGTACTGATGCTAAGTTAAACCAGCTGCAAAAAGTCACCCACTGTATGAAATGCCCAACATACGCGAGTCTAGAGACAGTAAAGATCAGTCATAGCCTAGAGAAGAGAGATCTTGGGAGGGGTGGGAATGAGGTGAGGACTGGTAGTAACTGCTAATGGGTATGTGGTTTCTTTCTGGAATGATAACAATATTCTGTGCTTGAACTTCTTACCTCTGTATGGAATTTGTTGTCACACAAATACAATGACGTATTAATTGGTTTGAAAGGTTCAAAGTCAATGTTGACTTTCTTTTCCTTTCCTTCTTCTGTTACAATTGTACCACAGTAAACAACCAGGCCATTTGGAGGTACTGCAAAAAACACAATTTCTCTACTTAAATCCACAGCTAATTTTCCTCAATTAACAGAAAATATTCCAACAGTTTACTGTCCCTGCTCCTTTATTTTTTAATTATTTTTTAAAGATTTTGTTTTTCAGCAATCTCTATACCCAGCATGGGGCTTGAACTTACAACCTGGAGATCAAGAGTCACATGCTCTACCGACTGAGCCAGCCAGGCGCCCCATGTCCCTGGCTTCTTTAAATCTTAATTTAAATAAAGCAGAAATATTTATAAATCTCTCCTGCAGAATTCTCTAATTTTGAAAATTCTTTTTTTTTTTTTTAAAGATTTTATTTATTTATTTGACAGAGATAGAGACAGCCAGCGAGAGAGGGGAACACAAGCAGAGGGAGTGGGAGAGGAAGAAGCAGGCTCCCAGTGGAGGAGCCTGACGTGGGGCTTGATCCCAGAACACCAGGATCATGCCCTGAGCCGAAGGCAGACGCTTAACGACTGAGCCACCCAGGCGCCCCTGAAAATTCTTGAGATGTTTTAAAAGGGAGAATTTTTGTCTTTAAGCAACTACTACTTTAAAGAAAAGTAACTTAAAAAAGGGGGCGGGTGTTAAATTCCAAGGCCAAACGGACATTGCTGACAGATGTCTGAGAAAAACCATTAGTAACCAAAAGCATCATGGCAGGATCAAAATGGAAAATATAGCCAAGATAAAGCACAGCAAGAAAATGATCAAGCTCTAGATTACCTTTGTTATAAAGTTTGAGTCTTTGTTGTACAGATGTAATGGCTCCCAGGACTGAAAGGCGGTTTACTCGTGACTTAATGTTAGATGCAGTTCCAAACTCATCTGCTAACATTTTTGCCACTCGTGAAATCTGGTCTTTGGGAGGAATGATCAATGATATCATGCTTGTGCCATTGCTGTGGAAGAAAGAATAACATTAGAGGTTCAAGTACCATGTATGTAAGTGAAGAGTGAAGAGTTTAAATTCATGCTTATCATTAGTAAAGTAAGCTACTGAAATTCCCCTAAAATAGAAACGGGATCACTCCCAAAGTGACCAGGAAGGTAGTAACTTACACCAGTGTAATCAAAGTACGCGGGTTAGGAAGAATGTTCAGAATATGGTAGGTACTCAATTCTTTGTTTTTTAATTAAAGTTTTTATCTATCTATCATCTATCTATCTATCTATCTATCTATCTATCTATCTATCATCTATCATCTATCTGGGAGACAGCACAAACGGGGAGAAAGATAAGCCAATGCCCCACTGAGTGGGGAGCATGATGCCGGACTCGATCCCAGGACCCTTAGATTATAACCTGAGCCGAAGTCAGACGCTTAACCAACTGAGCCACCCAGGTACCCCAGTACTCAATTATTTGAATGAATCTTAGCTAAGGAAAAAGACACACTTTAAGGGATGCTCAGGAAATACCTCATTCTTCAAGGGCAAAGAGAGAAGCTTTCACAAGGGGGTGACAACAGGCTGAAATTTGACAGAGTCCCCGGCAGATGCCTGGAATCTGGCGGTTCTTTCAGTGGGAGAAGCCATCACAGGGTGATGCAACAAGTCTTTTACAAAGTCTAGATGAAATAACAACTGAATATCATCCTGTCCACCTCTTCCCCCTTCAAATTCCAGGCTCACCATGAAAATTTATAATCACTAATTTAGCATCCTAAGTAATCTGATAATGGGAAAGGAGTGTCTTGGAATTCACACAAATATCCCAATTAGGAAATCACACAGTCACTCTATGTGTATCTCTGAATGTACTTTACATATTAATCACTTTTGATTTTGAAAAGATATATACACATACAGCATACACTGAGGACCTGGTCAATTCTGGGTGTTCAAATTCCAGCTTCAGGAACTAACAACAAGGACCAATCTCTGAACTATGGAGGACACTACTACCAAGGCCTAGCCATATGGGAAGACCCTTTTGAGCAGCCATCAACCTTTACCTAACCTTGATACTGAAGCCAACATCATCTTTTTTAGCTACATTATCTGAAGATACTTATTAGCAGTATCTCATTTCAGTATTTCCAGTTCTACATGAAGGACACACAAAACTACATTATCAAAACATATCAACTCAACACTAATCATTAGGATAATGCAAATCAAAACACAAAACCACTTCACACCCATTAAAATAGTTATGATCAAAAAACAAAGTAACATGCTGGCAAAGATGTGGAGATATGAGAACCCAATGCCCTGCTGGTGGTAATGTTAAATCATATAGCCATTATGGGTAACAGCAGGCCAGTTGTTCACATAATTAAACATAGAATCATCATATGATCTAGCAATTCCACTTCTGGGTCTATCCTCTCCGAAGATACTTGTGCACTAATGCTTATAGCCAGCAATGTTCACAACAGCCAACAGACAGAACTCATATGTCCATCTATCCACCTGATGGATAAATAATAACACAAAAAAGTGCCACAGAGATACAGTGGAATATTATTCAGTCTTAAAGGAAATTCTGACACATGCTACAGTATGTATGAGCCTTGAAAATTTATGCTAAGGGAAATAAGCCAGATACAAAAGGTCACATACCATATGATTCCACTTATATGAGGTGTCTAGAGTAGTCAAATTCACAAAGACAGAACAGTGGTTGCTGGGGAGGGGGAGGGGAAATAGGGTGTTTGTTGTTTAGTATAGTTTCAGTTTTACAAGATGAGAGTTCTGGAGACTGGTTGCATAACAATGTGAATGTATTTTTAACACTACTAAATTGTACGCTTAAAATGGCTAAGATGGTTAAATTTTATGCTAGGTGTACTCTGCCACAATACAGAAGTTAAAAAAAGTTCATTTATGATAAAAAAATTTAAAGCACACATTTGTCTCCTTAAAATAGCAGTTCTCAACCTTGGATGCACATTAAAATCACAGGGGGAGGTGGTTATCTAGGTGGCCCCTTCTCAAAAAAGTTCCTGTAAGTTGTATTCCTTAAGATGCTATTCTCATCTGACTCTCTTCTTAAGTTTAAGAAATGCCAATATAATCAACTGCCAATACCCAAACAGCATGGAAAGGTTACTATTTAAAGTATTAGATTATCAGGATGCCTGGGTGGCTCAGTTGGTTAAGTGTTTGCCTTCAGCTCAGGTCATGATCCGGGGTCCTGCGACCAAGTCCCACATCAGACTCCTTGCTTGGCTTTGCTTAGGCGGGGGGGGGGTGGGTGGGGCAGGGCCGGGGCCCTGCTTCTCCCTCTGCCTGCTGCTCCCCCTGATTGTGAGCTCGCTCTGACAAAATAAGTAAATAAAATCTTTAAAGTATACATAATAACTCGTGTTCACTGAGGCATTAGTAACAGCAGTCAAAAAGCAGAAAAAATCCTATGTCTAATGAACAAAACAAAATGTTGTATATTCATATGATAGAATATTATTCAGCAATAAAAAGGAATGGAGTATGGATATTTTACATTATACCAAGTAAATGCAGTCACAAAAACCACATATTTTATGGTTTCATTTATATGAAATGTGCAGAACAGGCAACCTAGAGGCAGAAAAAAGCCTGCCAAGGTAGAATGGGGAGTGGCTAGTAATGGGTATGCGGGAGGGAAGAGTCTTTCTGGGTTGATAAAAATGTTCTAAAACTAGATAGTGCTGCTTGCAGAACTCCTGAAAAACCAGTATACTGTGTCCTTTAAAAAGGGGGTAATTAGGAGGGTGCCTGGCTGGCTCAGTCAGAAGAGCATGCAACTCTTGATCTCAGGGTTGTGGGTTCGAGCCCCATGCTGGGTGCAGAGATTACTTAAATAAATTCTTCAAAACAACAGCAGCAAAACCCCAACCCGCCCCCAAATAAGGTGGGGGACGTAATTAGGGGTGCCTGGCTGGCTTAGTAGGTGGTGCATATGACTCGATCTCAGAGTTTTGAGTTTGGGGTCCATGCTGGACATAGAGCTTACTTTAAAAATAGGCTCCTGGGTAGCTCACTTGGTTAAGCCTCTGCCTTCGTTTGGCTCAGGTCATGATCCCGGAGTCCGGGGATCAAGCCCCACACTGGGTTCCCTGCTCAGCAGGGAGTATGCTTCTCCCTCTGACCCTCCCCTCTCTCATGCTCTCTCTCAAATAAATAAAATCTTAAAAAAAAAAGGGAATAATTTTTACAGTATATAAAACTGTATACCAATAAAGCTGTTACTAAAAAAGAATCTATGGGAAAGACTCAGAACAGGACACTCCTTTTAAAATCTTTGTCTTTTAACCTGACAGCTTACTAGAAAAGCTAAAGGTTTTTCTGAGAAATGTTAGTATGTGTTAACTAAATTAACAATAAACAATAAATTGTTAATTTTACGCTAAAAAAACTGGATTATCAGTTTTATAAGGAGAATGAATGGCCATATGAACAGAATCAAATCAGTAACATACCCATATAGGAAATTAATAACCCCAAATCTAATGGCTGGCCTTTCTTACCATAGCTACAGTATAAATTGAGCCAATTTATATTATATTACATATAGTAAAATTAATTTTGCAAATTTGTTTTTCCTCAGTATTAGTGGTAAAAAGGGACCTCATTTACACAAGACCCTGCCCTTTGAAAGTTTTCTCTATAAGCAGACAAGCTGCCTTATCTAGTCCTTCCAACTATCAAAATAGTTACACTCAGATTATCAGCTTATTTTCTATCTCTAAAACTGGCACTATTTCTGTTGGGGCTTCTGTTCAAAACCCAGAAGGCCAGTTCATAACTTTTGTGATACTCTCCTCAATACAGGTTGATCAATGACAGACAGTACATGGTAAAGTATGCCATATGCTTTGCTGTCACCCCTTGGGTTGGGAAGCAAGTATTCTAGCCAAACCAGAGAATTAAGCCGACTTATAAAGAGCAGCTTCACTTGGCATCACAAACACAATCAAAATGACCACAAAGCAAAGCTGCTTCAAAACAATCCCTTGCTCAATGCACACACAGACACTCATTAAGTCAGGTGTATCACTCTCTAAAATGTTTCTCATTTTAATGTTCACAGTATAACTACAAAAAGGAACTTATCTAAACCAGGACACGGTGTCTAGAAATCAAAAATTCTACATACTACTCTACCTGTGGCCATGATCCAGTTTCTGAACTAGATGGAAAAACAATTTCCAAATGAAACAAACTGGTATCTTCTATTACAAAAAAAGAAAAATGATCTTTACAGTCAGTGAGTTCGCTGGATCCTATTTTTTTTAAATGATTTTTTATTATATTATGTTAGTCACCATACAGTACATCCCCGGTTTCCGATGTAAAGTTCGATGATTCATTAGTTGCGTATAACACCCAGTGCACCATGCAATACGTGCCCTCCTTACTACCCATCACCAGTCTATCCCATTCCCCCACCTCCCTCCCCTCTGAGGCCCTCAGTTTGTTTTTCATAGTCCATAGTCTCTCATGTTTCATTCCCCCTTCTGATTACCCCCCTTTCTTTATCCCTTTCTTCCCCTACCGATCATCCTAGTTCTTATGTTTCATAGATGAGAGAAATCATATGATAATTGTCTTTCTCTGCTTGACTTATTTCACTTAGCATTATCTCCTCCAGTGCCGTCCATGTTGCAGCAAATGTTGAGAATCATTCTTTCTGATAGCTGAGTAATATTCCATTGTATATATGGACCACAACTTCTTAATTGCTGGATCCTATTTTTAAGCAACCAACTGTAACAAACTGCTATTCTTCCAATAATTTATCTTGCTAGGCTTCTAAAAAGGAATTTCCAGAGACCCTTTCTCATAATTTTTTATGGAGTTATGTCAAACTCTACAGGTCAAGGAGAAAGGTGTTTGCTCTGGGAGGGGCTGGAAACATTAGGCAAATAAATTTAATTTCAAACATGGTCTCTATTGTAGCTGCTACTTACCTGTCTCTACACAGGGGCTGTCAATTTATGCACAATGCACAATATGAAAATACAGAAGATGGGGAAAAAAGAAGACAGATATTTTAATACCGATTTTACTAGCTTGTGCTTGTTTTCAGATTAACAGTTCTCAAGAGAACATATTTCTCTACCCTACGGGCTCTTGGAATCTTTAGGGACCAAAGGAGTTATTTCTCAAAAGGGCTCAGTTTTTAAAAGCTGACGTGCTCTGATTTACAGAGTAGTTTCCTAGGAAATGGAACTAGCAAAGAGGCAATCAGGAGAGAATGGAATAAGAAGGGGCTCCAAGGATAGCAGTGGTGAAGCTCACTAGCTTGGGAAGCAAACAGGCACCAAACCCCAAAGGATGGAAAGTTTGAGGTTAAAGAGGAAGTTGGGACAATTTCACTGAGTGAACCCAAAATGCCTGAAGGAAATCCTTAAAGCAAGATAATCATGCAGAGGACAAAGCAATGACCTTAAGATAAGCAGCTACTTACTTTCCACTGCAGATCAGTTAAGCAGATAAGCATTCATTAAGCAACTTTGCTGCACAGCATCACAGCTGGACAACCAACCTTACACTTACATCCATGTAACATTCTAGAGAGCATATAGTGAAGACACCTAAGAATATAATCCTGCTATAGGTTTCTACATAAGTAATTCAGAAATGTGGGCTTGCCAAAAAAAGTGGTGAATTGCTAAATCTGAAATACTACTTGAAAGTTAGTTTTGGCCTCTTACTCCTTTTTTTTTTTTTTTTTTTAAAGATTTTATTTATTTATTTGACAGAGATAGAGACAGCGAGAGAGAAGGAACACAAGCAGGGGGAGTGGGAGAGGAAGAAGCAGGCTCATAGCAGAAGAGCCTGATGTGGGACTCGATCCCATAACGCCAGGATCACGCCCTGAGCCGAAGGCAGACGCTTAACCGCTGTGCCACCCAGGCGCCCCAAGCCTCTTACTCCTTTTGAATTTTGATTAATGCTCAAAAAAGTACCTTCCATTAATTTCCCTTTATGCTTTTTTCTATTCCATGTGGGATGGTGGGGTGGAAAAACCTTACGTTTTTAAATTCATCTTTATTAAGTGGACGGCCTCTACCTTAGAAATTTAAAGGCTACTTTATAATACCTGATTTTATGTGTTGTGTGTGTGTATGCTGGGTTTAACAGAAGCAGATTAAAGTTTTTCCAGGAAAGTTTCCAAACAAAATAAACACTGATTTACCCCCAAGGCAAGCCAATCAAGGTTGTTAGACCAGTTTGTGTAAACAACAAAATAAAATCAAGGAAGCTGAATATTTATTTCATTTTAAGGTAACCCCAACAACCCACAGGGAAGAAGTAAAGTAAAGCTTTCACCAAGGAGTTGCTGGACACATAATGCAAACTACATCCTTTTAAAATTTTAACATTTTTCATCTACTGTTGTGCTTTGTCACTATATCCTTTTTCCAAAATCAAAAGGCTCTCTCATTCAAGAGTCAGTGAATTATGAGGTACAGCAATGATTCACACGCAGGTTGTAAAAACTGGGCAAAGCAAGACAAAACATACAACAATGTGGCATATAAGGCTTCCCAGGGCCTCTGCTCTTGGACTCCTTCTCCCACCATATTTGGGGCACTTTCCCTTATCACACAAGGGTTCATCAGTGCCTCCAGAGGACTAACTTCTGAGCAACAAAATAACTGGGAGACAGAAGGAAGTAATTGTAAATAGACTAAATGTGGACAGTAAATAAAACTAGTCAAAACTCAGGAAGGAAGAGAATTTAAATAAAGAGCTGACAGCTTTTCCTTCCTTCAGTCTCAAATAAACCTTTGAAGAAAAGTTTCTTTCCCTAACGGGAGGTTACGGCAGTGCCACCAGTTACTCATCCAAGGTTTCATGAACCCTGAGCATTATGGACAGGGAAACATGTATAAGGTCACCTGAAGTGCCAGGACTGAAATGCCTGTAAGGCAAAAAATGCAAGGTAATCAGAGAAAAGCCTGGACTATGGGGTATGTGTAACTTTAGGTCTCATATAGCTGCATCCTTTGGATTCAATGTGCCTTCGGATGAATGGCAGGCAAAGAAAATCTAGGCATTCTTTGACTTGTAAAGATTTTATCAAGGTTCATCAACAATAACGCTCAAGAACACTTTTGAAAAGTAGCTGGAAAAAAAAAAACATGGTTCATACAAGTTGTCCACCTACAACCACTATTTGCATGAGAACCCTGAATCCTTGAGAGAACTTTCTAAAAGAGCAAAACAAAAAAAAAAATAAATGCTCATATATAAAGAGATCTCCCCTTCCTCTATTCTGATTCAATCGCTCTTGAATAGGGACAGTGAGGGTAGTGGTGATTATAAGAAGGAGCCTCAATTTTCAGAAAGACTGATTCAAATACAATTATATCAATTCTGATGTGCAACTAGGGCTGAGAATCACTGGGTCTGGGATGCTTTCTGAGACTTTATTAAGCAGGCTCTCTTGGCCAGCTGGAACCAGAGATTCCATGACCTCATCCCCACCTAGAGAAGACAAACTCAGAGCCCACCTGCTGGAGGTAAGCTGCTATCATTTACCCTAGCAGCAATACAACCACAATTAACTGTCCAACTTTTCCCAGACAGAACACCCACTGGGCACCAAATGCCTGCCACCCATCTCATCACCCCTACTTAAGAGAATTACTTTCAGTGTAGGACCAGGAAGTAGACTGCCTACTATATACTATACTCTTTGCTAAGATTTAGAGGGTATGCTCCCCAAGGAGCTTTCGTCCCAATATTTGATGACTGGGGTTATGCCTAGGATATGGGTGGCCAAGGATTCCCACCATCCCCCTTTCAAGCTCAAAAAGCTCAAATTAAAGCTCAGTCAAATCATTTCTGGGAATTGCTAAGCTAGCCACATTGTATGGATCGCCAGCTGTAAATCAACTAGTTCCTCTCCAATTTCTACTGCCTTTGTCTATATATATTTTTTAAGATTTTATTTATTTACATGAAGGGAGGGAGAGGGAAAGAGTGCCAGCACGCACGCATGAGCAGGGGGAGGAGCAGAGAGAGATGAGAGGGAAAAGTAGACTCCCTACTAAGTACAGAGATCATGACCTGAGCATAAGTCCAATGCCTGAAAAACTGAGCCACCCAGGCACCTCTGTCCATATTTTTTAATTCACCATGGGGTTTCTATTTTTCCTTTACCAAACATGCAAAACTAAGTTTAAAGTTTGAGACTATAGCCATCTTTCTGACATGGTTTAATATGGCAACAGTGTAGGAGGTTGGTTAGGAGCACAGATTATTTTTTTAAATAAGATTTTTTTTAAGTAATCTCTACAGCCAACGTGGGGCTCGAACCCTAGATCCCGACATCAAGAGTCACATGCTCTTCTGACTGAGCCATCCAGACACCCCAGGAGCACAGATTTATACAACAGATTTGGGTTCATGTCATGTCTTATCTGCATAACCTACAGCAACTTACATAAATAAATCTCTTTGGGCCTCAGTTTCTACTTACTTCACAAGGTCATGAGGATTCTGTAATATATGTCAGAATCTGACTAGTCCAGAGATAAAAGGTGACTTTCTGGTAGATGGTAATAATTACCTTTCTTGGATTACAAGTCTTACAAAATCTTCCAATAGAGAACAAATGAACCAAACCAAAAAATGCAGTTCAAAATAGTATGGCCAGAACACTAGAAATGGTTTTGTTATTTATAAGGGAGAAATACAGAAATCCATTCCCCTTTGAAACTTTAAAAACTTTTATTACATAAAAGCTTAAGTAGCTTCATCTTACAGCTGTGGCATGGGAGTCAGTCACTACTTCTGTTTAGTTATCAATCACTTCAAAGATCTGACCCCCTTTTCTCTTCCACCAAGTACTGAAAACTGAAATAACACACTGCTTACGCTAGGTCTACATATAAGCTTCTTAAGGGCACAAATCATTTTAGCACATGAATTTGGTGAATAAACAAATGGTTAATTCCTAACATCAGAAATAAGATCTTCTCTATATAGTTTCTTTTATGCCAACACCAGAGATTTATTCTAAACTACCATATAAAATACCAGTTAAAAACTTGCTAGTTTTGGAGAGGAAATAACAGTTGCCTAGAAATGACCTGACTGACCCAGCTTTACCTTTGCCAAAATCCCCAAACCATAGTCTTTAATATAACAAAGTCAATACTTCCAAAGTATCTTCTTTTGCTACCCTTAATTTTGTTCATCCTCAACTTGATGCCCTGCCCCCCCATCATCTCTGATGCAGGTTGGAGGTGGATGGGGCAGCCTTTCATAAAGAGCTTGCAGAATACCAAACTAGGAGGGAGGATTCTGTTACTGTTCAAAAGGCTAGACAGAGTTATCTGAAATTGCGTTTATGCAATTGACCTTAGGGTCAGATGCCATTACCAGATGGGACAAAGTCCAAGATCTGAACATACTGAGACATTAAAGCAGCCTCTATCACAGAGAACGGAATAACTCACATGTCCCAGCAAAAATTTCCAGCAGAAAGTTTACAAAGGTTCATTTTAGTATTTTATCCTCAACAGCACTACGACTAGTCATTCACAGCAAAAATGTATATATCTGGTGTATTACTTTTTCTGCAATTACAGGCATTTATTTTGTCTTGAAAAGAAAAATTATAGGGGCGCCTGGGTGGCTTAGATGGTTAAGTGCCCCTCTTGATTTCAGCTCAGATCATGATCTCAGGGGCGCCTGGGTGGCACAGCGGTTAGCGTCTGCCTTCGGCTCAGGGCGTGATCCCGGCGTTCTGGGATCGAGCCCCGCATCGGGCTCCTCTGCTGGGAGCCTGCTTCTTCCTCTCCCACTCCCCCTGCTTGTGTTCCCTCTCTCGCCTGGCTGTCTCTATCTCTGTCGAATAAATAAATAAAATCTTAAAAAAAAAAAAAAAGAGTAAATATGTTTGGAACCCAAGTTCTTCCTTGGGTAGATTTGCAAAAAAGCATGCCTCTTTTTCTTTTATCTTTGCTCCTGGGTCTAGCACACCTCCCTCTAGTAAAATGCAAACCTTCCTGGACAAGAGTCCTCCTTTCATAAGGGAATGGGAGATGTTTCTACCTAGCAGAAGAAATACTAATCAAAGAGCAAAGCAGTGTGGTATAACAGGATCACAGGCTCTGAAACCAGAGAAGTGGGAACAGAAAATCTAGCACTGCCCCTTACTAGGTTGACCTTTCTGTATTTCAATTTCTTCATCCATGAAATGGTCACAGTAGTTTCCTCATAGAGCTGTTGTGAGGAGTCAAAATATATGCTATTCAACTCATCTTCAGAAAACTAGTTTTATTACTTCATTAAAACACACCTCAGTCATGAACCTCTAACCCTGCTTTCCTGAGACTTCTCCTTGCTTAAGTGGAGTCATCAAGGCCCAAAGATGCCAGAGAATGGGGGTAGCCACGAAAGGAAGAAAACTTTTTTAGTAAAAAGCTAAAAATATCCAGTGGTATTAAGGAATTCCTGTTTGGGGATCAGCACATTTTCATTACCTGCAAACTAAAGTTTATTTAGGTTGAAAGGCAAACTGTTGGGACTGTCTTCAGCTCTGTCACGCCAACTTAACGAACAAGGCATGCATGCACAAACGCTCTGCGCTATTTCAATACCCTGACAGCTCACCAACCATCAACCAACACAAAGCTCTTGGATCTAATTTTAGGCTAACTGGCTTTCAATCAAGAATGAATTTCAATTACAATTTCAAAGCTGCAGATCAGTTACAGCTTCACTTCACCACTGTATCAAAGATACTGTATCAGCCAAATACTACTATTGCCCTAGGTAACATTCTACAATACTTGCCTCCCCTAGGAAATCTGCCCAAGCAGTTACACGATTTCTCTTTTGGTTTTTGACAATGTCCAACACCTCATTCAAGCCCCTAATCATCTGCTTACACCATGTCCCGCTTCAACATGTACTGTGTTATTCTGTACTTATGTACATGGTTCTGGAAATGGTTCATATCAATCCATGGTTATGTGTCAGATCACGCTCTCGTTGTATTACACATTTATTCCAAATGTCCAGTGTCCAACTTACAGCAGACATTTGATGAAGCTTGTAAGTTCACTGGTCAGTAGTAAATACACATTTGTGGGCTTCATTTTTCATATACCTAGATGTGAGTTTGGGGGAAAATCTAATTCGAAGGGCCCAAATTCGTTAGGGAAAAGACAATCTTTTGTTTTGACTAGAATCATTCTTCTAAAGGAGACCTCAGAGGATCAAATGAAAATGTGAGAACAGAAGAGCACAGGCCCGATATCCCCGAGTTATCTGCACGACAAGAGGCAGTTGTCAGGCATCTGAAAATGTCAAGTCCTCCGAAATGGACAGAAGAATGATGACAAAAGGCAAAGCACACACTGGATGAAAACTTTGTGTCTGAAAATTGCTGTTAAAGATACAGAACTTGGAAGGTGGAAAAAAAAAAAAAAGAACAAAGTAAACACATGAATACTTATAAGGCACCCATTATATATAAATTAAGTAGATGAAAGAGTAGGGCTGGATTAAAGCACAGTAAATGTGACCAGTGTACAATGTATAAGAATCACATGTTTTCATCTTTGTTATCTATGAGAATGATAATAAAATTATGGCTCTTAAACTCAATTATGTTTAGGGGGAGGTGAGAAAAAAGCAAAAAATAAAATTACTTAATTTTCATTCATTTATATTCAAAGAAGGAAAAGGTATCTGTTCACAGAGTGACAAAAATAAGAAAAAAGGGAAGTTTCCATCTTAACAGACAGCAGGCAAGGGTTTAAAGTGTGTCCACCCAGTGGCTTACGATAAAGTTGTTACCAAAGGGAGCCTTCATGCTCTTTGAGGAAAGTGCCCACAAGAAACCTAATTTTCCAACCTGTTGGAAAAAAGAAACTTGGACTCCTCTAATCCCTTCTCACCCTCATTAAGATAAGGGGCTGCTGAAGAATTAAGAGATATCTACAGAATGTACCCTATGAGAAGATTTTATCTATTCTGAGATCCCTAGAGAATTCACTGGACTCTGAAGAAATTTCTGCTCTACACGTTCCCAGCTGGACAGTTCCAGCTACTGGTCTAGGGAAAAGATGCAAATTCTTCCTTCTGAACCTTCAAATAGGATCTAAGACCATTTGACCTTGCTGCCAAACTTATTTTAAGTTTTCTTACAACAGAACATCCAGCACAAGGGGCCACAATGGGCACACCCTTAACCCCAAGCCCTAAGAAAAAGGGCCCTCTGCTAAAAGGGTCCAACTGGTCTGTGTGTGTGTGTGGGGAGGGGTAAGATGGACACACCTATATAACCCACACGGCATTTCGCCTTAAATGTTATTCTAATTAGGTACTCGTGCTTACCTAGGAGTGTGTCCACAGTAAGCTTTCCTTTCCTGGAAGGTAAGTATATCTGCTATTATAATGAGAAGTCTGTCAAGAGTTGAAATTCAAAGACAGTAATTGTTCATTAGGTTCACAGTGCATAGAACATTATTCCTGAATACGGCGGCTGTTAGAACTAGTTCTGGGATGAGGAAGGCAACATACAACACTTGGGAGTTGCCTCAAGGACACTATCACACCCCATCAAATATATTTTCTCCTCTGCTTCCCCCTATCTTTCTCTCTTCATGGCTCAGACCTGTTGGTGGCATCTGTATCATGACCTCTTAGTGAGAGGCCACCAAGACCTCTGTCTGTAGTTGTACTTTGGTCTACATTCATCTCTTCTCAAGAAATTAAAAATATTCTAATTCTTGACTTTTCTTGGGGGTGGGGGGGTTTTGTGCATAAGAATGAAAAAAACACTCTTTAGAAGCCTGAATATTCTGGTATCACTTTAGTTATAAGCAGCCCTTTAATGTATAGAGAACTTAAGTAAAAATTAAAGTACCTAAAACTCATGGCTTTGAGAACATTCCATGTATCATTTAGGTGAATGTTCTATTAACCAACAGCTTTCACTTGGGGAAGGTATTCAGACACATTTAATACAGTTTAATTGATTCAAATCATATTAATAGCCTATCCATATTATTTGTCTATAAGGTTAAAAGAGCCTATTCAACAATCTCACAAAATTCTTCTTCTTTTTTTTTTTTTTAAGTAGGCTCCCCACTGGGGCACAGAGCCCTACACGGGGCCTCAACTGATGACCCTGAGATCAAGAGTTGGACACTTAACCAACTGAGCCACCCAGGTGCCCCCCGAAAAATTACTTTTAATCCAACAAAATGTGAGGAATTTTGTGGAGATTTAAAAAAAAATGGTTATGTGATATAAGAAATGTATTTGGTCTTTGTCAGTGGCTTTTGACGAAGCTTCTAAAGCCCTTAGAATTTTCTGGGTGATGGGTTTCGTTATTCAGAAGGAAGCTCTGTGGAGTTCACCTGAATTTATGATAATAAACTGACTAAGGGTGGGGTCACTGGGGTCACCAGAAAGACCAGGTAACCGAGGGCTCAAACTTTCAGCTCCATCCACAGACCTCTGGGAGAGGTTTGCGGTGTGGAAGGAGGGAGAGTCTGCGGATTAAATTCTATAAAGTTTTGAATAAGATTTAATGAACTTCTGAGTTGGTAAACCCAGGAAGTATGCCCCAGTTCCCCAGGAACGGAAGCTCCTGTTCTCAGATGCTTCTGGATCTCACTCTATGTTACTCTTCATTTGTATCCTTTATAAAAAAAAACAGTCAATGTAAGTAAAGTGTTTCCCTAAGTTCTGTGGGCCATTCTAGCAAATTATTAAATCCCCAATTTAAAGCCTGTAGGTCAGAAATAGGGGAGGCCCAGACTTACCACAAATGGGGGCAGTCCAGTGGGACTGAACACTTTATAGGATCAGATGCTAACTTTATGTACTGACAGAATTAGATTAAATTGTAGGACACCCAGCTGTTATCGGCTAAGAACTAGAGAACTGCTTAATGTGAGCCTCTCCGCCTCCCATCTGGTATCAGAACTACTTAGAGCAGAAAAACTATATATTTCAGGGGAGTTTGAAAGGCAGTCATGTATAGCTAGGTTATTTTCTATTTCCTTCAAAGTCAAAATATCTACATGTTCTTTTTAACAGTTAAGATTTAAAAATGCCCGAATAAAGAAGACCCAAATAAAGTTTACAAACTGTGCAGATCTTCAAAGATGGGCTATCTGACTAAGCCTTCATTATTTCTGAAATATACGAGGTTCCCTGGTCAAGTATAAGTCAAAAAATATTCTATCACCCACAGATGCAACTTAGCCCAAATTAACCTTATCTGTTTGTCACATTTACCACTGTCCTTGGCTAGAACAGACTCTGGCAATGATTTTATTACCTGAAAACTATAAATCTTCCAGCCTTGTATCTGGGGCTACTTCTTGCTGATTCAGAAAACATTAGTAGGAAAAAAACAACCAAAATCTCTCACTCACCTTTCTTGCAAAATATATTCACCTGCTTTAGTTCCTTATCCAGAATACCCACAACCACAGTTCCATTCACATGGCTCTAGTTCCAATTCTGGCCTATGTACACTTTGTCCTCATTAAGCCAACGGTGGAGAATGTACCAGGAGCAATCATAAACCAGGAAGAACTTCCACTAACTTTAAGTACAACTTATATATACCAAAAGAATTGGAGGATTATTTTATTAACACACAAAGAAATACTCAACCAGACTTATATGAAATAGGTATGTTCCACAGACTTAAATTTAAGTCACAAGTGTAACACTACTTTCAACTCAGAAAATTAAGTTATGATGTGGGCTACAGAAAGACTCCACCAAGTTCCCTATTTTAGCCATTTTGGCTCTTATAAATGCTCTCTTCCACAGACATGACAACATTAAGATAATTTGTTATGGGGCACCCTGGGTGGCTCAGTTGGTCGAGCATCTGACTCTTGGTTTCAGTTCAGGTCATGATCTCAGGATTGTGAGACCTAGCTGAGCCCCACGTTGGGCTCCGGAGTCAGTAGCTGAGTTTGCTTCTCTCTATATATATAAGTAAGTAAAATTTTAAAATAAAATAGTCTGTTATAGCTTAGATTACAATTTGAGTCATTCCAGCCTTGTATTTTTGGAAAACATAAAATATATTCATTGCACTGTGTAATACACTGGTTTAAGTCCCGGGCTCTGCTACACTTCACATACCAAGTTATTTAACCTCTCAACCTCAGGTGCCTTAGCTATCAAAAGGTGGCAATACTTCTTGTGAGGATTAAATCAAAGAGTGTATTGCTTAATACAGTGTCTATAATATACTAAGCACCCAATAATTACTGTGCTTAGAAACTTCACTCTGTTCAGATGTACTTAATTACTGAGTCCATTTTGCACTGGTTCCCTTTTAAAGCTACATTTGGATGATACTATTAAGAGATAATCATAATTGACTGACTCTCAATTTCAAAACTACTCTTATCCCAGCATACCTTATAGTTACTGTTAAAAACAAACCAATCTGATTTTCATGCCCAGAATTCTACACTGCTGGGAGGGCAAAAAACAAAACCAAACAAAGCAAACCAAGCCAAACCAAAACCACCCAAACAAAAAAACCCTTTATTTGAAAATTCTATTAATTTACCACTAAGTTTCACTATCTAGTGCTAATAACCATGCTTGAACACATCAGTTTTCTCCTTAAACCCAAAGGCTACCCCCAAACACCAGCACACAGATTTATTTTGTCATCCAGTTTGTCTTTAAAGATCATTACATTTCTCCTTAAAATATTTTAGCATTGGGTAAAGAAAATATTTCTCACGACACACTATGATAATCTGAGTCTGACTTTAATACAATTCAGCCATGCACATACAATCTCCCTATTTCCTACTGGTATGTACTGGGAAACTTCTTAGCCAAACTGAATACAGTTATGGCTCCTCTCTGATACCCAGAGATGGCAGAGATCTAAAATTTTCATGGGATCAAGATGCAATCAAATCCTGAGTAAAAGCAAAGTCGGACATGATAATTAACCATATTATTTGTTTAAATGAAGACTACTCCCAGCTATTTTAGACAGCTTAATCCCTGTCTAAAATGTCCAAACTAACCCCAACACTTACAAGAAAAGTTGTGCGTAAGAACCTCATTTTTAGTGTGCTTTAAACTTTACTGAGTTTTGCTAATCAAAGGGATAAAGCCTCTAAAAGGTTTAAAGGGGAGCTTAAAAAGTTTCAACTAGCTAGGTAACATGGCTAGGAACAAATCTGAGAATAAGCTTCCTTCATCAAGCACCAGAAGGGAATGCTGTTACTACGCACAGTGTTACTTTTAACGTTACTACAGACAACAGGCAAATTATAGTCGTAAATTCACATTTTTAGACTTTCAGAGCATATAATGTATCCAGATTTTAATGCGTGAAACTGCCCCCAAAATAAAGTGACAAGAGAACAAATCTACAGGTCACTCCAACTTTAAACACTGCAACAACAATCCATAAAAGCTATACTCAATTGAAAGTAACACAACAGAAGACCCCAATGAAACGAATCTAATTCCTGGTAGCGCATCATACGTAAAGGGTCATGACCTGTACTATCCCTCCTGTATAACATGCTCACACTTGGGAGAATAATTATTCAATCTACCATGTGGCAAAAAACCATCTGTGTTCAAGTTCCTGTAAGATTGTTAAATATGTCTGAATATTTTATTAAAAGAAACAAACTTAAATAAAAAATAAGCTGCCACCTTCAATTTGTACAAGGGAAAGAGTCAGCAAAAGCCCAAGTCACTGAACTGAGAGCCATACTTTCAGAAGCTTCATTTCAAGCAGAACTGTCACTAATTTAGTAAGAACAAAACACAATGACAAAACCAATCTACTAACTCTGGGCCTTTGACATAACTAAGCACACCTTATTTCATATAGTAACAATTAAAAGCTTGATTAATTCTATCACTGCAATGCAAATCAACCAATCAAGGACAAACCTGGGCTGGAAACCAGAATGTCCTATCCCTGTGTTGAAAACAAACTTTCCACATGGCCTGGAGCAAGGAACTCTGCTATTCTAAGAATGCTCAGACATACAAATATGTAATGTTCCAAACGCCGTTTTGCGGGGGGGGGGGCACTTCCTGTAAGCAAAAAGTTCCTATAACTGGGAAAGGAACAAAATAAATAAAGAAAATGGGAATGCCTCTGATATCCCTTCTCCAAACGATATTTTTTAACTTAAAAAAAAGCAAAAAAAAAAGCATAAAAAAAAGCATATACAGCCAGTTTCAATCTAACCTTCCCATAGTGCACACACACAAAATTTACAAAAGGAGACCCAAAGCCCACCTAATTCAGTTCTAAATTTCAACAAGCTACTATTAGTACATCAGTCACCTCTATCCCTTAAGTTCCAGAGAGAGAGACCTAAAAGGACCCCGTAGTTAACAGTTCACATCAACGGCCCCATAACCCAGTTTCTCCTGTATGTACAGATGCGGATTCGCCAACCGAAATCTCCTCTCTACCCCAACCCGCACACGTTGGCATTTTCATTTCATAGGTGAGTACTTCAACAGCTAACACCAGGAAGCTCCGGGTGGAGGAGCTTAATTAGAGGACTTGGGGAAGTCATCTCGGGAGAGGTGGAAGACCCAGAGATACCAGGGAAGTCAGAAAGAGGTTGTCCCTGACCACCTCTCCTTCCTGTCCCATCCAAACTTCACCGACCCGGGTCTCAGAAGACCGAAGAGGGGGAGGCCATTTTAATGAGACCTGGCTGAGAAACGTGAAGGAAGAGAGGAAACCAGGGAAGGGCGTTCGGAAAGGAAGGCCAAGCCCTTTTTCCCCAACAGCACCCGAGCAGGGTGGCAGCACCTGGAGCTCGAAGAGGGAGGTGCTGGATTCAAGGGCCTAGAAGAGATTCAAAAGTAGCAATGGCCTTCCACGAGAGAGTCAAGTGGTCCGAACCCGGGAGCGGGGCCCCTTGCCCCGAAGCAGGGGAAAGACCCCTTCTCCGGCCAACCGCGCAGACCCTCGCCCCTGGGTCGGGGGCTACTACCCAGGGATCCAGAAGGCGGGAGTTGACTAGTGTCTGGTTCTCCTCCTCCGGCCATGCGGCGCGGGGGCGGCCATCCTGGGGGGTCCGGGAACCAAGAGGGCACGGGGGGGCCGGACGCGGCGCTCACCCGCGGGCCGCCTCCAAGCTCTTGATGAGCTTCTTGATCTTCCAGATCTCCACGTTCCTGTCGGCAGCACTGGGGTCGTCCGCCATCTTCTCGCCTCCTCCTCCCTAGAGCGGCCCGGCGGGGCCCGGAGACACCAAGACCACAGAGTTAGCGCCGCCGCTGGGGCAGAGCGGCCCCCTTCCTTGCCACCCCCAAGAGGCCCTCTTCTTCCCGCCCCACGCGGCCCGCCGCGGCGGTCGCTGGCCTTTCCCTCCCTCCTCTTACCTAAGGGCCCAGTCCTGGGCGGCAGCGGCTGCTCCTCCCCGGCGGCGGCTCCGCGGCGGCGGCTCTGACGTAGGACACCGGCTCCCTCTCTCCAGGCAGCTGCATGTGTTGCAATCCGCTCACATGGGGCCTGTGACATCACTTCCTCCGCCAGAGGCTGAGTGGAAGTCGGCGGGCGGAAGGGAGGGGGCCGGTGCGGAAGAGGGGAAGCTCTGCGCGCGCCGCGACTTGCCATTGGCTGTCCGTGCCGCGGCCTACAATGAGCTCGGTGATTGGTCGCAGCTGGGGCCGCGCTGCCTTGTGAGGTAGGACCAGGGGCGGGGAAGTACCGCCTTCCTTCCGGTCCGGCTAGCCGAGTGGAGGAAGCGGGCGGAAGCCGGTGGTTCTCGCGAGGATTTATTAAGCAACCCGCCAGCCGCCGATAGGGGGTGTTTTTTAAAGGGCGAGGAGCGGGGGTCGTAGTCTTTTCCGTCCCTCTTTGGTGAATGGAATGGGCATCTGAAAATCTACGACGCGCGGCTAGACAATCGGGCCGGGACACACGATTTGAATTGCACCTGAGGAGTCTCAAAGAAACGCCTCAAGCTTCGTGGCTTCATAGCTGACAAAGTGCTCCGGCCGACGTGCGTCACTGTTGCGTGGACTAGTGTTCAAGCTCCCAGCCCGGGTGTCTGGATTAGGAAATTTTCCCCCGGTATTCCGGGACCCCTCCACATGCAAGGGCAAAAGAGGCGCGTTACGTCTCGCCTCAGTGCTCACGTGGCTTCATTTTGGACCTGGAACTTCGTGGGGATGGGATGGGAAAGCAGGGACTGCGGGACATTGGAAACCTTCGGGTATCTGAGGCCACGAATGATTTCGTTTGAGCTTTTGAGAGTGGAGGTGGGGAGAGTGTGGAAGCAAAATGGGCAGCTATAGAAATTAGAACTTTTAACGTTTTTAACTTTTATCTTTTTGAGTTAGAATTTTTAGTTGACTATGCCTCTCTTCACCTCAGTTGGATTTGTTCAAATATTTGGGCCCAAACTGTGCTAGATTCGGTTTTCCTGAAGATGCTGAGGTGAACTGGATGTAACAGTGCCTACCTTAGCGGAGCTTTCAGTTTTAGTTGGGTTTATAACCATTTGTGATTGTATACTTTTGTAAAATAAAATAATCGCCTAAGTACGTAGGTACCCTGGAATGCTGTGAGAGTGTAGTAAAGGAGGGCCTGATTTTGGAATGAGACCCGAAGAATGAGTAGGGGTTTGTCAGAAGAGAGCATAACACATTGGGGAAAAAAAAAAATGTGTGCTTAAAAAGCCAGTATGCTGGAACAAGGTAAGGAATGGGTAAAGTAGCTTGAGGAGGAAGCCGAGGACATATCATTTAGGGCCATGAAAGCCAGGTTTAGGAGTTTGGCCTCTTTTAAGAACGATGGACGGCTTAAAGGGTTTATAGAGGGAGGGAAATGACATGAAGGCGTAGTTACGTTTTTAAGGACATGGTTCTGTTTGGATTGGAGAGAGCAAAAGTAGAAGCTTAGAGATCACTTTGGCTGCTGCAGTCATTCACGTGAGAGATCATTGTAGCTTAGACTAGAGTGATGATAGTGCAGATGGAAGCCATTGATATGCAGGGGGTTAGAATGGATAGGACTGGATGATGGATTGGAGGTGGAGAAAACAAGGATGTTCCCAGAGTATGGAAATGGTTACATTTACTGAGATGGGAAAAATGAGGAGCAGGTTTTGAGGGATGATTGAAAATTTCCTCTTGGGCCTGCTAAGTTTAAGACATGCAAGTGGTGATGTCAGGCAGTTGTATTTGTGGGCTTTGAGTCCTTTTGACATGTTATCTCAACTTTGCCCACACCTTTGAGAGGGGGGTATTATCCCCATTTCATAGATAGGGAAACTGAGGCAAAGAAAGGTGAAAGGGACTTTCTCAGAGTCACACAGCTCGTTTATGGCTTCCAAACTCCATGTTCAATGTCCAGTGCATTTTATCATGCAGCAGTCCCATTTCCTCTGTTGCCATAGAGTGAGGACACATTTCTTACAGGGTAAGTCTCTCCCTCAGCAAATGATTCCCAGGGTGGAATCTCTACTTTAGGTACCATTTTGTAATTCATGGCATATGTTCATTCATTACATAGTATTTACTGTACTTCTGTGTGCCATTCACTGTACTAAGCAGTGGACCTTCTTAAAGTAAATAATCATAAACTGTTACTGACTGGGTGTGTATCATGTCCCAAGCTTTTCCCTACTTCCTTTCCCTTGCCCCATTTCTACTTTCTTCACTTGATCTACCTCTCTTCATTTTTATGTTTATAGTGTTGCTTCAGGTCCATGTTTCATGGCTTTATAGGCTTTCTAGACCACCTCACAGGCTTGCTTTTATACGTGATTCAAACTAAAGTAAGATGGTGATCTCAGAATTGCTGTTTGTCAGGCTTTGAATCGTTCAGTCTTGATAATTACTGAGATATGTAACTTGTTTCTTAGAATATTGTAATCTGAGATAGTTTAACTGTAGCTCCCAAAGCTTATTTGCCTAGTTGCTTTAAATTCACCATCTCTGCATTTAGAATTGAAAACCAATGTCTTAGAGGCAAATCCTGGCATTGATTTCCAGCAGAAGAGGAAAGGAATAGAACAGAGATGCTGTTTCCCTCAGCGAGGAGGAGGCTTTATAAATGCAACCATGACCATCAGTGTCCAGGAAGAGCCTCCTGTGACATAATAGTGATACAGATTTTTTCAAAATGACATAGGATGAGGATAGAATATATAACCTCTCTTGGCACAGGTTGTCCTTTTCTGAAAAATGAAGGATTTGTACTTGACCTCAGAACTTCTCCAGGTCTAATGTTAGATTAATAAAGTTAAATATTGGGGTATAGATAACATTCCTAGTTAATGGGTGGAGGTGGGGGAGGGAAGGAGGATTGTTTTGATGATGTTGAAAATTCCAGTAGCAACTTGAGAACAGTGCCATTAGGTACAGAATGAAATTATTGGTTGCTAATGTGCAGGCCAGTTTTAAGAGTAGCCAGGCTGAAGAAAGCAGGGGAGGAAAGGTTGTGGAAAGATTTCCTAAGGGCTGTACCTTTGACTCTTTGGGAAGTCAGTGGGGTGGTTAAAGGACGGATCTCTGGAGCTAGGCAGCCTTAGGGTTGAACCCTGACATTGCTCCTTAGTTGGGCACGTCACTTAAATCTTGCAGAATTTGTGTTTTTATCTATAAAATGGGGATACTGCCTATTTTGTGGGACTATTGTCTGATTAAATAACTTGTGTAAAGTGCCTGGTACCATTTACAGCACCCATATCAATAGTGAATGCTAGTTCTCTTTTTAGTTTTTCCTAATTTGTTCTGTCCTCTTCCACTGTTTTCGGTACCCATCTGTTGACCTCTTACACTACTTCTAGCAGAAAATTGAAGTCGAGAGCCTAAAGGTAGAGCAGATCCAAATTACAATTGCTAGGGATTTTTTTTTTCCCCTGGTGGAACAAGGGAGCAGGTAAAATGGTCTGTGGGATCTTTACCCTGTTTCAATGGCTGGCGTGTTAATAATTGTTAGAAGTTTGAACTTTTCACAGCTGGAGTTTAAAAGACTGGGTATTTGGGGCGCCTGAGTGGCACAGCGGTTAAGCGTCTGCCTTCGGCTCAGGGCGTGATCCCAGCGTTACGGGATCGAGCCCCACATCAGGCTCCTCTGCTATGAGCCTGCTTCTTCCTCTCCCACTCCCCCTGCTTGTGTTCCCTCTCTCGCTGGCTGTCTCTATCTCTGTCGAATAAATTAAAAAAATCTTTAAAAAAAAAAAAAGACTGGGTATTTATGTGGTTTTTGTTGTTGTTGTTTTAAAGATTTTATTTGTCAGAGAGAGAGAGCACAAGCAGGGGCAGCGGCAGACAGAGGGAGAAGCAGCCTCCCTGCTGAGCAAGGAGCCCGATGTGAGACTTGATCCCAGGACCCTGGGATCATGACCTGAGCTGAAGGCAGACAGACACTTAACCAACGGGCCACCCAGGCCTCCCTGTTGTTTTTTTTAAAGATTCCATATATAAGCGAGATCATATGGTATTTGCCTTTCTCTGACTTATTTCACTTAGCATAATGCCTTCAGGGTCTATCTATATTAGTGCAAATGGCAAGATTTCATTCTTTTCTATGACCTTAGAGTATTCTATTTTTTTTTTTTAAGATTTTATTTATTTGAGAGAGAGAGCCAGAGAGAGAGAGAGAACAAGCATGGGACACAGCAGAGGAAGAGGGAGAAGCAGGCTCCCTGAGTAGGGAGCCTGACTCAAGCACGATCCCAGGACCCTGGGATCATGACCTGAGCCGAAGGCAGACGCTTTAACCGACTGAGCCACACAGACGCCCCTAGAGTATTCTATTATATATATATATATGTATGTATGATGTATGTGTATATATATGTAAATGCTCATGTATCACAAATCTTTGTTCATCCATCAACGGACACCTAGGTGGTTTTCCTATCTTGGCTGTTGTAACTAATGCTGCAGTGAACATGGGGATGCACATACCTCTTCTTTTTTTTTTTTTTTTGGAAGAGAGAAATTGTGCATATGCCAGGTGGGGGCTGGGGGTGAGGCAGTGGGAGAGAGAGAGAGAGAGAGAGAATCTTAAGCAGGCTCCACGCCCAGTGCGGAGCCAACTCAGGGCTCCATCTAACGACCCTGAGATCATGATCTGAGGAAAATCAAGATTTGGATGCTTAACTGAGCCACCCAGGTACTCCTGCATATAGTGGTTTCATTTTCTTTGGGTAAATACCTAGAAGTGGAATTGCTGGATTGTATGGTAGTTTGGTTTTTTAATTTATTGAGGAACCTCCATACTGTTTTCCATAGTGGCTGCACTAATTTACATTCCCATCAAGAGTACACAGATGTTTCCATTTCTCCACATCTTTGCCAACACTTGATATTATCTTGTCTTTTCTTTTTTTAAGAGAGAGGTGGGAGGGGCAGAGGGAGAGGGAGAGAGAATCTTAAGCAGGCTCCATACCCGTCGTGGAGCCTGATGCGGGGCTCCATCTAACAACCCTGAGATCATGAGTGGAAATCAAGAGTCAGACTGAGCCACCCAGGGACCCCTCTTGTTCTTTTGATATTAACCATTCTGACAGGTATGAAGCTAATAGCCCATTGTTTTTGATTTGCATTTCCCTGTTGATGAGTGATATTGAACACCTTTTTGTGTACCTTTTAGCCATCTCTATGTCATTGGAAAAATGTCTATTCAGATCCTCTGCCCATTTTTTGACTAGATTGGATTGGGTTTTTTTGCTGTTGAGTTGTATGAGTTAATATATTTTGAATATAAACCATTTTCAGATATATTTTTTACAAATATTTTATATCATTCAGTAGGTTGCCTTTTCATTTTATTTCTTTGCTGTGCGTAAGCTTTTCAGTTTAATGTAGTCTCACTTTTTTTTTTTTCCGCTTTTGTTGACTTTGTTTTTGGTGTCAAATCCAAAAATCATCATCAAGACAGATGTCAAGGAGCTTATGGCCTTTGTTTTCTTTTGGGAATTTTATAGTTTCAGGTCTTACATACAAGTTTTTAGTCTATTTTATGTTGATTTTGTGTATGGTTTAGGTGGCACAGTGTAATTCTTTTGCATGTGGCCTGTCCAATTTTCCCAACACCATTTATTGAAGAGACTGTCTTGACTACTGGGGTCCTATCAAAAGAATTTAAGAGCCAATAGGAATAGTTTCCACAGGCCAAAAATAGAACAATTTGAGCACCATTAACTACAGTGAATTGAAACACAAAAATGAGTTAAAATCTCTGAGCTCACAGTGACACCTAAGAAACCTCATTGGTCTCACCTTTGAATAATAGTACAAAACCAATTCATTATGAAAACCAATACATAATCCTTTTCTGTATGAACTGTGCTTCAGGGTAACTTAGGTACTTCTCATGAGGGGAAGTTTCTCAGTACAGAGGTATTCCAAACAAAAAGTGAAGATAGGATAATGTAACTTTTTTTTTTTTTAAAGATTTATTTATTTAGAAGAGAGAGCATGTGCATGAGATCTGGGGGGAGGGGGCAAAGGGAAAGGGAGAGACTCCCAGGCACACTCCTCGCTAAACATGGAGCCCGATGCAGGGTTTGATCCCATGACCCCAAGATCTTGACCTGAGCCGAAATCAAGAGTCGGATGCTTAACTGAGCCACCCAGGTGGTCCAGGATAGTATTACTTTCAGTGAAGTCAGAGATCTAGGTAATGATCATCGGTGGCTGCTAACATCACTTAAGAGCCAACCAGAACTATGTACCCTCTGATGGAAGTACACACCACCTATTCTTGTCAAGAAACTGAACTTGAATCAGATCAGTTGGGGATGGAAGAATGTGTTAAAATGATATCACAGGAATGCAATCAGTAAAATGTAGTTTGTAGAACAGCATAGGACTGGTGGCCCAGTTTCTTTAATAAATTGCAGGGTGCCTGGGTGGCTCAGTTAAGCTTTTTTTTTTTTTTTTTTTTTTTTTAAGATTTTATTTATTTATTTGACAGAGACAGCCAGCGAGAGAGGGAAAACAAGCAGGGGGAGTAGGAGAGGAAGAAGCAGGCTCCTAGTGGAGGAGCCTGATGTGGGGCTCAATCCCAGAATGCCGGGATCACGCCCTGAGCCGAAGGCAGACGTTTAACGACTGCGCCACCCAGGTGCCCCGTCTGACTCTTGATTTTGGCTCAGATCATGATTTTGAGGTCATGGGATTGAGCTCCACAATGGGCTCTGCCCTCAGCGAGGAGGCTGCTTGGGATTCTCTGTTTCCCTCTTCCTCTGCCCCTCTCCCCAACATTCTAAAATAATAGATATATCTTTATAAAAAAAAGATAGATAGCAAAGCCGGGGGAAAAGGAAGCAGGGAAATGTATAGTCTTAAAGAGCTTTAGGGAACATACCAACCAATATAGGATGTAGCCTTTATTTGGTTTCTGGCTCTTTAACAGTTGAAAAAGTTGTGAAGTGAATGCCTGGCCAGTGGAGCTTGTGTCTTTATCTTGGGGTTGTAAGTTCAAGCCCCACATTGGGTATAGAGATTACTTAAAAAAATAAGATCTTAAAATTGTGAAAGGGGAAAATTTGGACTTTTGCTATTAAGGAGCTGCTCATGTTTTTTTATGTGATCATGATGCTTATATTTTATAGAATAATCCTTTTAGAAATATAGAAATGTTAGAGTAAAATTATGAGTGAAACAGCCAGTGTGGTTAAGGTTTCAAGAGTGTGTAGACCAAGGATGCTTAAGAAATACAAAGGAAAAATTGAGCTGGCAAATGGCAAGGAGGGACAGGGAGCAGGAGGGTATGACTTAATTTAAGCTAGACCAGTAGAGTGAGTTTCCATTTAGGAAAGCTATGGTCTTGACCTTTTGGTCACAGATTCCTTCAAGAAATTAGTAAAAGCAGTGGACCGTTTCTTCAGGAAAATTATTGTCTTGCATTATATATTTAGTGGTGGACTCCCTGTTCCGTTACTCCAAATCTCCACCTGCTAGGTGAGGGGCTACAAGAACCTGTTTAAGAGCCTGTGATTTAGGCTGAACTTTTTCATTTTTAAGTAGGCCCCATGACCCCCAGATTAAGAGTGGCACACTTTGTGCTGAGCCAGCCCGATGCCCCTAGGTAGAACACATTACTTTCCTATTTCCTGATTTGACTTGAAGCTCATAGTTTAAGGCTGATTCAGCTGCAGTGTTCTCTTTAGGGTCGATTTCTGCTTCCTGGGGCACCTGGGTGGCACAGTCCATTAAAAGTGTAACTCTGGGGGCGCCTGGGTGGCACAGCGGTTGGGCGTCTGCCTTCGGCTCAGGGCGTGATCCTGGCGTTGTGGGATCGAGCCCCACATCGGGCTCCTCTGCTGTGAGCCTGCTTCTTCTTCTCCCATTCCCCCTGCTTGTGTTCCCTCTCTCGCTGGCTGTCTCTATCTCTGTCGAATAAATAAATAAAATCTTTAAAAAAAAAAAAAAAGTGTAACTCTGATTTTGGCCCAGGTCATGATTTCAGGGTTATGAGATTGAGCCCAGGTTTGGGCTCTGCACCGGACATGGAGCCTACCTAAGACTTTCTCTCCATCCCTCCCCTCAAATTTCTGCCTTGTGACGTGCTATAGCAGAAATAGGTTTGATGATGGTGCATTGTATTAGGTTTAAATGTATCAAACTGCTGATATTCAATGTTTTTAACCTATGAAAATGGCTATTTCAATGGTTCTTTCTGTAATTGCTAGATTACCTCCAAGCTGTAGAGACTGAGTAATGTAGATCGCTCTGTAGTTCCTCTATCTAAAGCTTTCACCCATTCCATTGTTCTGATAGTAGAGGAAAAGTGACATCGGTTTTACGAAGCAGCCTTAGGACTGGAGATGGAGTTATGGTGGTATCTAAAATAGTGAAGGGCTTTTGCTTGAAGCAGTGTTATTTTCAAGGTCTGAGTTGTCTCTTCACTTCTGATCTCATGTGCCATTTGTAAGAATTTGCTTTTATCTTTACTGTTTCTTCTTAAAAGATTTTATTTATTTGACAGAGAGAGACAGCCAGTGAGAGAGGGAACACAAGCAGGGGGAGTGGGAGAGGAAGAAGCAGGCTCATAGCGGAGGAGCCTGATGTGGGGCTCGATCCCATAACACTGGGATCACGCCCTGAGCCGAAGGCAGATGCTTAACAACTGAGCCACCCAGGTGCCCCTACTGTTTCTTCTTGTTATAGAATATCTCATGTAAATGTTACCACTTAAAATTAAGCCACAATAATAGATCACTTAGTATCTTTAAAATGAAGTATGGAACCAAGCGTCTTATTCTCCCTGGTAATTGATACACTGATAGACATAACACCTATGTGGTACTTCTACAGTAGTATGTACAGGACTCTGAGCTCAAGAAAATCATCAGATGAATCCAAAGCGCTGTTCTGTAAATCAAATGGCCTGTGTCCTTCAAAAGTCAGTTACGCTTAGGTGGCTCATTTGGTTAAGCACCTGCCTTGGCTCAGGTAATAATCCCAGGGTCTTGGGATCAAGTCCCACATCGGGCTCCTTGCTCAGTGGGGAGCCTGCTTCTCCCTCTGCCTGCTGTTTCCCCTGCTCCTGCTTGCTTTCTCTGACGCAAGTCTGTAAAAAAAAAAGTCAGTGTCCTAAAAAGATAAAGTAACTATTCTTACCTGGAATGACATGAATGCCACGTGATTTTTTTTTTAAAGATTTGAGAAAGGGTGTGCAGGGGGAGGGATCTCAGGCAGACTCCCCACTTAGCACAGTCTGCCAGACGTGGGCCTTGATGCTACAACCCTGAGATCATGACCTGAGCCTAAAATCAAGTCAGATGCTTAACCTAGCCACCCAGGCACCCTGAAATGTCACATGTGATTTTTGACTGCTCACTACTGCGGGAAATCACCAGTGGCAAGGGTATGATTTTAAGTGGGGAAAACTACTTGGAAGACTCCAACTAATGAATTACACTCAGTGGTAGGAGTAGAGAAGGTGGTTCTGGATGCACTTTGACAGTGGGTAAGATTTGTTGACTTTTTTGGTCCTAAGAAGGCATATTTAACTGGAAAGACTACTTAGAAAAGGAAACCAGAAGTTTCTTTTGGGCCCTATCAAGCAACTGTCACCACAAAAGGGAGACTGTATCTGAAAAATAAAGAACTTTGTCTTTCAAGGTTATTTGCACCACTTATCATTTTTCCTGGTAGGTACCTGAAATGCTGCTCTACGTGTTCACTATATATGGGATAGCTTGAGACCGCGAGTACCTTTCCAAGCAGCTCTTTTACCTGATGCCAAAGATGAATCTTAAAAAAAAAAAAAAAAAAGCTACTAGTTTTTAACAGGAGTGCTTCAGAAGTCCTTGAGGAGCATACCATCGGTAACAAGATTAGGAGACTCTAGAGGCATTCAGCGGGCAAGGACTGACCAGTGATGCTAAGTATCTTCCAACATCCCCAAAATAATCTTTCACAAAGAATTACTGGACATCCCACAAGGTTCCCAAGTATTCATGTAGCTGAAAACTTGAGCCTAGAATTTATTTTTCATATAAATCTCCAGAAGTGTTTACATAGGTGTTAAGGAACACTTAATTTTCCAGGAATGTAATTATTGTGTAAACAGTCTCCTTCACATTAGAGCACTATATTGACTTAATTATACATCAATTTCATTTCTAGATCTCACAAAATAAAAGGAGGCCATTACATCTGATGGGGTCTAAGCCCATGTTCTTGACTGACAAGATTCCTTTGGGCATGGTATATGACAGTAATCCATGAAAGAAGGGGGAAGTCTGTTGGAAAACTTTTGGGAAATAATTCTGCACACTTAAATAATATAGGAAAGATATTCAACCCTTCTGCTTCTGAAGATGTCAGCACTTAATTAGAACTGCATCAGAGGATATGGGACAAGGCAACTCATTCAGGACCGAACAGGAGAAATGTAGAAACAATTAGTTCCTGATGGACTGTCTTTGGTAATAACGCTTGTTATACCAGCCCTTCCAAATCCTGAATTTGTATTCTGAACCAGTGTTAGAAAATCATGTATTCTACCTGAATGGCTTTAGGGTATGGAATTGGGAAGTATGATTCATGTCCTATTCTTGAAGCTAAATCTCCGAGCTTCACTCCTCAAATATAAGAGATCAAGATGCTTTTCATATTTATTAAAAAACAAAAAAACCCAGAATAGATCAGAAAAAAAAGGCAATCAATAAGGACACAAGTGCCAGACACAGGCCAGAAGGTAGCTAGAAAAATATGTCTTAGGAAAGTTAGGGAGCCCTATTACCTTATTTGAAAGCTGTACCTAACAGCTGTTTTTCTATTGATCTAGCTATTCCTGCCCTACCTCCCACAATGGCACAGCTGGCTTGCCTTGCAAGGCTTTAGTTGAAGAATCCCTTGTACACACAGGCTGGTATAGATCTCAATGAACTGGAAGGATCTCATCCCCATATGATTTCATTCCAGGTCTATGGTTGACTACCTTCATTATTACGTTTAAAGATGGTTTCACCTCTTGAAAATACGGCTACTAAAGCACAAAACATTGTTTTAATAATGATCAATAAATCATCTTCCCCCCTGCCCTTTTACATGCAGCTGAAAAATGACAGAGTACTATGAACTTTGTATGGTTGAAATTCTCATTAAATGATCATTAGCTAATTGTCACTAAATTTACATATTAAGGAAATTATATATAGAATACTGCAAAAACACAGTAAAAGACTGAAGTTTGCCCATTTCTGCTCAGGAAGTCCCTTCGCTCCCAAGCGTCATATTTCGACTCCAAAGTTTATTATTACTGTTTTTCCTCCTTTTGATCTTCCTTTTGTTCCCCAGTGCCAGAACTTCCAGAGCCTTCTCGCTCAGATGCCATCTGTTAAGAAAATATTTCAGAACAGCTCATTTAATGTTAAGGCTAACAGTTTGCACTCTGATAAACTAAAATACGGAGGAGGCATATCCAGGCTATTCCACTTCCCCCCCCCCCGGCTTGTACAATATTGGTGGTTTCTGTGTGTCCCTCCCTTTGATTGCTATCACCCTCCCTCCCACTGCAGAGTCAAGAAAGCAGAAAGAGTATTTCCAATTCCAGTACCCCCAGTTCTATAAATGGCCATGTGGAGTGCCAGCAGTGATAGAGTAATCAACAGTTCTATTAAGATCAAGTTAGGGGCAAATTCTGAGCAAAATGCCCTTCAGCCCCTGTACCTTTTTGTATGCCATTTCGAAGAGCTTCAGTGATGCTTGCTGAAGGGAAGATGCTGCCTGCCTTATGTTTTCTCCTGTTTCACTGTCTTTTCGAGCCAGAAGTTCCCTCATTTTGGAAATTTCTTCTTTTAGCTTGT
Source organism: Ailuropoda melanoleuca (assembly GCF_002007445.2). Lineage (NCBI taxonomy): Eukaryota > Metazoa > Chordata > Mammalia > Carnivora > Ursidae > Ailuropoda > Ailuropoda melanoleuca. Next base: position 26,898,174 of record NC_048220.1, read on the forward strand.
TGCACTTAAAAACAAAACCAAACTCTTTTTCTGGGTTTCTTACTCCATTTTATCTAACAGTAATACTCAGAAACATTAAGAAAGAAATTCCTATCACTGACAGAACTCGTCTTTAGAATTTTATCTCCATTTCCTTCTTTATATAAAATGGCCCCAAATGAAAGTTTGTGTGAAAAATGGAAATAAAAAGCCCCTGAGAACAAAAAATACCACTGAATTCCTATCAGGACCCACACAGAAAAACTTCAGGAGTGCCTAGGTGGCTCAGTCAGTTACGCATCTGCCTTTGGCTCAGGTCATGGCCCCAGGGTCCTTGGGCTGAGTTCCACATCAGGCTCCTTGCTCAGTGGGGAGTCTGCTTTTCCCTTTCCCTCTGTTCTTCGCCCGCCCCCTACTTGTGCTGGCTCGCTCTCGCTTCTCTCAAATAAGCAAAGGGAAAGAGAAAAGGAAAGGAAGAAAGACAAACTTCATTGACACTAGTGACAATGCCTAACTTCATTAACCATTTTAAAAGAGGACTCACTTCATCAGCAGGCAACTGGTCCTTGAATTCTTCCATTTTTGTTTCTGTGTCATGAATGATTCCTTCAGCCATATTAACAGCTTCAACTCGTTCCTAAGAGAAATTAGAAATTTAGTATGAAGATTTCCCAATCAACCAACTGGCTGAATGTCCCCATCAAGCCAGACAACATGCTAAGTGATGCCTATAGTTTTTACAGAGTAAAAACAAATTACTGTGGTCTAAAGTAATTTAGGATGTCTAGAAGTGATTTTAGCTGGACTGTAGAACTTAAGAATTCTGATATGGAAAAACTGAGTAAGTAAGAAAGGCTTTTGTTATGCGCAAAGAGGGAGGAAAAGATAGATTCAAAGGAAGATTAGAAGATCAATGATACATGTCCAGACTCCCACTTTCACCTCCCAGCTGCAGAGGCAGGAAGTATTTACCTTCTTTCGCCGGTCTTCCTCGGCATACTTTTCTGCATTTTTAACCATGTTTTCAATATCATCTTTGCTTAACCCACCGGAAGACTGGATCACAACTGTAGTAAGAAAGAAAAAAGGCATCCTGTTACTTTCCAGGTAAAATTATCTGCTGCTTACTCTATAAAGAATACATCTGTTCAGAGTAACAAATTTTAATGTGCAGTATAAACAAGAGGAATACCCTATTGTCCTATAATAAAGAGAAGGAAACAAAGGGTCTGAAATACACATACCAACTGACCTGCCTGCCTACCAAAACTTCAATAATTCAGAAGCCCAGTGCTTGCCCATTTTGGGTAATAAACACACCTGTTAATGTGATTCTGCCAACCCAAGGAGAAAAGGGCAAAGAGGACTCATCCTCCTGTAAGGCTGGGGGTAAAACTATGCATAACCTAGAAGGTCTAGTTCTCAAACGGGAATGTCAAGGTCTTTCACCTCACTCTTACAGTCCGATAAATAAGAGCACTTACTCTGCTGCTCACGTCCTGTACCCTTATCTTTGGCTGAAACATGTACAATCCCATTGGCATCAATGTCAAATGTAACTTCAATCTGAGGTACTCCACGAGGGGCTGGGGGAATTCCAATCTAAAATAAATACACAAAGTTAAGCTCCTCTCATAAGAGGTCCAGTGTTCCATTTCCAAACCTATACTTCCAAACCTATACTGTCTTCTGGGTAAACAAGTTAATTTGTTACTGGGAGGAACAAACAACACTTAATTAAAATGTATAAAAACATAAATTTATAATAAAGATAGTAGTTGCACTGCTACCTGAAATAGGGCTCATGCCAGTAAAGGTTCACTACAGCAAGTAACCATAATGGCTTTATGTACCCGAGGACCCAGTGAATGAGAGGGAAAGTCTCCATCACTGTTCATCTCACTAAGAACCAAAACAATGCTGAGTAGGAGCCAGTATCAAAGGTCTTAAAAAAAGTAATTGGGAATTTTTCCTAATTAACATTGTTACGAATATTTTTCTGGTTCTTGTATTTATCAACTTCTTAATGAAGTTCCTAAGGCATCAGGAATAAGCAAGACTTTCAGGTAAAAATTCAAGCCATGGGTATCCAGCTGCCAAATTTGTACACTGAACTAAGGTAACAAAGACTAGGTCCCTGTGTTGTAGCAGTTTTTGGTACTATCATTAAGGATTAAAATAGTCTAACTGTAAAAGGAATGACAAGTACAGTATCCAGGATTCCTGATACCTACCAAAGTAAATTGTCCAAGAAGTTTGTTGTCTCCAGCCATCTCTCTCTCACCCTGACACACTTTAATCTCCACTTGAGTCTGACCATCAGCAGCTGTAGAAAACACCTACGGAGAAAGAAACTCCCTGGGTTGGCAGTCTGATTAGGCCACTTCCCTTATACAAAGTGCAAGCCAAAGAAAGAAATTCACATCTCAACACTTCAGAGTCCCAATGCGCACGATGTTCAGAACAAAGGCTTATGTCTTTGCAGGGAACAGGAGTAGGATTAGCACAGTCAAAGGCTATACAATAGCTATTGTTTCAGCTAAGCAAATGCACTATACAAAGATGCAGCATTAGCAAATAAGGCCTCAAAGGGAGGCACTAAAAAAAATGAGATGTTGAAACGCGTTCATCTGAAGAAACAGGTCAGAGACATGTCATGTATCTTATGCTCAGTCATGGGAAGTCACCATAGTTCTCTTTCGAGTGATGTGTTGGCAATACATCACTGAACAAACAGCAATATCCATTAGGTATTAACAGCTTTTCAGAAAAACATCAAAACTGGGAAAGGCAAGAAATAATCCTTAACCGAAGACTGAGCAAGCCATTGTCCAAGTGCCCTGCTGCTTGGTATTTAAGGAACCCCATCATTCACCCATAGAACAAGTACACTCCCTTAATCTTAGCCAGGTCCTTTTTTTATTACTGCCTTTCAGAAGAGAAGAGTTCAGGGAATTTAATCCCAAATGATGAGGTTCTTTTTGTAGTTATTTTAATCCTGTGAAGAAGACTATTGATACCTTCCCTCCAATCATCACTGCTAGCTGACAGGAAAAGAACTTTTTCAGGAACGACAACAAAGAAAGAGAACAAAACACAAGATTCTTAGCACCCACAGTTGACCTGACTTGTATGGATTCCTGAGACAAAAAGTGAAGTTTAATAGGAAAAGCTCACAAAAGGGAACATAATCACATCCCTCACAGACCCTAGTGTATCTGTGATAATGGGAGGAGTAGGTGACTCTTACCTGGCTTTTCTTGGTTGGAATAGTGGTGTTTCTGTTGATAAGTTTGGTAAAAACACCTCCCAGAGTCTCAATACCCAGAGACAGGGGAGTGACATCCAGGAGCAGCACATCTGTGACATCACCAGCTAACACGCCTCCTTGAATGGCAGCTCCGATGGCCACAGCCTCGTCGGGATTGACAGCTTTGCTTGGGGCTCGACCAAAGAGATCCTGTACAGTCTGCTGAACCTGAGCCATAAAAACAAAACCCACCACCTGTCACTAACTACTAAGGGCAACTACCCAAGGAAAAGTGTCCCAAACCCACAGCAAATCTCAGGGCAAGCTGCTTGCGATCCAAGAATATTTATTCAAGTTACTATTTCATATCTGAGTTTTCCTTAATGACCTAAATTTGTCAAATGGGTAATGCTCAAATATTTGACTATCATTCATGATAGTCTTTTATGATAAAAGAAAAACCTGCCTAAGTTTTGTTATTGGGTTTCCCATACAACACATTAAATTAGAAACAGAGGGTAAAGGGGTGCCTGGATGGCACAGTCAGTTGAGCGTCGGACTCTTGATTTCCTCACTCTTGGTTCTGGTATCAGCTGCATTGGGCTCTGCACTGAGCACAGTATCCTTGTCCCTCTCCCTTTGTTCCTCCCCCAGCTCATGTGCTCATTCTCTCAAATAAATAAATACAATCTTTTTTTTTTTTTTAAGATTTTATTTATTTATTCGACAGAGATAGAGACAGCCAGTGAGAGAGGGAACACACAGGGGGAGTGGGAGGAGAAGAAGCAGGCTCATAGCGGAGGAGCCTGACGTGGGGCTCGATCCCATAACGCCGGGATCATGCCCTGAGCCGAAGGCAGATGCTTAACCACTGTGCCACCCAGGCACCCCAATAAATACAATCTTTAAAAAAAAAAAAAAAGTAGTAAAGGGTGCACGGGTGCCTCGGTGGCTCAGTTGGTTAAGCATCGAACTCTTGATCTCAGCGCAAGTCTTAAAAGCTTAGGAGCATGAGTTCAAGCCCGGTGTTGGGCTCCACACTAAGGCATGGAGTCTACTTAAAAGACAACACCATTCCCCCCTCAAAAAAAAGAGGAAAAAAAAGAAGAATGAACAGAGGGTGTAAGACACCAGGATTCAGATACAGCCCAACTCCTCCTCTATAGATCAACTAAAAACCAACTTAAAAACAGCACTGATAATTCAGTAATTCAACCCTGGTGCTAATGTGAGGCATGTTCTTCCTGCTTACTTTACTAATGCTACAAAAAAGTGCTACTTAAATGGCATCTGGGATAATCTGTTAACTTAAACATCTCTTCCTCGTCCAAAGCTGCTTTTTCTCCGTGTTTACTCTGTGCATATTCTCCTAAGCCCACGAACTCTCAAGGAAAAATTACTATCAAAACCCAAGAAAATTCTATTCAAGCTATACAAGATGAAGAATTGCATCTTCAACAGGTTCTGTGCTCAGTCATTAGTTTTCCACACCTCTGTCTTATCAGAATGATGTGTTGATAAATAAAATGCATCACTGCACAAATCTCTGTTGAAGAGATGCAGTCAGAAACCCCAAACACCACGGTGCAAAGACACTCCTGTCCAAAACTTCCTCTGGAGGCTGGACATGGACTAAGGTTTTAAGCTATCTCTGATCTCAAACTTTGTTTCATTCATAAAAATACTCCCAAGAATGAAGTTCAGCATCCTCCACGCTACCACCCCAAAGACACTCTGCCCTTCCCAACCCTTTTTCTGATACCTTTTAATTTTAAAAAGAAGCTAAAAAAAGAACTCTAGTGAGAACAAAAAAACCCCATCCCCCTTTCAGGTCACTGTGGCAGAAACACCACATATTCCTGTCCATACAGAAACCATCTGTCCAGAGAAAACATTATGTGCTTTCCCTTTCTGCTTTTCCATGCCAAGGATTCCATGGGTCCATACCTTGGGCATCCTAGTCATACCACCAACAAGAATCACTTCTCCGATGTCACTTTTGCTGACTTCTGCATCTTGCATGGCTTTTTGGCATGGGGCAATGGTTCTCCTGATTAGATCAGTGACAATCCCTTCAAACTGAGCCCGGGTCAGCTTCATATTCAAATGCTTGGGTCCAGAAACATCCATCGTAAGATATGGCAAATTAATGTCAGTCTGCAAAGGAAGCAGGAAGAGCAACAGTGGTGATGTTTATTATTTCAATTAAAGTAAGACCATAGTCCCACGTTAGGAAGACTTTCAAAGCTACAGGGAGAGTGAGACCCACTTTAAATGAATGGCCACCTAAAACAATGTGCTTGAAGACTCAAGCTCTTCTCTTCGCAGAGGCAAAAAATTTAGAACGTTATCAACAACAAAGAATATAATAGCAGGGAAAATCCCCACTCAACACGTGAAGAACTGTCCTCCCACTGAACATACATTAAGAGTCACACTACTGTTTTCGGACACAAAGTTTTCCAAAAAAACTACACACACACACACACACACAATAAAGTCAAAGACATGCTTTGAACCAAATAACCTGCCCCAAGCCAGGGCTTTCTAAGTTTCAGGAAGATGGTAAGAAAGCTACAACAGAAATGCTGAAGGTAACTCCAAGGACTGACTTTGCTGCCATCACATTCATGGTAAGCAGCAAACACTGCTACAGCCGTACCAGGTAACAGCCATTATTTAATAAACCCCAAATCCTAATAAGGCCTGGATTCAGGATATTTAGACTAACAAAACTCACTAAACATGCTGAAACACGTGTCCCAAGGTAGACCCTCAAGAACAAAATTACTTTCTATCTCCCCTCCAATTTCACATCAAAGCAAGGCCAACAGGAAATAGACTGAGAGGGAACAAATCCTTAACCAACTCTTATCAGGTAAACTACCTCAGCCATTTAAATACTTAATAAACAGACTTAAAACACACCTTCTCTAGAACACTGATACGGAGTACTGCTTTAAAGAACACCATGGACAATTTCCTTCTTTCTTTGCAAAATGTTAATAAACCAAATGAGAAAATAGAATTTAATGAGCTAAACCACTGCAATCCAAAAGAACTTTCTGTGGCAATGTTCTGTATTTGTTCTGTTCAATTCAGTAGCTACTAGCCGCACACAGCTCAGCACTGGAAATACAGGCAGTACAATTGACAAATAGAATTCTAAAATTTAATGTAAAACACCCTCACATGGACACCCTGTATTAATGTAGTTCTATTTGCTATATGCTAATGACAATCTGAACAACTCCAGGACTCACCCTCTAAAACCAGTCTGTGACCAAGTTTTGTCCCTTCTCTCTCAAATTCAACAAAATATACCTATCACACTCTAGTCCAAGTCCACAACAGCCTCCCAACATTGTTCCACTTCCCCTCAGGCTGCCTCTGCCATAGGACCCCTCCTAACCCAAAATAAATCTCCATTCCACTTCTGCCAGAGCACTTTTCATAAGCCCCATCTGACCATATTGCCCCTAAATTAAGTTTTCACTGGGGCGCCAGAGCATGCAACTCTTGATCTCGGGGTCATGAGTTTGAGCCCCATGTTGGGTGCAGAGATTACTCAAAGTTTTCACTGGCTGATACTCACTCTTGTCAGGATAGACCCAAATCCCAAATCTATAAAGCGTCTATTCTCATATTCCACTTTCCCTGCGTATCTGCTCTCAAACACACTAGCCCTCTCTCAGGTCTTCACCCCAGAGCCTTGTATTTACTTGACCTTTTGTCTTTCTCTGATCAACTCCTCTTCCAAAAGCTCTCCTTGTTAGCTCAAACACCTGTCAGGTTTCTCTTGCAATTATAAACCTAACTTTGCTCTTTTACCACATTAACATCTTATTTAAAATTTTTTAAAAAGATTTGAGAGCGAGAATGTGCTCGTGTGCACTTACAAGCAAGGGGAGAGGGAGAAGCAAAGTCCCCACTGAGCAGGGAGCCCGATGCGGGGCTTGATCCCAGGACCCTGGTATCGTGACCTGAGCTGAAGGCAGATGCTTTAACTGACTGAGCCACCCATGAGCCCCAATAACTTACTTTAGAGTACTATTTAAGACATGTCCTAATCATGTATCAATTTAGGAATCCTCACAACTCTTAAGGGAGAAAGAACTATTATCCTCATTTTATAAATAATTAAACAGAAATGTTAAATAATTTATTAAGGCCACACAGCTATTAAGTGATGGAAAAGGACTTGAATCCCAGCACTCTGTCTACAGGGCCACTTTTAACCTATCATATTACTTCTGGCTTGACAGTTATTAATATGATATCCTAATTAAAATCTGTCTTTTCAGGGCGTCTGGGTGGCTCAGTTGGTTGAGCATCCGACTCTTGATTTTGGCGGCTCGTGATCTCAGTCATAGAATGGAGCCCTGCACTGGGCTTTGCACTCAGCGGGGAATCTGCTTGGCTGGGATCCTCTCTCCCCCTTTTCCCCCCCGCCTGCGTGCTCTAAAATAAGTAAATCTTTCAAAAAAAATCTAAGAAAAAAATCTCTAAACTACATTGTAAATCCCATGAAGGTATTCTTCTAGGAATTTATTCTACAGATTTATTACACATGCACAAACATTATGTACAAGGATGCTCAACAAACTTTATCAGCAACACACTAGGAAACAATCCAAATGCCTATTAATATGAATCATGCTAAAAACAACCAACCTCTCCCTCCAAAAAGTGTCAAACTCCTGGGAAGAATTTTAAGTCATTTTCTGGCAGTGTCAAATATTTCAACTCTAATCCTAACCATCATGTGTTGCAAAGTTCTGCCACTCTGTAGGATAACAGGAACAAAGCAACACCATCATCATGGATGACTCTGTCTAACTTTGCCACTCCTCACAGCTACTTTAAAATCTTTTTAAAAATCCAGGTCTGGAAAAAAAAAAAATATCCAGGTTTTCCCACACTGGATAACCCAGTGTGTATGATCAAATTAACAACTAAAAGTAGTCACAGGCTCTGGCTTTCCTGCTGCCACCTGAGATCCCAGAAACAGATCTCCTGTCTTCCATCTTGTTCCCTCTTGGACCCAGACCTAACACACTTTATATAGTTCTATTCTTAGTGGTTAAAGCGAAGTAAAGCTTCACCTCTCAGGACTGGAACAACACAGGCCAACCCCTTCAACAGGTGCCAAGCAACTGTGATGCTAACAGAAAGAAATGTACACAAATGTATATACCCCAGCCTTCAGCCTGGTTTCATATAGCTCACTTTCTGAATTGCTGATCCAAATAATTAAATGAGACAATTACAGACTCACATGAAGAGGTGTCTTAAATGAAGACAGAGGCTCCTATTATTTCAGGCTATCGATTCTAATCTTGTATGCTACTAGTCTAGATCTTAAAATCAGTACCTTTAATGCAAATAAAATGTATTCAGTGTCATTCAGATCTTCATTACTTTTTGGCTCTGGTATATAGAACCTCTTATTTGGGGTGGTTAACAAATTCCAGCTTATCCTTAAAAAAGTACTGGTCCTTTGTTCATGGAAAGGCTTTTACAACCAACCAGCAAAGTGTAAAAAGATTAGATGGACATCACGCTAATTAGAACACGCTACTCAAACTAAGGCTGAAAACATCAAGTCTGTTGGGATTTGTCCGCATCCCACCTGCACAGATGAGGAGAGTTCACACTTAGCCTTCTCAGCAGCTTCCCGAACCCTCTGAAGCGCCATGTTGTCTTTGGTTAAATCAACCCCTGTCTACAAAATGAAAACATACAATACTAGCATTAGCGAGGTGATGAATACTATTTTAAGATACAGTGATAACGTTTAACGACATAAAACAGAGCCATACCTTTATAAACAAGCATGAATCATTTACTGCCCTTAAAAATCTGTAAGGAAAAGAAACCTTGTTCTGTAAAGGCTATCTGTGCCTGGAGTGAGAGGGCTGAACCATCTCAGTTCTTTCCAACCACTGAGTTCTGGCTCAAAATAGGAGTTCCCAGAATTCCTTTGCCAATATATAAAGAATACCATATCCTTTTTAATCTGTTTATTCCCAAGCTGAAGCTACAATATAGTTTACCCGTGAAACTGAAATGCAATTATTTGTGTTCTATTAAGAGCAAAAAAAATTATCAACAAAGCAAAGAGCCATCTGAATAAAGAAATTCTCGGGGTGCTTGGGTGGCGCAGCTGTTAAGTGTCTGCCTTTGGCTCAGGGCGTGATCCCAGAGTTCTGGGATCGATCCCCGCATCAGGATCCTCCGCTGGGAGCCTGCTTTTTCCTCTCCCACTCCCCCTGCTTGTGTTCCCTCTCTCGCTGGCTGTCTCTATCTCTGTCAAATAAATAAATAAAATCTTTAAAAAAAAAAAAAAAAGAAATTCTCAACATCCCAATATCTACTTATTAACTATACTGGTAACCAACCTCTCTTTTGAACTCCTTCACAATGTGTCGTAGCAAGGCCTGGTCAAAGTCTTCACCACCTAAGAACGTATCTCCATTGGTGGACTTCACCTCAAATACACCTTTCTGAATTTCCAGGATAGAAATATCAAAAGTCCCACCACCTAAATCATATACAGCAATGCTAGAGAGGAAAAAAAGAAGACCTTAAGGAATAATACCTGCTGCAAGGGTATAAATATTAATAACCAAACGAACATAAACTTGATGATTACCCCTGAAGTACAATAATGAAATTGGGTAACTGCATAAGTGACAGTGTGTTAATATGTGGCCATAATAGCTATTTGTAAATACACAGCTGAAATACATTTCTAAAAGCAAAACTGACAGGACTCAATCACTCCTTTAAAAAAAAAAAAAAAAAAAAAAAAAAAGCAGCCTCCACAAAAAACTTGGGCTCGAACTCCACAATCCTGAGATCAAGAGTCGTATGGTCTGGTCCAGTCAGATGCTCCCCAACGACTCTTTTGAATAAAGACTTGCCAACATGCATACCAAGTAAAAATAAATAAATAAATGACCACAGCCTAGTACTTTCATGGTTCCATGAACTGAGTCTCACAAATCTAGGTGGAATTTACTGCACAAACTTACATTTTGTCTTCCGATTTGTCTAGACCATAGGCCAGAGCAGCAGCTGTGGGTTCATTAATTACCCGAAGCACATTTAGTCCAGATATCTGGCCAGCATCCTTAGTGGCCTAAAGGAAAAGAAAAAAGCATTTTCCATCCTGTGTCCTAAGTACCATTAATTTCCTGAATAAAAATATCAACTGAACTCACCTGTCTCTGAGAGTCATTGAAATAAGCCGGAACAGTGATCACAGCATTTTTTGCTGTATGACCCAAGTAATTTTCTGGAAAAGAATTGAAGAATGAAGAACAATCATGAGACTGTCAAATGAAATAGTTAAAAGAATTACTCATGTAGGGGCGCCTGGGTGGCACAGTGGTTGAGCATCTGCCTTTGGCTCAGGGCGTGATCCCGGCGTTATGGGATCGAGCCCCACATCAGGCTCTCTCGCTGTGAGCCTGCCTCTTCCTCTCCCACTCCCCCTTGCTTGTGTTCCCTCTCTCACTGGCTGTCTCTCTCTGTCAAATGAATAAATAAATAAAATCTTTAAAAAAAAAAAAAAGAATTACTCATGTAGGCTAACATTCTGTATCATCCTCTTGGAGCCACAGACAACACTCATGTTTCTTCTTTGCATGTGACCCAAGACCTTGTAGAAAACACTCCCAACTAAAGATAGGGGTTGAAAACCCAAGATTTCACCTTTAACATTATAGTGAAGATGCACCAGCTACAATGACCTATTCTCAGAGTTAAAATAGCCACCGGTTTCTCCAAATGCGATGTTCTAAGTTTTACTCAACAGAGCCCAAAAATTAATATGTAGCCTTTCGGCTTTCAATACAGAATACCACCCCTCTATACTGGAAAAGATAAACCACCATTAGGAAAACTTTGAAGATAAATTCATTATGTAGGGAATGTGTGAGGATTAACAGTTCTGCCATGTCTAGCATTTCTGTATAAAACCCACCAGACTCCTCCATGGGACACCAGGGTATGTAAGTGAGGAACCATCAGTTCTTCAAACTTTCCCATGTAGGAACTAAACCTTCTCACCTGCAGTCTCTTTCATCTTCATCAACACGAATGCTCCAATCTGACTTGGAGAATAGAGTTTTCCATGAGCTTCAACCCAGGCATCTCCATTGGAGGCACGGACAATTTTAAAGGGCACGTTTTTACTGAAAAACACAGAAATTATATTTGGAAAAATGTGCCAGTGGAACCTACCATGAGAATGCCCATCGTCCATCCCAAGAGCTCCATTGCCAACAAATGAAAACTTCAGGAATCCATTTAATGAAAACTTTTAAAAAGCAATCATTAACATGCAAAAACATCCTGGTGAAACCTGAACATTCTTTACTTCCTGCCAAACGAAAGATTTGTGCCCCTGCTTTGGAAATGGTTAGAGAGTTACCAATGACCCAGCAAGTCCATTACTAAGTATCTACCAGAAAGAAATGAAAAGAGATCCTACAAATACCTGTACACAAATGCTTCTCAGTATTCTTTCTTTCAAGTTTATTTTTAATAACCTCTACACCCGAAAAAGAGTTTGAACCCAAGACTCCAAGAGATCAAGAGCCATATGTTCTTTTGACTGAGCCAGCCAAATCAGCCAGGCACCTCTATGGCAGTATTCTTAATAGCCCCCAGATGCCCATTAACTGACAAATGGATAAACAAAATGTAGTATACGGCTGACCCTTAACATGGGTTCTAAATGCACAGGTCCACTTATACGCGGATATTTTTGGGTAAATACAGTGCTACAAAGATACTTCCTCTTTCTTATGACTTTTTAACTTTTTTTTTTTTTACTCTAATGTACCTTATAACATACAAAATGGGTGTAATTGCGTATGTCATCAGTAAGGGTTCTGTCAACAGTAGGCTATTTGTAGCTAACTTTTTGGGTAGTCAAAATTTATACACAGATGTTCAACTGCATGAAGGGTTGGCACCACAATCCAGTGTTAAGGGTCAACCACATATTCATACAACGAAGTACTATCTAGCCATAAAAATGAATAAAGTACTGATACGTGTCATAACATGGACAAACTTTGAAAACCTAGCTGATCAGCACATGATACTATCTACAAGTTTAACACCAATTTATGTGGTCCATATAGCAAAGACCTATTATGTAAAGGCAGAAGAATTTTTTTGAAGGAGATACCCTTTTGGCAGGGGCAGGACATGCCCCCACAGACAAGGTATAAAATTACTAAGGTAAGATACTCTAAGAATCTTGCTTAAAAGATTCTTTGTGTGGCCTCTGGAAGTAACTATGCTTTTCCTATTACTCACATATCTTTCTGTACTTCAGGGTCATCATATCGCCGGCCAATGAGACGCTTGGTGGCATAGAATGTGTTGTTTGGGTTGGTGACAGCCTGTCGCTTGGCCGGCATGCCAACGAGTCGCTCACCATCTGCTGTAAAGGCCACAACTGAAGGGGTGGTTCTGGCACCTTCAGCATTCTCTAGCACCTAAAACTCCCAAAGTTAAGACCGAGAATGAGGTTCCAGTCACCACCAGTTGTTGTTTTTTTTTTTTAATGATTTTAAGACATAAAGCATCTGCCAAATCACAAAACAAATGCTCAAGAACAGTACTAATGGGCATGTTTTTCTGCTCTGTGAATGCTGATATAGTACCATCTGAGGTACATGTTTAAAGTATTTTTATTTACTTTTTTAAAAAAGATTTTATTTATTTGAGAGAGAAAGAGACACACACACAGCTGAGTGCAGAAACTGATGTGGGGCTTGATCTCGAAACCCTGATACCATGACCTGAGCCGAAATCAAGAGTTGGACACTTAACTCAGGCGCTCCTAAAGTATTCTAGTCCTTTACTTTGAAACAAGTTATAACCAAAAACAGAAAAATGGAAAAATAAATATAAATCAGGTCTTTAATACAAAGATAATGGGACAACGTACTCTTTCTGTCAGTATGGGGAATTAAATCTACTTCCAGGGGTGCCTGGTAAGCATCTGCCTTTGGCTCAGGTCATGATCCTGGGGTCCTGGGACTGAGGCCCATGTTTGGCTCCCTGCTCAGTGGGGAGTCTGCTTCTCCCACTCCCTCTGCTGTTCCCCCACTTATACTCTCTGTCAAATAAATAAAATCTTTAAAAAAAAAATCAACTTCTAAATTTTTTCATGTGGGCTACAAGTTTCAGGCATTTAAAAAAGAAATTGCCAAAATAACAATTCAGGAATCCCAGGTGCTCTGCATCTTGAGAAGAACTCAGTGGGAATAAAGCTTTTATGAACAAACCAAGGAGATCCTTCAGAGGAACAGCCTGTATCAGAGCAAGAGCTCCTAAGATGCAGCCTACATGTTATATGGAGCTTCACTTGCTTCTAAACTCTTCCTGCACCTCCAACCATGGTTCAACGGACTTACAGAAATAAATGACTCAGATGATAGAAATAATCCAGAGCAAGTCATCCCAATTGCTCCTATTGGTAACTTAACAGCCCTACCTCTATGCGAGGACACACTTAAATCCTAGGAAGTCAAATCCATTCATTTTACAGCACCTTGCAATTAAGCACAAAGGTTCACCTCGAAAGAATCTCAAGAGCTTAAAAACAATTTTTAAAATATACAGTATCTAGGCCAAAGGGCATAGAATTCCAGACTGGGTATTAACTACTATTATATGATCCAGAACTTCCAAACATGCTCACCTTTGCTTGTTTACCTTCCATAACTGCCACACAGGAGTTGGTAGTACCCAAATCAATACCAACAACTGCTCCCTTGATTGCTTCTGATCTGAAAGACATTTAAAATAATGCTATGGTTACTGTTACCATAATAGTGGTCTCCAGAATGGCTGCAGGAATACACAAGAAAAGAACACCTGATATTGTGGAAATAGTTGTGCATTAAACAACCTATAAATTAAAACAGATGTGTCACTTTTTTCTTCACGGAAGAGTTAATCACAAGTTTAGACACCACTACTATAGGGTTTAGTATATATTATCTCAAAGAAAACGAAGTTACACTTACGCATAGTCCCGCCTTGAAACAATTCTAAAAGCCTCATGGCTAAGGCCATTCCAGCCATCCTAAAAAAAAAAAAAAAAAAAAAAAAAAAAAAGAATGCATCAACAAACATGAAAAGTTGAGCTTGTTCCCATTATTCTTCTGAAGAACACAAAGTCTGAACTTTCATTCTCGTAACTGTACACCCAAAAGATAAAATCTTATATGTAAGAGGTACTATGGTACTTAAATAGCAAACAAATTAAACTGAATACGAATTTTCCAAATAAGATGGGAAAAAATATAAAATCGTCTTTAATTACATTACAACAAGGTTTCTCAACCTTAGCACTACTGATTTTTGAACTAAATCTTTGTTGTGGGCGGCTGTTCTGTGCACCGTAGATGTTTAACAGCATCCTAGGCCTCTACTGCTAGAAGCCAGTAGGTCCCCCAAGTTTTAATAAATTATCTCCAGACATTACCAGATATCCCCTCTGGAGGCAAAATTGTCCCGGGCTGAGAATCACTGCCTTACAAAATACTACTCCAATACTTCTCAATTTCATACTCAGCAGCAGTGTACAGGTAACTAAACCCTACTAGGTGTGCTCGCAGCTGCAAATCTAAATCATTCAGAGACATTTCCCAACCTAGCCAAGCTAACATCTTAACCGGACTAGGACTGGCAACCTTGGGGAGTCAGTTTAGAGAAAAATTTCGGGAGTGGCCTCAAACTAGGATTAAACTTAATCTCAGGCAAGATTCTTCCATGCTTTTTTTTAACCCCATGTTGAGTGCAGAGAAACACAGGTCCTGTTATCCAAAGATATGTTCGGTATTACAGGATAATGAGTGAGTACTCCATGGCCATTTCCCGATCTGCTTATTTCTTCTGAAGTAACAAGAAAAGACAATCTTACGCCAAAGATTCTGGGAGAACTACAGATGTTCCTAAATAAATCTGTGCTTGACTTTCACTTTACTATGACACTTTTCTTCTTTCTCTTCACTCTAATAACGGAGTCTTCGCACACAGTTATTTTAGAGAACAGTTGCCCTTCGACTTGTAGATTTAAATGAAACCTACAATAGCGGTCCCCCCCCCCCGACTACAACTGTGTCCCTCGTCCCCAAGAACAAAACCGTGCCATCGGCCACTGAACGGACTGTCAGGACCACGATCCGCTACCTCCTAGAATAAAACTATACGTTCGCAAGAGGTGTGACTCAGCAGAGCCCGAGACATGGAAGCAGAATTTGGCCTTGCAACGGCAGCACTGATTAATGAAGACAGGTTATCTTCTTTCCATCCTGACTTGTGCGGGAGAATTCTGTGTCTGAAGGGCGAGGCCTGCCGCATGAGGTCAAGGCCGCGAGTCCCTCGGAGAAGGCCCAGCCGTTCCTTACCTTGTGGCGGGCGGCTGTGGGGCCCCGGGAGGCTGCTGCGCCGACAAGACGAGCTGCCGCGGCTCGGCTAGCACTTATCATGGCGGGTAGATGGTGGAAGTATGAAGCAGCAAACGCTCTCGGAAAGCCAAGAGCTGCGCGGAGCTGCGGCGGTAACGCTTCTGGAAACCTCTAACCACGTGGGGTGGGGGGGGCGGGGGTTAGTTGCTGCGGCCTGGAGGACCACTCTTCCGCGGAGGCGCCGCCCGCGCTGCCTGACCAGAGACTACTTGACAGCCACTCCCGGAGTTAGGCCATATGGCTAATAGGCATCGCTGCATGATGGCTGGGAAAAGCATGTCTTTTTGTTCCGGCTGCAACGGATCTGGGCTCAGTGAATGGCAAGGGGGCTAACAAAGGTATAAAGGCATGACTTTGGACAGCCCCGGTCCTCGGAGGCAGGAAAGACTCAAGGTCACACGGATAAATTACGAACCGATTACAGTGTTCTTGCGTCAGTTGCGTGAGAGGAGGGGCCTGCTGCGCCTGCGCAGCTGGCATCCTGCTGCGCGCCTAAGGCGCATGTGCATGGGGAGCGGCGGAAACCCGGGGTGGAGTCTAACTACAGCATTCATTGGATGCCCCAACGCACGTGAGTTTGGCCCGCGTGTAGCTCAGGGCGAGCCCTGGCGCGTGCACCGTCCACGAGCGTTGACGTTTTCCTCGCTCCAATTTCTGGAGAGGGGCGCCATCTTACTCTGGGCCTTTGTTCAGTGAAAATCCCTGGCTCAGAACGGTTGTTGCTCTGCTCTGTCCGTTGTTCGGTTTTTTGGTTGCCTGTTGCGGTAATTTGAACTGCACCTGGATGTGCAGACCTCAGACGAATTCGTGCTGTATACCACAGGGATCTCTGGGTTCGAACTACTAAAGCAGCCTTTCCTTCATACAGTGTGTTGGCTTGAGCTAGGCTAATTATCGTGCAGACCCTCAAGAGAAAAAATACTTGAGGCTCTTAGTCACCCCGCCGCCGCTCTGCTGGCCCTCCCTGAAGCTCCGCCGGCCCATCTCAAACCTTGTGCTGGTTTCCAGGGGCAGAGGCTGTGTGACCATTTTCGGTTTTTCAGAGAGATAGAATTCGCTGATGAAACATATGTACTGGAGTGCCTACTATGTGTCAGACACGATGTTAGGTGGTGGGAATACAGTGAAAGCAAAACGTGAATTCACTGATGAGATGACAGATTGTGCTTGATTTTGAAGGTGAAAAAACTTATCCTTAATGTCCTATTTTGGAAGAGAAAGATGCTTCCCTTTTAAGTGATCACGACTGTGTGAGGAATTCTGAAGGAAATGTCGGGGGGATGTTTGGGAGGGAAAGACGGTAACTAAAGAGTTTACATTCTGAGGAGGATGGAAGTGGGCGTAAGAAAATAAGCAGAAATGTCAAACATAACATTGGTTGTAGATGAAACTGTCTAAAAAAAAAAAGGCACCCTATACTCTTACCTAAGTCTTATCTCTTATGTTATTATTCTTACTAGTCTGCCTAATACTCTTTCATTTCTCTTGTTTTTTTAAATTCCCTCAGAGGTAGACTTTTAGGAGGCCATCAAAGTTATAGGCTAATGACCCCTATTTGTAGAGATTTATATTTTGAGACAATATGCTGATGGAAAAGAACGTAGAGAGGAACGACAAGTAGTATTAAACACTGAAGCAAAATAGAAATGGATAATTTTATATCCTTGTGTTGTATATGACAGGGAGGGAGGAGTTCGAGTGGAATAATTGGAGTGCCTATATTCTCAGTTCCTTTTTTTCTCGACTGGTTTTCTTAAGAGTTTTGGGTTTTTTTTCTTGTTGTATACACCTGAAATCCGCAAAGTATTAATCAAAAGAATCCTGGAATCAAATGGTGTTAGCTACAGGGTGTCTGAGACTATGATTCTGTGGATGATAGAGAGGTTCCTGGTTGTTTTCCCCAGGAGCCTGGCAAATACTCGCCATGACCACAAGGGGGATGTGGGAAGCTCCAGATAATTCAAAGCTAAAGCCTGAAGAGTGGGGCTGTATTCTGTTTGCCAGTGTGAAGGACGGGTTTCTGGACTGCTTTGCAAATTAACATGGCCTACAGCCTGACGGTTTGAAGAGATGAGCCTGAGTCTGAAAAGAAATAGGGTGCAAATGAATAAGAATGGACAGTTAGATCCACAGCCAGGTGGTTATAATTCTTCACCATACGGCACAGTACTGTATTTCACTTCTCTGTTGTCATCTCAGTGTCACACAGGAAAGTGAAAGGAGCTAGTACATAATTTGCATGTGGGTAAATGTTTACCAGACAGAATAGGCAGCTGTCCAATATCTGTGCATACTATATTTTAAATTATATTCTACTTGGTATGTTAGCATATTTGAAGACTGGAAACTAGTTTCAATTTATTTATTTATTTTTGTATTTTTGTTTTTTTAAATTTAAATGCAATTAATTAACATGTGTTATTTGTTTCAGGGTACAGGTCTGTGACTAGTTTTGATTTTTAAATATTTAACTCCCAGCAATTAATAGAAATCGTTATTAGATAGTAATCACTAATGCTTGTTAAATGTTTACTTAAGTGCCACATACTATCCTAAATGCTTTATATACATTGTGTAATGAACCCTTACCACAGTGGTTTCAAGTAAAATATTACTATTCCCATTTTGCAGATGGGGAAACTGTGGTTTAGAGTTGTTGATGTGTTATATGGCTCACATAGAAATTGAATGGTAAAGCCAGAATTTGGAGCCAGATTGTCTGACTCCAGAACCTTTGCTGTGAACCGCTAGGCCCAGCTGCCAAAATGGGTGTCATCTTTTACCTCTAAATATATAGAGAACTTGAGTTTTATAATACTGGCCTAATTCATTATTAGCAGTGGTTATTTTAGGCAGTGGAATAAAAGTTAGAAATACTTAAAGAGGGGCGCCTGGGTGGCACAGCGGTTAAGCGTCTGCCTTCGGCTCAGGGCGTGATCCCAGCGTTATGGGATCTAGCCCCACATCAGGCTCTTCCGCTATGAGCCTGCTTCTTCCTCTCCCACTCCCCCTGCTTGTGTTCCCTCTCTTGCTGGCTGTCTCTATCTCTGTCAAATAAATAAATTAAAAATTAAAAAAAATTGTTTAAAAAAAAAGAAATACTTAAAGAAATTTTTATGTTTCGGTTGCAGTTTAGGTTGCAGAACAACTATAAAGTTCAATCTGTAATAGAACTCATAGAATCAAGTTTATATTTTTAAAGCAAAGTGTCTTTAAACTCGCGACTCAGATGACGTTTTATTCACTTTTCCCAAAGATGAATATCCTGCTGTGGCACCTTCCATCTTCATGAAATAAAATTGTGGCATAATTTTATCACTTTTGTTCTCCTTGTCATTTTTGTCATTTTTGTTCTCCTTGGAATTTTTTGTTCACTTTTGTTCTCCTTGGAATTTTTCATGTACCTGCAGCAGATTTCAGGCACCAGTTCCCACATCTCCATGTTGGCATTAGCTACACTATATTGGAGTATATTACATGGTGTCACAACACTCAAGTTTGATTCAACAGAGCCTGCCCCAGTGAAGCGTAGGAAGTATTATGTCAGGTAATGTCTCTGTCCCCACAGGTGGTGACAATTTGTAGGTTTCATTTTATTTCGAATGCTGGGTAACCCACCAACCTGCCCTCTTCCAAAAAGAGAAATAGAGGAAAGAAAAGTAAGGCAGCAGTAAATCAAAATAAGATGTCACTTTGATTAGATAAGGACATTTACATTCCATTGATACTGAAGTCTCATTGCACAGGGTAAAAATCAGTCAACCTCACTCTGTATTTTCATTCAGGTTTGGAAAACAGTAGGCTTTTATTTTTTTTTATTTTTTTTTAAAGATTTTATTTATTTGACAGTGATAGAGACAGCCAGCGAGAGAGGGAACACAAGCAGGGGGAGTGGGAGAGGAAGAAGCAGGCTCATAGCAGAGGAGCCTGATATGGGGCTCGATCCCATAATGCCCGGATCACGCCCTGAGCCGAAGGCAGGCGCTTAACCGCTGTGCCACCCAGGCGCCCCAACAGTAGGCTTTTAGATAGATGAAGGACCAATGTTTGAAGTCCTTTTCTGGGGTGGGAGGGAAGAGCCAGCAAAAACAGAGATTTACTCTTCGTGGAGATCAATTTAACAGTTAATTTTTGAGAATATAGGAGCTTCTTCTGAATTTTCTAGTTTAAAGGGCCAGAATTTTAATTTATTCTTAATCATCATGGTATAGTGGAAGGAACCCTGAGCTAGAAGTTGAATCTGAACTTGGGTTCTAGAAACACAGAAAGGACCTTAAGTCTAACTTTTCATTTGATAGACGAAGAACAGAAAGAATAAGTGAGTTGCCTGAGGTCACAGGGACAATGTTAGCTTCAGCTCTATAGGCTTCCTTTTTACTTGGTATGCTTTTTAGAAATCACCCACATGAGGGGTACCTGGGTGGCTCAGTCTGTTAAACATCCAGCTTTTGATTTCAGTTCAGGTCATGATCTCAGGGTTGTGAGATCCAGCTCTGTGCTGGGCATGGAGCCTGCTTAAGATTCTCTCTATCCCTCTGCCCCTCTCCCTGCAATCACCCACATGATTTCAAATTAAATGTTCAATCAGTACCGGCCCTTTTTCAAATGCTCGTTGACAACTCTGGCTCATACATTCTCGTGTCTCATCCTCATTCCTTGAAGGACATAATTAGTGAAATTATGTCCACTATGTTTTCCTTTTGCCTGGATTACAGGCTTTATATGTAATATAGAGAGGCTGTTGTTTCCCTACCCCTTATCCCCAGCCATCAGGAGATGAAGTGCTCAGGTTTCCTTAGGTGATGAAGGTTTCACTGAAGGCTAGTTGGGGGAAGGATAGGCATTGTTTCAGTATCCATAGAACCAGAGTTCTGGAAGAGAACAAGGAGGGTGGCTGCTCTCCCTTGGTCAGGCCCCTGTAGGACCTGACCTATAGCAACCATTTATTGGTCTTCCTTTAAGGAATGGGCTTCTGATGTTCCCATCTGCACTGATTCTGCCCTTTCCGTAGCTTAGCTTCTTTATGCCTGCTTCTTTAATTTTTCTACTGTGCTAGTTCCCAAACTTTAGAAGGCATCATTTTTTTTTAAGATTTTATTTATTTATTCGACAGAGATAGAGACAGCCAGCAAGAGAGGGAACACAAGCAGGGGGAGTGGGAGAGGAAGAAGCAGGCTCAAAGCAGAGGAGCCTGATGTGGGGCTCGATCCCATAACGCCAGGATCACGCCCTGAGCCGAAGGCAGACGCTTAACCGCTGTGCCACCCAGGCACCCCAAACTTTAGAAGGCATCAGACTGGGAAGCTCTAAGCATTCCACTCCTAGAGATTCGGGTCCTGTAGGTCTGAGGTGGCTCCAGGAATCTGCGTGTGTAGGTTCCACAGGGGATTCTGATGGGGATAGGGTGGGGTTTAAGGACCACACCCCAGGCACCATGGTGTCCTCTGGTCTCCAAACTTTTGTGTCACACATTCCTATTAGAAACATATTTGAGGGGCGCCTGGGTGGCTCAGTCAGCTAAGCATCTGCGTTTGGCTCAGGTCATGATCCCAGGGTCCTGCTCAGTGGGGAGCCTGCTTCTCCCCTTTCCTTCTGCCTGCTTCTCCCCCCTGCTTGTGCTCTCTCTCAGTCAAATAAATAAATAAAGTCTTTTTAAAAAAATATTTGAGCACAGGGGCGCCTGGGTGGCTCAGTCGTTAAGCGTCTGCCTTCGGCCCAGGGCGTGATCCCAGGTTCCTGGGATCGAGCCCCGCATCAGGCTCCCTGCTCCGCTGGGAGTCTGCTTCTTCCTCTCCCACTCCCCCTGCTTGTGTTCCCTCTCTCGCTGGCTGTCTCTCTCTGTCAAATAAATAAAATATTTAAAAAAAAATATTTGAGCACATACCTACGTTATGTGTATATTTATGTCTTTGTAAACATATATATAGTACTATTAAACATCTATCAAATACAACATAAAAGCGGAAAAGAAAAAATACATAAATACATGTGAATATTTTCTTCCTGTACCCCAGTGTATCCCTGGGGCTGCTTCCACCATCCCGGCTACCTTTCCTCGTGGCTTGAAGTACACCATTCGTAGGGAGTACCTTTATTGTGCAAAGGCACAGAAAAGTGCCAAATTGTCTCAGGGGTCACTAGGTCAGTTCAGAGACATTTGTTTAGGTGCCAATTCCTTGTTTTATTTAACCAGCAGTTGAGGTGGGGTGGGGGTGGTGACTGTGTGTGTGACATGATGTAAAACAAGTTGGTTTACCTGGGAGAAGCCCTGTGACCCTTTCTTTAGGGAAAAGGGGAATCTATGAGCAAGGTAGCTGCTATGGGTCGCATGAACACCTGTCTTCCACCATAGAGTAACAAACTGTTTCTTTTCTTTTTTAAGACTTTATTTATTTAACAGAGAGAGAGGGAGAGCACAAGCAGGAGGAGCTGCAGACAGGCAGAGGGAGAAGCAGGCTGCCTGCTGAGCAAGGAGCCCAATGTGGGACTCGATCCCAGGGCCCTGGGATCATGACCTGAGCCGAAGGCAGATGCTTAACCGACTGAGCCACCTGGGTGTCCCTAACGAACTGTTTCTGAGCCTGGCAAAGTGCAAAGCTAACTTTCAGAGGCTGTGGATGAGGCCATCAGTGCCCCAAGCTCTGGAGAACGGCACCTGTGTCTGAGTAGTGAAGTGTCTACCGGTAGCTTAATGAGAAGTGTTAACTGAGCTCTGAGCTCAAATGCAGTTCTTTGGTGTGCATCTCCTCTGCTCTTGGATACACTCCCAGTGGTCAAAGAGGCTTTACTTTAACTGATGCATTTGTGGTTCTTTGATACTGGTCTCTTACCCTAGGGCACCATTTTGTGTGAAGAGTATTGTTTCCATGAGTTAGAACAACTGCATTGGGACGAACAGACATAAGGTGGTATTAGAGCTGGACAAATCCCAAGTTAGAACTGGACAAATCCCAGGCACATTTCAAAAATGAAGTGGCTTAATAACTATTAAAGTTGGAAATGGGTTCCCCACGTTCCTTTTTTCCAAGTAATTTTCTTACCCCTACTTGGAGGCTCTTCACATTTTCAGCTTTCTTCTGTTTCCTCAGGGGTTTGAGTGCTGGTGTTCTCTACTCTCAGAGGCCAGGAAGGGTAGAACACTGTTGAGAGAGCTCTGCAGAGGAGAGAGGGACAGGGTACTTCTTTTATACAGGGCATTTAGCAGCCATGTATATGTCTCTATTTCCTGATTGGTGGGGATATTTGAAAATGCATTGCTTAGAATTTCATTGTTTTTCACTTCACTTTATACTATAGAAAATCTTTAAGCTGGAAACACCATTTTCCCCATCACTTTGCCTTTTTCCTGTCAGCACGTATGCTTACCATTTTTGTATTCTGCTTTTGATGCTTATCTTGGCTAACGATACCTGCTTGTCATCCCGGTCCCATATACTTGTCATTTTTAATGGCTGTCTATATAATCTTATTCTTTCTTGAGATTCATAAGTTTATGCCCTGAATCCTTTGTGCTCCCACTTTTTTGCAGGATGTGGGGGGAGATTTGCTACACTTCTAAAATATTTCTGAAAACAAGCAGCATTTCAGAACCTGCACCAACATTTGCTTTTCTTCACTTTGAGGGTGCAGGCAGGCAGCCACTGGGCACACCAAGGTGTTGAATTCTCTTCTCTGAAGTCCATGTCTGTGGGTTTGGGTGGGCTATTGAGACCTCTCACCAAATCTCAGCAAGAGATCTCAGACACCAAGCTGGGGAAGAATTAGGCTGACAGACTGCTTGATATTTCCAAAGAGTCGTTTAGGTTCTGTCCATTAGTACAGTGTTCAAAATGTAGACATAGTTCAGTGCTGTGATTAAAGGGACTTTCACTGTTAGCCTCTTTGTTCCTGTAAGATATAGTGGTAAGCTATGGCCAGTTCATCATTTGGGGGTGTGATGGTTAGGTAAAGCTATTTTTCTCCAAAGGGCCGGTTTTTTTTTTTAGTTTTTCTTCAAAACTTCAGCTTTAGTAGGAGGGAGCCATAAATTCTGTGACATAGCTGCCTCCTTATCTGTCTTGGGAGTTATAGACTGCGCACATAAGACAATTCATGTACCTCTGCATAATGAGGTAAGTTTTATAAATCATAAATCTTCACTTAACATGCAGGTGGTGTTGGGTGCCAGGTTTAGAAAAACTGATGTAGTTGCCAAGTTCATGAATGTCGTAAATCATTCATGCTAAGGTAGCCCAGAATCATGCTGTCCTCTGAGGGAGACCAATTTCAAGGTGGTTGTTAAACACAAAAATGTGAGGCTCGATGATTGTTTTTCAAAATCAAATGCACTTTTTATTGGAAGGGTAAAATCAGGTTACCTTTCTTTTTTTAGTTGAAGTCAGTTTTCTAAGATCCTCCCTTCAGTCTCAAAAAATCTGTCAATAATAATATCTTTTCTTCCCTTACTCCTGAATTCTATCAGAAAAACATCACAGGGGCGCCTGGGTGGCACAGCGGTTAAGCGTCTGCCTTCGGCTCAGGGCGTGATCCCCGCGTTGCGGGATCGAGCCCCACATCACTCCTCCGCTATGAGCCTGCTTCTTCCTCTCCCACTCCCCCTTGCTTGTGTTCCCTCTCTCTCTGGCTGTCTCTATCTCTATCGAATAAATAAATAAAATTAAAAAAAAAAAAAAAGAAAAACATCACAAAATGTATTACCTGTTCATTTGCAATCCAGATCTTTAATGTGCTGAAAATGAGATTCAGATGTTTCAATAAATCTTCAGACACATTATTGGAAAAAACTCTCTGAAGTTCTTGGCGGGGGGCGAGGGATTTGTTTTCTTCTTGTGCTGTGTTTCGCGTGAAGTTACCGTGGATGGTAGGCAAGCATAGCCCTCTTTAACATTGACTTTCTCTTCAGGGCCAAAGATGGGAAAGGAGTAGGGCCTAAAGTGTACTGACCCCCAAGACAGAAAGCTTAAAGCTGTGCCCCTCTACGTTCCCAGGCTTTATCCAGACTTCTGGAATCCGGATATTAAACCGAAGTGTTTTCTCTACAAGTTGCTCATGTGGTAGATGAAGGTTATGAGGTTGGGTATTAAAGAGGAAGGAAAACATGCTAGCAATTTTGGTGAGAAGACTTCAGAGAGAGAGGTGCCTGGGTGGCTCAGTTGGTTAAGTGTCTGCCTTCAGCTCAGGTCATGATCCCACGGTCCTGGGATCCAGCCCTGGGTCAGGCTCCTTGCTCAGCGGGGAGTCTGCTCCTTCCTCTCCCTCTGCTGTTCCCCCTGCTTGTGCTCTTTTTCTTTCCCTCTCTGTTAAATAAATAAATGGAAACTTAAAAAAAAAAAGTTTTCAAAGAGAAAAATGAAGCTTGGTCTCTATTAGGTTCTCTACAGGTAGTTACATGTCTATATTCCTTTATCCACCTCAGGGCCATACACCAGATGACATGTGACTCTCCTTGGTGTCTCTCACAAGTCCTTTTGGACTGAATATGTTAATAGCTTCCCCTCCTGTGTCCATTATGTGGGTAGCCTACCCTTGGTTAAAGATTGTAGGGTCCAGTTCTAGGCAGAACATCATTTTCGCTTAATGCAATTGAATTTTCTTCTTTTGATGTGATAATCCCACTTACCCTGTGAGTCTCACTCTGAGACTTAGAAATGGGTCCTAACCTACCAATGAATTTGCAAAATGACTTATGTGATCCTTGTAATTGAATTAATCTTGTGAAAATACTGGGGGGCTCATTCGTCTGAGTTCTTTTTCATCCCTTCTCACCTGTCCCCACTGCAAGCTCCCTATTTCTTTATGCCTCCATGCCTTTTGTATATGTTTCTACTACCTGGAATGCTCTTATTTTCCTTATCAAAATGTTGAGCTCCTACTCATCCTGTAAAACCCACTTAAATCTCACCTCTCTGTAAAGCCTTCTCTGGCTTCCTGAAGCAGAGCTTGTCACTTGAAGCTTCTAGAGCATTTATCCAGTTCTGCTATGACATGCGCAACGGAAAGCATGTCCATCCCTTCCGCTAGATTGTGAGAATCTCAGAGATAAGAACAGAGTTATATCAATCTAGGTATTGCTGGCGCCCATCATATGTCACACAAAGTGGAAACTCAGTGACTAAATCTCATATTTTTTTTATTACCCTAGCACTAACATACAGCCTTGGGAGAGCACAAAGCTTTTTTAAGTTGCATTTCATCATAATTTATGGATGCTAAAACTAAGTCATAAAGCATTTACTTGAGTCCCCTATAGGAATGCCTAAGGGTAGAGAGTGACAGAGGCAAGGAGAAACTTCCTGCATTCTCAATGTGCCCTGGGATTTTCTGTAGATTCTGGTCAGATCAAGTCCTGTTCTTTATTCCTGCATAATATCTCTAGGACTTTTATGTCTTTGTCTTTTCATTGCAATCATTCTAATCTAGGTGTCATCCCCTCACACTTGAACTGCAATGCTTATAGCAGGTATGACTCTCAGCTTATAAATTCATATGTGGGGGAAGTATCACATTTATTTATGATCTTAAATAAGGATACACTCCAATTATATTCTCCTATTCCATCTGACTGGTGGGAAATTTAACCTCACCTATTTCTCATCTTCCCATTTGAATTGTGGTTCCAGGGTCTTATGTTTTGCCATGAGATTAGGGAGGGCTTTGAGTTGCTGGTTATCACTAGACACCCACTGTCCCATCATTTGAACTGACCCTTCAGGTATAGGGACTGAGTGCCGGTTCTTCATGCTTGACTCACGGGATTCTTGTGAGGCCCTGAGTCCTCCGGCCTTGGGTCCTCTCTCCTACTTGCGTCGTGTGGCCAGTCTTCTCTAGGGTCATGTTCCCTCCTCAGGTGCTTCCAGGGAGCAAGGCTAAGGTCCCCCTGTTCTGGGTCCTACAAACCCAGCTTCACCTGCAACCCAAGAGAATCTCTTTCTAGTCTGCCTGGAGCACTTCCCTGCATCATGCTGCTCCCTGGCCAGTCTCTTCAAGCTCTTGCTTCTAGCTTACTGATTTACAGTAATCCTGATGGTTTCATAAATCCCAAGCCCATAGCACTGCAACCAAAACTTTTATCTCTTTTTCTTTAAATTTCAATGGGAGGTTAAGGGAAATGTCTGTAATCCAGTTCTTTTAGGAAAAAAAAATGGAGAGAAGAAAAACTAAAAGTTATCAAATCCTGCCATATGTTGATCTGAAACTGGCTTCCTTGCCTTTTTTTTCCTCTTCTCCATTCAAATTATTTTGCACATTCCAATAACAAGAGTTATTCTAAAACTCTTGCCCAAAAACTCTCAGTAGTTTCTCACTATCTGCAGAATAAAATCAAAGCTTCAAGCTCTTTATTCTACCATTAGGGCTTCTCATGATTTTCTTCACCTTTCAAATCTGACTTCCCATTACTCCTTTGTTAGAAGTCCCTGGTCTAACCCTGTCCTTCTACCCCCATGCCTCCCATTCCTCCCTCAACACACACATGCTTTCCCACCTCCTTACCACACCTGACTTTGATGTGACACCCAGATCTAGTGCCAGCCCCTTCAGAGAGCTTGAGGGTTAGCTAGTGATCTAGTTCCACAGTGATTCTGCAGTGATCTAGTTTTCCATAATGCCTGGGGTTTTTTTCTGTCTATCCATTTGGTATGTGAGGTTATGGTTTATCTTCTTGTGCATGTTTCTACCTTCCTCATCTAGATTTATGAGCCTGTCAAGTACAGAAACCCTACTTTCCTATATCCTAAGCCACCACGGGGCTCTTCGTAGTGTGGAGAGCTTTCTAAATGCTGATTAGTGATGATGATGGCAAGGCATGGGACCCCTCTTGAGCACAGCCAGCCCTGCTATAGTGAGAAGCAGGAAAATGAAGGGAAAAGGGGCAGCCAGGTTTCACTCCTGCTATGGAAACATGAAGGTTTCATTGCTTTGTACCACCCAAGAGTAGCCTCCATGTCGTGTGTCTGGCACAAGGAGAATCATTCACCCTAACAGTGATGAACAAATTCCAGTAGTAGAGTGAATGCGCCAGAGCTCCTCCGGGTGGTGGACACTCTGGCTTTGCTGTCCTTTGGCTTCTTTCCAGGCTGCCTTGCCGGGCCCTCCACAATAGGTTTCTCTGTCGTGAATGCAAACTAGCCAAACTCTCTTGAACAAACCAACCTCCCTGACACCTGCTCAAAGTAATTCTCCACCCACCAAGCTGTGGTTAATAAACGTAAATGGTTGCCACCCGCTTCACTTTGGCTGATGCTGTGAGGGTGTCTTCACACAAATCGGCAGGCTGATGAACCTGGCAGCTCCACCTCATTCTCTGGGGACAGAGAAATGGAGCCAAGAACCCTCCTGCCTCAACCCTTGGGGCTCCATGGGTATTTCGCTCGCTCCCTTATATCAGTCTCTGGCAACCCCATGCCAAGCGTTCTGGCCTCCATTCATATTGATCGAGGGGTAGGGAATGGGTAGACAGGATTCTAGCATCATCTGGTTGGTTGGACTAGATAACCCTTCAAGTTCCTTCCAGTCCTCCAAATCTTTGATCCTATAATTCTCACTTGCTTTGTTCTGAATCAACATCTAAAATCCCCAGCTTCGTGCTTATTCCTTCAGCCTCCTCACCTTGGCCCCTTTCCTGCTGCTTCATAAATAAAGTCACACTAGCCCCCCAGGACTTCTTTTGGTTCCTTGGATGTGTTGCTTCTGCCTTCCCATTTGCCCTTTCTTCTCACTAGGTCCCTCTTCTCCCCACCAGCCATCTCTCTAACCCTACTTAGCTTTCAGGTCCTGCTTGAGACGTTACTGGTGTAGGCAAGCTTCTCGAACCCCCACTAGATGAGGTTCCTAATGCCCAGACCAGTCCTGTATATTATTATTATTTTTTTTAAAAGATTTTATTTATTCATTTGACAGAGATAGAGACAGCCAGCAAGAGAGGGAACACAGGCAGGGGGAGTGGGAGAGAAAGAAGCAGGCTCTCAGCAGAAGAGCCCGACGTGGGGCTCGATTCCAGAACTCCAGGATCACGCCCTGAGCCGAAGGCAGATGCTTAATGACTGAGCCACCCAGGCGCCCCCAGTCCTGTATATTATTATCATTAACCTGCTTTTTAGTAAGGACTTGTTTAGTGTCTGTTTTCTCCAGCATTTTGAAACTTCTGTGTGTGTGCATGGAATGTGTCTTTTTTGTTCAAAATTTTATTACCAGAACCTAGCCTAGTGCCTGACATCTAGTAGCTGTTCAGTGAACACTCATTGACTGGCCGGTTCTCCTTCCCATCTCAAACACGCTTCTCCCCTGCTGTTCATTCATGTACTCGTTTCTGTTATATACCTATTTATGCTTGTCTTTTTAATTGTCTGTTTTAAATTGTACTTTCCTGGAAGGCAGAGAATCCATGTATATAATTTTCTTTGTATGTGGGTATATGTTTGTTTCTCATCCACCTGGACTCTAGGGGAAAATTGAGAAGATAAATGTTACCATGAAGGAGACTGTGAAACTGTTGAGATGACTTCTGACCCCCTTTGTTATCCCTAAGGATGGGCAGGGTGTGGGGCAGGACTGCAACAGCGCAGGAAATTTTAGGACTCTGTTAAAAGTAGATTCCCTCAGGCATGCCTGGCTGGCTCAGTCAGAGCATGTGACTCTTGATCTCAGGGTTGTGAGTTCGAGACCTTGATTAAAAACAAAAACGAAGAAAAGTAGCTTCCCTCACAACTCTAGTACGTACTGCGGGGTGACAGAAGGAAATAGGGGATGCTTTGGGAAATTAAGAAGAAATGGAGAAGTGAGCAGAACTTGAATCCATAGGTCTCATTTTCCACAAGGACATTAGAGTGCTGTTAAGCCAAGGAGAACTATTAGTCCTTGGGGCGCCTGGGTGGCACGGCGGTTAAGCGTCTGCCTTCGGCTCAGGGCGTGATCCCGGTGTTATGGGATCGAGCCCCACATCAGGCTCTTCTGCTATGAGCCTGCTTCTTCCTCTCCCACTCCCCCTGCTTGTGTTCCCTCTCTCGCTGGCTGTCTCTATCTCTGTTGAATAAATAAGTAAAATCTTAAAAAAAAAAAAAAAAGGAGAACTATTAGTCCTGACAATAGCTCCTCTCGTTATGACCCCCTTGGTGGTGTTTTTATTAGTTTTAAAAATAGAGGTTGAAGAACAACTTTTACAGTTGTGACTGGAACAATGACAAGCAGGGCTGGTGAGGTGTGATCATAAAAGAAACTTTGTTTTTGGCTCCCACTGTTACTTCAAAGCTGCTCAGTAGTGATGAACCTAACACTGGCCCCTAGACAAATGCTTTTCTCGCAGGTTAATCAGGAAGCCCTACGGTGACTTTATGGAATAAAACATGATCTCAATTAGGTACTTAACATGTTCAGCCCAGATATTATCCGTGTTTCCGTATTTCTTGAAGATTACTCTATCTGTCCTTACCAATCTGGGGCTCGCAGCAAGTGAAGAGAGGGGGTGTGGTCCTTGTTTCTTTCCTAAAATTTCTGACCCACCAAGACTAGAGCAAGGAAGTAAGAGGTGGCAGGAAATATTGTACTCGTCTCATATTGTTGAAGCTGGCTTTTTGTTGAAAGCCAGAAGGGGCCGATGTTTAAATCTCGCTTTTTTCTGGGGCACTCTTGTGGGTACTTCAGAGATCTGAACTCCCCTCCATACACGTGCACCCACACTTGACCTGGGCAAGTGGATTCTCCTCTGTCAGCTGCTTTCTTCCTCGAGATCCCCTAGTAATTCAACGGTCCATTTCTGATTTCTCCATGAGAAATAGGTTCTTTGCTCACACAAGCCCTGAGACTATGGGCAGATCTCAGCACTGCCGAGCAGCTGCCAGCCTATACAGTGGTCCCTGTATTTCCTGGGCTGGAGTCAGAAATTAGTCCACTCTGCCCTTCTAACTGTAGAAGGCACATATCACGTTCTCTGAGTGGTCCCCTTAAAGCCTTTCTCACTCAACTTGTGGTGAAATGCAGGTACCCCTTTTCTTTGGAGAGGGTACCCACAGCGCACCAAGACTTCGCACCAAGTAAATCCTTTTTAAAGACTTTCTCTTAATATTCAGCAACTTTTCTTTTACTCATGATAGGGGTGAAGGTTTTAGAGTTTCATAACTGTTTTTCAACTGTTTTCGGTGAACATTTTGCTGGCGCCTCACTTTGCTATGACATGGATACTATATAGTGGAGTCTCCGGTGAAACTTCCAAGTACATAACACCGTATAGGGATTTCAAGAACCAAGTAATTAATTTCTGAGTAACAGTAGGTAATATCATTTTCTCTTCCTGTCTTCTATTGAGGAAGCTTAATTGTCCTCATCTATAAAATGGACCCCCATCTTTTTCTTGCCTCACAGTAAGGATAGATAAATTAGAAATTGTGAGGACAGAGATGATTCTGAATGGACCACAGGACCTGGGGAATAGTTAAATAATCTGCAGTAGCAGCATTTTTTATACACAAATAGAGATGAAAGTCTTGATGGAAAGAAGAAAAGAAAATGCCCAATTTCATCAGTGTTTTTCTAAACTCCATCCTAACCCCTCCCACCCTCACCTTGGTTTGGAGCTGTCTTCTTATATGCAGTCCCTGTTACAGCCCCAAAGCAATGCTTGCTCAGAGCAGAGCCAGCTCCTGTTAGATCAATAATCCTTGGCTCTGTGTTTTCCAGCTGTATTTGTGTCTCTTGTCTGTGGGTTTAAGTTTGGAAGGGTAGATGTCATCACTTTTGACAAAATGGCTGGATATCTTTACTCCATCATGAT
Organism: Ailuropoda melanoleuca; assembly: GCF_002007445.2. Lineage (NCBI taxonomy): Eukaryota > Metazoa > Chordata > Mammalia > Carnivora > Ursidae > Ailuropoda > Ailuropoda melanoleuca. The sequence goes on from NC_048220.1 coordinate 26,929,669, forward strand.
GAAAAAGACATCCCGGTCTCCTGGTTCAGAGCCAGAGCCTGCCTTGCAGGAAATTCAAAGGCTGCAATCCAGAGCTGCTGTCAAGCCAGCAGATGGAGTCACGGTCCTTTTCTGTGTGTCTCTGGGCCCACCCGGGCTGGTATGCCCAGTGATGCTGCACCCAGCTCTGTAGCCAGGGGGGAAAGGAAAATGAATACAAATAACGGCACCCCATTGCCATAACTGTTTGTCTGCAGAGGAGTTTGGTGAGATATGATCTTGGGAAGGTTGTTTTCATGTGCCTCTCTGGAATTACTGCAGAAGCAATTGTAAGGAGTGAGTACCTGTGTGCCTGAGACAACTGTGGGCATAAGAGAAGGAAAGATGTAGAGATGTCAGAATGAAGTCCAGGGGCGCCTGGGCGGCTCAGTCGTTAAGCGTCTGCCTTCGGCTCAGGGCGTGATCCCAGGCTCCTGGGATCAAGCCCCGCATCGGGCTCCCTGCTCTGCTGGCAGCGTGCTTCTTCCTCTCCCACTCCACCTGCTTGTGTTCCCTCTCTCACTGGCTGTCTCTCTCTCTCTGTCAAATAAATAAATAAAACCTTAAAAAAAAATGAAGTTTCTGGCAGTGGGGGAATATGGCACAGTCCTCTCATCCTGGAACACCTTGGGGAGGACCTAGGAATACAAGCAGTAGTTCTTGGTAAGAAAGTGCAGCCTTCAAAGGAGAGTTTAAAAAATGAAGCTGAATGACCGTCTGCCCAACTCTTCTGTCTGAACTGCAAACACTGGAGTCCCTCCTACTAAGATCTATAGATTGCTAAAGGAATTTACTCTGGGGCCAGTAGCAGAATTTCAGCTTCCCTGAGATTAGTTTTTCCTTTTTTCTAAGAACCCACCACACAGCTGTATGTATGGCAGCTCTTAAATACTGGAGGCATGAATGGCGCTCTCATTGGGAACTCTTTTCTGCCCGCTAGGACTCCTTCTGTGAAATGGAGAGTCCTCCCCACCTCCTCCCATGTGAACGGAAAGGGGCTCCGAAATGGAGGATGGGCAGTGGACGGGTTCCCACTCTCCAGGGCAGGACCTGTGATGCTCCCTGTTCACTTCCTCTATTTAAGTAATCTGGACTGAGAAGTAGGGGTGGATTAGGGAACTAAGCAGGGTAGCCTCCATACCCAAGACCTAATGGCCGCAGACTGCCCAGAGGGAAAGCAGCTTCCTAGCTGGTTCTTAGCTCAATCCTGAAGTGAGGGGAGTGGGAGGCGCTTGGGTTCTCAGCCGTGGAGCAGGTGGCAGTCTGTTCTTCATTGGGAATCCAGAGGTGTCTGGCAGGTCTCTTGGCCACAGGCCTCCCTGGAGCCTAGAGCACTTTGAAGAGAAGAAAAGGTTCTAGGAACAAGGAAGCTGCTGCTCTTGATGAGAAAGTCAGAAGGGAAGAAAATGAGACAACAAGGGTTGAAGAGAACTGTCTGTGACTTGAAGAGAATGTTAATGGCTCTGCTTGGGAGCTTCAAAGCCTGCACTGGCTAGGATGGCACACAGACGCCTCTGCTGTCACCTGCAGAATCCTTACCAAGGACTGAGGCTTACAGTCACAGACCGACTTTTCCAGGGACCTAGAAAAGAAGCTGTTGGGACATCAGCCAATCAAGGTTTAACTTCTCTTCTGGGTCAGTCCACTGATGGGGTTCTGGAAGAACTTAGGTGCAAAGGAAATGGCTCTTCTGGAACAAATTTGCTAACAGTTGTCTCTTTTCCCTGTTTACACAGTGGCAGCTGCTGTGGACTGAATTGTGTCCCCTTGAAATTCATATGATTAAAGCCCTAACCCCCAATGTGATGGCATTTGCAGAAGGGCCTGTGGGAGGTATTTAGGTTTAGACGAGGTTACAAAGGTGGGATCCTCATGATGGAAATAGTGCCCTTAGAAGATATCAAAGGGCTTGCGATGTGAGCACACAGCAAGAAGGTGGCCATCGGCAAGCCGGGAAGAAAGCCCTTGTAAGAACTCAGCTACTCTGGCACTCTGACCTCAGACTTCCAGCCTCCAGAACTGTGAGAAAATAAATTTAAGCCACCCAGTCCATGGTAATTTGTTATGTCAGCCAGAGCTGATTAATACAGTAGCCCTAGTGGGCTCTTGGTACCCTGCCTAAATCCCCTTTACCACATTAATGTATCCATGTCTCCAACTGCTGTATTGGGTTCCAGTGGGTCACAGAAAATTGCTCTTGGTGGATGGGAGATCCCAACTGTACCCCCCTATAGCTTTCAACCAAGGAGGTACGAAGTCCAGCCCCTTTACCTCAAGGAAGGATCAGTTCTTTGGTGCTATTCATGCTCCTGAGCTCCCCCGTGGGATCAGGCGGAGGCCAAACACAAAGCTGCAACCACATTCTTCTTTCCAGCCATCTCCTGCTTACTTCATTCTCTTTCTCCTGAGGGCACACCTCAATGCATCATATTCACTTGAATCCTGTCTCAGGCTCTGCTTCCAACTTAAGACAGCACCTCTCCCAAGTGTAGGTAGAGTACTGAGTAATCCAAATGACTTTGTGAAGATAGTGATGATGATTAATGCCCCATGATTATGAACATTGGAAACAACACCCCCTATTCCTCTGTCCAAGAAGTATAGATGAATAAAGGTCCACTGAGAGAAGATAAAGATGTGTTCTAGCAATCAATAGATGTCTTCTTCAATGGGCATCTGGCAGGCAGCGGAGCTTTCCTTGCCAGCAAGGGTTTAAATAGCCTTGTTAGCATAGAACCACAGGCTGAGGTTCCATGGGTTTAACCAATTATGGAACATCTTGACTGCAGGAACCCTTGAGCCATGACTAGACAGCGTGGTCAATTGGGCAGGTTTGTGCTCTGTTTGGGAGCCAGCCAGCCTCCGCACTCCCCTGGGCAGGGTCCAGAGTTGTCTGAGAGGAGAAAGTCAGCACCTGCCCAGGGAACTGCCTGTTGTGATGGGGGGGCTTCAGGCACTCAGATCCTGCTGTGTTTTGCTCAGTCTGTTGGCTTCTTCATGTTGCTATTTTTGTGTTTGGGAGATTTTTCTGACTCTTTTTGTAATAGTTCTCTTTGGTTTCCCTCTCTTTTCCTTTTCTACTCCTTGCTTTCTTCTCTGAGTCCAGGCTTCATCATCAGAGTTGTGAGATGTGGAACTGGCTCCATCTTGGGAGGATGAGGGTGGATTCTTACATTCTTCCAAGGAAGCCTCTATAAGACAATTCCTTAACTGCTTCCCTTTACCTCTTAGAGCTTAACTTCCTTCACCTTGATGGTGAGGATAGGAACGGAGGGAGTAGGCAAAGGAGCAGAGAACTCTCTGACATGTCACTGGGTCCTGGCATGCCACTGACATATCTTGGCCCATCTATTTTGATAGTGGCTGCAGGAAAATTTGAGCACAGTAAATCCTCCAGATATTCCCAGTGATTTAGGGACATACCTCAAATACTTAGTTGACTCACTATTTTTAGAATGAGAGTGGTTCCTGGGGGTCCCTGTCTGGCTCTGTTGGGCAGCTTCCTTCAGCTCAGGTCATGATCCAGGGTCCTGGATCGAGCCCCACAGAGCAGGGAGCCTGCTTCTCCCTGTCCCTGCCACTCCCCCTGCTTGTGCACTCTCTCTCTCTCTGTCAAATAAAGAAATAAATATCTTTAAAAAAAAAAACCCTTTAAGATTTTATTTATTTTTGCAAGAGAGAAAGCATGAGCTGGGGGGAGGGGCAGAGGGAGAAGCAGACTCCGCTGAGCAGGGAGACCAAGATGTGGGACTCGAGCTCAGCACCCTGGGATCATGACCTGAGCCAAAGGCAGATGCTTAACCGACTGAGCCACCTAGGCGCCCCCCCCAAAAAAAAAAACAAAAACAAGAACAAAAACTTTAGAATGAGAATGGTTCCTGATTCTTGTTCTCAAGAGATCTGGGATCTTGTGTTTAGATCTGGAGGTGAAAGTGGGGATTTTGGACAACTCTTACCCATTTCCATAACTTTTCTCCTAATATATTTTGTGGGAGGGAATGAAACTGAGGTAGTTTAAGGATCTTATAGCAGACTAGTGAAAGGCAACTATCAGTTTTCTTCCCAAACATCTCCATCGAAGAGTAGTCTTGCTTCAGGAAGACTAAATCCATGAGATCAAATGATGCATCAAGGTGTAGAATACTTCCAACCTTTAGCTTTGCTTGCTGCTGCATTGCCTCATTCTTAGGCATGCTGTCTACACGTGGCAGCCAGATGGCCACCACTAGCCCCAAACCAGTACTACACTTAGAGCTCACCATTCCAGAGGGAGAAAGCATGTATCTGTTCCCATAGCTCCTGCAAAAACACAGAGAAGACTGTGATTGGTATGGTTAGAGTCATATGTCCTTCTCTGAACCAGTTGCTGCAAAGTAATCTAACGAGCTAAACCTGGGTTGTGTCCTTCCACTGAAGTTGTAGGGAGCATCATAACTAGGGAATGGGAGAAACTGATTCCCCAAGGAAGTGATGCTTGAGGAGGAACCTGTGTCCATTACAGTGTGCATTGTCTATTCTCCTCTTTAACTGTAGAGTGCATCTAGCTCATTCAAATGAAATTTCTTACCAAACACAGATTATAGGTTCAGCAGTTAATAGTGAATGGCACTTTCTAGACCGAGGTGTAAAGGAAGGCAAGCTCAGCTCAAGAAAGCCTTAAATCAGTCCAGCTCCTTTGAGGAGCCTCTGGTCACAGTGTCCAGGGAATCAGGTGGGGATGTCCGAGGACCACGAGGAAGAAGCAGTCTTGCTATGAATCTAAGGGCTATGCCAGGAGCAGCAACCTGGCACATGGTGGCACTGAGTTAATATTTGTGGAATGGATGCTCTGAGAATTGTAGGTCAAAGAAAAAGCTGGGAGAAGCAGGAAGAACCAAGAGCTGAAGCAGGCTCCTGTGGTAAGCAAGAGTTGCAACCTTGACCAAGTTGTGTTCCCATAATTTGCCAGATTGTACGTAGCTGATATTCTAGGATTTTCCCCTACTATGATTAAAGTTGTTTTGGTGTCTTTATTCTAAACAACTGGTAAAGTGTATGACTTTCTAATAACTCAAGATGGAGGACAAGGCAGGTACCAGGTAGCAATGACAGGGGGTGCTGGTCTCAGGTCCAAAGTCTTCAGAAACAGGCAGTGTTTTCTTGAGAGTGGCTTTTAGGCTTATTGACATTGTAGTAAATTGTCACAATTGTAGACAAATGTCAAGGAAAGTTTCCACAATTGGGGCTTTTTAAGCAACATTTTCTTGGATATGAGTGGACTTTTGCAGATGTGTGCTGACTTACCCTTCCCTTTGTCCTCCCTCCCACATCTCCATGTACTACTTTTGTGGCTGGTAGACAGGAAAACATCAATGTGTAGTCCAGGAAAACATGTGGGCTCTCACACCGGGAGTTGGCATTCAGTGACCTGGCTGCAGCACAATGTGGAAATTAAAAGATAAAAACCTGAGATATGTGATGGGGGCTATAGTTTGGAATAAATGGGTTCAGGCCCTCTGCCCAGTCAGCCTAACATTCTGGCAGCTGCTGTGTTTAATAGACGACTCCATTAACACCTCCTTGTATGGAGGGGGATGGAGAGAGGGAAAGTTGACTGTGTATGTGTGTTGGGAGAAATGTAAAAAGCTTGGAGCTTTCCTCCAGGTCCCTTGGGGGAACTTTGTGTGGTTGTCTTAGTCTGTGTGCCATCACAGGCTTTGACAGCTGAGGTGGAGCTGTGAAGTGTAGTAATTTGGGTAGGGTAGAATGAGGGTGCACACCAGTTACCTTGCATCCCCACAGCATAGGGAGGATGAGAAGGAATCTATCCTGACCCCCCCACACAGTAATGAAGAGGTCCTGGAATTAAGAGGATAAAAACATGAGGGATCCGGGGGTGCCCTCTGAGAGATTCTGTGATAAAGCTGGTAGATGAAGAAAAGTGAGGGCAAAGATGAAGCGAGTCCCAGGGTTCAGAAGCTGGTTCCTGAGTGAGAAGAAAGTGGTTCCCACTGTAGGAGGAGAGGAGGGACAGATCTAAAAAGGAAAACAAAGGAAGCAGATAGCCGTCTTCTCCCTGAGGGTGCTTAGGTTGGCCTCTTTGGAGGCTAGAGAAGAGTGAGATGCCTCTTACCATGGCTAACGAGTGAGACTCAGAACCTATCAGATAATCGAGGTGTCTGACTTCCTGAGTCCCTGGTATGCAGAACACAAAGAGTAGTAACAAGAAACCACATCTCCACGGAGGGATTTTCAGCCTTAGGATCTTCCCAGTCAGCCTTTTAGCTGCTGTCAGACCACATCAGGGTAGAATATTGAACCCAACCATATCACAGCTGCTGGAGATTTCCCCAGAGGAGAGTGTGCGATGAGAGGGAGCAGAGCAGCTCTAATCCAAGACTCTGCTTCCGGCATCCCTGAATGCCATCACCAGCTCACCTGCTCTCAAAAGTCATTTTCAGAGCCAGACTTGGATATTTCGGGGTGCTGCCTACCCACAAATCCACAGAACTGAGTGCAACCTGCCCAGAGACAAATTCTCTGTCAGATCAAAGTCGTGCTTGGCGAGTATGTGAGCCTGACCCTGAGTCCTGGATTAGGGTGGAGGCCGGATGAGAGGGTATAGTGAACAGGCCCCTAGTTTAGAGGTCAAAAGTATTGGGTCAGGGCCTGATTCAACTCCATGTAGCTGTGTGAGCTTGGGCTATATTTCACTTCTTTAAACTTGAATTTTTTCTATTTCTAAAATGGGAATAGTAATACCTTCCTCAAAGGCTATTATCAAAATCAGGTGATGTGCATAAAAGCACTTTGTAAAATGCTATATGGGTGGAAGGAATTATTTCCCTATTCCTTCATTCTGCTTTCCAAATCCAAAGGCCTCTCCTTGGAATGTGTGAAAACTATTGAGTTCAAAGTAAGCCCTGGAAAGTTATGTGTGTGGTGAGGGCAAGGAGAGGTGAAGGGAGAGTAAAAGATACAGTGAGGTGGTGTCCCCTGAGTCATGGAGGATGTGACATGAGCTTCTTACCCATAGATTAAGAGTCTGTAAACACTGAATTGGAAGAAATACATATTTGATTGCTGTCCCCATTTTCTGACAAAAGCCCCTAAAGCCCTTGTAATTTCCTGACTGATGGGGGTTATAGCAGCATCTTTTGTTTCTGACACAGAGCTCCTAAATCCATTTGAACTTTCAAGGTGACCAGATCCTCTTTTGTTCTAATGAGGCAATTCTTGTTGGAACTTTAGATAGCTTCAGGATGGTGCTGGTCTAAGCCGTAATTAGAGGCCTAGAACTTTAGTGTTGTTTTTTTTTTAAAGATTTTATTTTTCTTATTTGAGAGAGAGAGCAAGCAAGAGAGAGAGCACGAGCATGGGGAGAGGTGGAGGGAGAGAGGGAAGCAGGCTCCCCACTGAGCAGGGAGCCCAATGTAGGGCTCGATCCCAGGACGCCTGGATCCTGACCTGAGCCGAAGGCAGATGCTTAGCTGACTGAACCACCCAGGTGCCCAGAGGCCTAGAACTTTCATCCCACTCCACCCACCCTCTGAAGAGGGGAGAGGGACTAGAGATTGAGTAAATAATCTATCGTGCCTATGTGGTGAGACCTCCATAAAAGCTCCTAAATGACAATGTTCAGAGAGCTTCCACTTTGGTGAATACGTCCACATGCCAGGAAGCTGAGGTACCCCAAATCAATGGAGACAGAAGCTCCTGTGCTCAGGACCCTTCTGGACCTCACCCTGTGTCCCTCTTCATCTGCCTGTTCGTTGTATCCTTTATAATGTCCTTTATAAATAAGCCAGCGAATGTAAGTAAAGTGTTTTCCTTAGTTCTGTGAGCTGTTCTAGCAAATTATTGCATCTGGAGCAGAAGTTGTAAGAACCCCCAATTATAACTGGTTGGTCAGAAATAGAGGTGGCCAGGGATTTGTGATTGGCATTTGAAGTGGGGCAGTCTTAGGAGACTGAGCCCTTAACCTGTGAGATCTGAGGCTACCTCCGGGTAGCGTCAGAATTGAATGAAGTTGTTGGACGCCCGGCTGGTGTCCAGAGAGTTGGAGAATTGGTTGTTGGTGTAAGGAAAAACCCTGCTCATTTGATGTTGGAAATGCTCTGTAGGTAGAAACAGATCTTAGTAATAGTACTCCAGCCAGGAAGCCACTGGCTTGGAATCCTGAGGGCCTGATGCTTCTCTGATAAAGGAAGGGTGCAAACAGGGACCTGGGAAGATGAGCATCCTGGCATGGAGAGGAGGGGCAGATGGTGGACCGCCTGCTCACTGTGTTCTTCAGGCCCAGCTCCCTACCCTGGTTCTTCAGTCTATGAGCGTGTCAGCTTTCACTCCCCTGTTAATCATAGAGCCCCGTGTTCCATTCTCATGTTCCCAGAGAGAACGTGACCCCCTCCTTCTTTGTACCAGGCCTTGCTAGGTTGCCTCACTTCAGAGCTATGGTTGGAGGGCTTGGGCTCTCATCATACAATACTTGGCTGCGTAAGATTAAAAAAAAAAAGGCAGTGCGCATTGAGGGATTCTGTGCACCAACCACAGTGCTGCCTGTGCTTCAGGGCTTATCTCACTCGTGTAATCCTCCAAACAACCCCAGTGAAGTTGGTTCTATTTTCCCCATTGTGTAGATAAGGAAACTGAAGCATAGAGAGGCTGGATAAGTATTAAGTGGTAGAGCTAGGATTTGAATCCAGGCAGACTGGCTTCAGGGCCACGGCTTATAAGCAGCTTCCGTACTGCTTCTGAGGTGGGGCAGTACGTGACGTTACTCCTCTCAGCGAGGGTGGTGGGCGTGGGGGCGGTGCGCTCCACACGCATAGTCCAGAAGTGTCCTGCCAGAGGCAAGGCAAAGAAATTTGATTCCAGAGTTTTCCAGCCGTTTTGTGAGTGTTCCTTTAGGAGCTGCGAATGGGTGTGGCATGAAAAGGGCTCTATTGCCATTTAAGTGGATAAACCCGGGGTCCGGGAGAAGGCATGTGGCTCCCTTGAGATACTGCAGTAAAGAAATAGCTTTGCCCTTTGTTGAATCTGGAGTCTTCCGACATTATCTGAGCAGAGAACTCAATTGTTTTTTTTGCAAGGTGTCTGTACCATGCAGTGGACCACTGTTCTGGGACTACTGGGTTAGAAAATGCTCTCCTGGACTTTGCCTCCAGCTCACTACCACCAAGCTCCCTCGAAGTAACAGCAGCACTTAGGATGGCAGCTGAGATTTCTGCAGAGTGCTCAGTGGCCAGTCTGTTCGGATGGCAACCGCATGATGCTAATTAACCAAGGTCAGGCAGCTGCTGGCGTTCCCAGGCAGCGTGGAGAAGCCGTCCAACAGGGCTGGGTGGCTTATTTCTTGCTTTCATTTCCCCTGTCACTGCTCCTGTCTAGACCCTTACATGTCAAGTCTGGACTGTCAAAACAGCCTCCTGGCCAGTCTCCCTGCCAGCTGGCTCTCCCCTAAGGTCCATCCTGCACACCTGGCCATAGATGTCTTCCTAAAACCTTGCTTTGAGCTTGCCGCTCTCCTTTCCCAAATGTTTAATTCAGCTTTCAAGACTGTCCTGCATGGCCCTGGCCTACTTTCCTTGTTCTTTCCTCATGGCCTACCTTCTGGAAGAAGCGGAATCATTCCCGAGCCCCTCTGTGCTCTGTATGTGAGGCTTCTTCCAGCCAGTGCTGGAAAAGCACCTGCCCACCTCCCCTCTTTGCTTCTGTCAGAATTTTGTATTCTCATTCATTCATTTTTTCCATTCAAAAAGCATTTATTTTGTGCCTCCTGCATGCCGGGCCCTATGCTAGAATAAGACACAGTCCTTGATCTCCAGGAGCTAATAATAAAAACATAAATAGGGGCGCCTGGGTGGCACAGCGGTTAAGCGTCTGCCTTCGGCTCAGGGCGTGATCCCGGCATTCTGGGATCGAGCCCCACGTCAGGCTCCTCTGCTGTGAGCCTGCTTCTTCCTCTCCCTCTCTCCCTGCTTGTGTTCCCTCTTTCGCTGGCTGTCTCTATCTCTGTCGAATAAATAAATAAAATCTTTAAAAAAAAAAAAAATAAAAACATAAATACATGCAGGGTGATGTGTGCCACGGTAAAGTGATGCTCAGGCTTTCACGGGCAGGGCCACCTATCCCTGCCTGGGGCACAGGAGGCAAGTCAAGGTGGGCTTCCTGGAGAAAGGGTGAAACAGTGAAGAGGTGTTAGTCATTTGAGGGCATGTGGTGTGGCAGAAACTGGCCAAGAAAGTGTTGGGTGCCTGGGTCTCTGCTGCAAGGCAAACCAGACATGTTCAACGGAACCTCCCTGTCCTCAGGGAGAATCTCAGGCTGATGCTGTTGACCTGGGGAAGACAGGTGAAGGGATAGCACTTGTACTCATCGTGGCATTGGGATCTGGGACTGGGAGGAGGAAAAGAGGACGATGGCGGGTATATTCTCTGCATCCTATGGGTTAGTGACCTCCTCTAGCTCCCAAGTCTTCTCTAAGAAATGAACGCCAGTGGAGCAGCTTGGTTGTCAGGGGCAACCCTGGAAGGCAGCCTCATTCCAAAGGCAGTCACTGAAGCCCCTTGACCCAGGCCTCATAGCCTGACTCTGATAGACAACAGGTAGGTAGCTCATCTCAGCCAGTGCCCCCTGGGAAGTGGTAGGAAAGGCTAATGTGCTCAGGCTGAGTGAAGGGTGTGGAAGATAGCCCTTCCAGCCACTCAGCAGGATCCTAGGACTCAAAATAGTACCTGGCATTTTAATCCACACAAATACTTAATACGAGTAACACAACCTGTTTTTCTGAGACATGGCCTAATTAACTTCCGGCCTTGGGCTCAGTAACTTGCCATTGACAACCTGCAGGCTGATGCATGTGTGTAGGTGTGCGGTGCTAACGAGATTGGAGAAGTGGTGAATTTCTCTTACTCAGTGTTCCTACTCTGTTGAGGCTCTCCACCAATGAGTCCTCCTTTCCCTGAGCTAGGACTTGTGATCTGGAAATAGGGGGCCCATCTGGGGGAGAAGGCAGAGGCTGTAGGCTCCTGTGTAGAGAGAGAGAGGGTGCCTGGTGCAACTGGCATGTAATTTAGTTTGCTTCTTTCTCTGGTTCCTGCTGTTCTTCCTGCTTGAATTTCCTGCTGCTCTCTCCACAATAAAGAGGGCCTGGGCTGTTAAGCTCAAAGCACCTGGATTTCAGTTTCTGTTCTGTGACTTGGGCAATGTATTTAATCATCCTGAGCCTCAGTTTCTTCAGCTATAAAATGGAAACAGTAACACCTGCCCTACCCAATCACAGGGTTATTGTGAATATTAAATGAAGTGATTATTAGAAAGTGTTTTGTAAACTATAAGTAGCAATAATAAGAGGAAGAGGAAGCAGCAACTGCTTCTAGTTATTGAGCATTACTGTACCAATTGCTGGCTCTTTATTCACATTATCTTTTTTTTTTAAGATTTTATTTATTTATTTGACAGAGATAGAGACAGCCAGTGAGAGAGGGAACACAAGCAGGGGGAGTGGGAGAGAAAGAAGCAGGCTCATAGCGGAGGAGCCTGATGTGGGGCTCCATCCCATAACGCCGGGATCACACCCTGAGCCGAAGGCAGACGCTTAACCGCTGTGCCACCCAGGCGCCCCAACACACTGTCTTCTTTTTTTTTTTTAATAAAGATTTTATTTATTTATTCGACAGAGATAGAGACAGCCAGCGAGAGAGGGAACACAAGCAGGGGGAGTGGGAGAGGAAGAAGCAGGCTCATAGCGGAAGAGCCTGATGTGGGGCTTGATCCCATAATGCCGGGATCACGCCCTGAGCCGAAGGCAGACGCTTAACCGCTGTGCCACCCAGGCGTCCCTATCTTCTTTTAATCAAGATATAATTATTTGTACTCATATTTTCTCTGTCCCTCCTTTTTTTAACATTTTATCTATTGAAGTAATCTGTACACCCAATGTGGGGCTCGAACTCATGACCCCAAGATCAATCACAGGCTCTTTCATCTGAACCAGCCAGGCACCCTATATCCTCTCTGTCCTTTAAGACTCAGCTCTCAATTTACTTTCCTGTGAGAGCTTCTTTGACAGCTCTTGCTCACATTGGTTTCCAGCTTCTCTGGACTAGTAAGCACCATCTAGGTTAACCTACCATTATTTGTCAAGTTTAAATTCTCTTTTCCCAGCTGGATTATAAACTCCTTCAGCATAGGGACTAGCTGTTCTACCTCACTTGCTTTTCCTAAGATACCAAACACATGGCAGGTGCTCTAGAAAACCTGAGATTGAAACGTTATGGCCATATAACAATTGCATAAGTTGGGAATTCTGTACGTTTTGCAAAGCAAAGCTTTGGGTGGAAAGTTATTACTCTCTGTCTTTGCCACCAGGAAAGACCCATCTGCTCAATTCAGATTGATAATCATTGTCTTTACAAAGCCTCACCAAGCTCCTAGACTGAGAATTCTGATTGCGGACCTGCTTCTAGAGACACTAATCATGTTAGCCCCCACACCCTCTTTCATACCCCTGTCCTGCTCCACACCTTTCTCCATGCTCATGTAAGTGTACGCAGCAGATACAAGTGAATTCTATTATTAAAAGATAGGGTGGCCCCCTTTTAAGACTCAAGAGGATGCAAAGAAGGCTAGAGTTAGATGTCAGGAGTGACTTCCCTCTCACCCCGTTGTGGAAACTCAGGAGTAGGGGTATGAGGACACTAAAAGGAGAATCTTTCTGTTTCCTAATTTCTCTCCAACTTATCTACAGTCACTGCCCTCTGGCCCAGTGTGTCCCAAACACATTAGCCTCCTTTCTCACCGTCGGACCTGCCTGGTCCATTCTAGCATCAGGGCCTTTGTATTAGCTATTCCAAAACCCTGGAAGCTGTTGCTCTGAGATCTTGGCCTGGCTGCCACCTTCATATCATTGGAGTCTTAGCCTAAATTATAAGTCTTTCCTGATCTCCCAATTTAAAATAGCTCCCTTGGAGTGAAAATAGAGACTATACACATGTATTTGCTTTTTATATGAAAAATTTCTCTGGAAGGATGCACAAGAAATTAACATTTGTTGTTTATAGAGAGGGAAACTGGAGAGCTAGGAAACAGAGCTGGTAGAGAGGCTTCTCTGCATATCCTTTTCTATTTTTTCGTTTAAATTTAGACTCATTGAATATATTATCTATTCAAAAATTAATTTAAAAATACAAAGAAAAAGAGAGAAAATAAAGTAGGCCCCTGCTGAGTGTTCTTTATTTACTTTATAAATTTTATTTACAAAATTGGAAGTGGGCCATGGTTTGCTGATCCAATCCCTGCTCTATAATATTCTCCTATTTGATATTCATCCTAGCACTGATTATTGGTTGATTGTTTCTTATCTGCCTTCTCCCACTAGAATGCAAGTGCGATGAAAGCACAGTGCTTTAATGTCTTTTACCAGCATATTCCTGCACAGGGAATAGTTTCTGGCTCATAGTAGGTGCTCAGCAAATACTTGCTGAATAACCGAATAGTTGAATGAATCATGTTTGTCTGGGCTAAAGGGGAAAGCACCCCTATGTGGAAGGAGATAAAATGAGATAAGCTTGGGATGAGTGGGTGACTCAGTTGGTTAAGTGTCCCACTCTTGATTTTGGCTCAGGTCATGATCTCAGGGTCATGAGATCAAGTCCAGCATTGGGCTCTGTGCTGGGCGTGTAGCCTGCTTAAGATTCTCTCTCTCTCCCTCTGACCCTCCCCCTATCTACAAAAAAAAAAAAAAAAAAAGAGAAACTTTTTTGGTGCCTGGCTGACTCAGTCAGTGGAGCATGCAACTCTTGGTTGTGAGTTCAAGGCCCGTGTTGGGTGCAGAGATTACTTTTTTTTTTAAGATTTTATTTAATAAAAAGATTTTATTTATTTATTTGAGAGAGGGAGAAAACAAACATGAGGTGGGGGAGAGGGGGGCAGGTGGAGGGGAAGAAAGGCAGAGGGAGAGGGAGAAGCAGATTCCTTGCTGGACGGGGAGCCTGCAGCACGGCTCTGTCCCAGGACCCTGGGATCAAGACCTGAGCCAAAGGCAGATGCTTAACAGACTGAGCCAGCCAGGCACCCCAGGTGTAGAGATTACTTAAATAAATAAATACATCTTTTAAAAAAAATGAATAAATTTTTGGTGGCAGCCCCTCCAGGAGGAATAATCTCTAGTTTGGTTGTCTCCACAAAGCCCAGTCTGTAGTTCTTGCCTCAAGGATCGCTGCTCATGCTTGCTTCCTGAAAGCAGCTGCAAAGCTGAGTCCCTGTCCCCCTAGGACCTGTTCCATTGCTCGTGAAACAAATGGGTTCACCACTTGTCTGTTCAGGAAGAAGAAACACAGACCAAAACAAACACACACACACACCTGCGGAAGCAGGTTGAGTTTTGCAGATAGTCGCCCCTGAGGGAATGAGGGAGCAGGACTCTCACTGCCAGAAAACCTGAGTAACAGCCAGGACCCGGGAAGGAGGAGGAGCTGAGGAAGGGGGAAGGAGGGAGTTTGGCACAATGCAACTTAGGCAGCTCGTTGCCCTGAACAAACAGCCTGCATTACCATGTGCTGATTAATTTTTAAAATGTTTCTGAATCAACACATTCTTTGCATGACCAGGGCTGGGCTTTTTGCAGCACTGGCCAGGGAAGTGTGGGGTCCTGGAGCGCCTGGGTGGCTCAGTCGTTAAGCGTCTGCCTTTGGCTCAGGGCTTGATCCCAGGATCCTGGGATCGAGCCCCACATTGAGCTCCTCTGCTGAGAAGCCTGTTTCTTCCTCTCCCAGTCCCCCTGCTTGTGTTCCCTCTCTTGCTGGCTGTCTCTCTGTCAAATAAATAAATAAATAAAATCTTTAAAAAAAAAAAAAAAAGAAAGTGTGGGGTCCTAAAGGAGAAGTAGGTCCAGTTGAATCACCCATGCCACTGGATAGTGCTGCCTACCCAGTGAGGATGAGCAGGGCCCATCCTACCATGTTTGGAGGTCAAGCAGGGGGTCAGCAGATCCAGGCTGTACTACTTTTTTTCTTCCTTGGAAGAAAGTCAACAAGCAGGTTCCTCTTCTACCTACCTCAGCACTATCTTCACCACCAGACGTGGTGGTGAATAACCTCATGCTTATTCAGAGGCGGATGAGAAGGCTCCCAGGGGAGTGCTCTGGAGAAGCCGTGGAAAGGGCAAAGGTTTGGAGTTACCTAGGGTGGGGGTGGATACTGGCTCCTTCATTGGCTAGCCATTTAATCTCCAGCAAGTCTTGTAAAATCCCCGAGCTTCAGGCTTTCTCACCTTTCTCTACAATAGCACCTTGTGGAATTATTTAAATTAAAATAAATTAATGGGGTCCCTGGCTGGCTCAGTCAGTAGAGCATGCTGACTCTTGATCTCGGGGTCGTGAGTTCGGGCCCCACGTTGGGCATAGAGATTACTTAAAAAAAAAAAATAAGCATAAAGTACAAGGAATACTGTAGATGCCTAATAAAGAAAAGGTTTTAGAGTGTGCTTGCCCAGCAGTGTCTAGGAAGGAGAATTGAGTCCATCTTTGAGTAACTACTAGCAGCAGAGCTCATAAAGCCTCGTTTCAAACAGTTGAGAATGTCCTTCTGACTCTCCTGATCAGGTTCTAGCCTGGCAATGTCAAGTCCTCTCTATTTCAGCCGAGAGTTCAGATGCATCAGCCGGCTTTCATTGCCTGGTCCTTCTGGAGCTTTGAGAGAGCTTTGAGAGGTGCTTGAATCCTTTGTCCTTTGTTCATAATGAGGGGCCTCTCCCTCAGACAGGCTCTGGACATGAGCTGAGCCTGAGGGAGAGTGAGGAGGCCCAGCGCATGGGCTATAGCCCACACGTCCTCTGCCCCCTACTGGGGACTTGTGTCTGTGTTTTCCAGGGTGTGCTTCTGGAGCCTTGGGAAGGAGCCCTTGGGTGCCCTGTGTGGAGATTCCTGAGGAGAGGGTGGAGCAAGTGTTACTGAATGCGTGACTGTGCTGAGTTCTAGTCCTGTGGGGGGTGGGGGTGGGTTTGGGGGGGCGGTTCACAGCTCTGTGTGTATACAGATGCTCTGGGTATGTTTGAGGTTCAGCACTGGGGGGCTTCTAGGATTTGTTTGTAGCTTAATCCCCCCTCCCCTATTCCTGGAGGGGGAGCTGTAACTTAGCCCTCAGGCTACCTACTGCATTCCCCTTCCCCCAACTCACCAGCCTCTCATTCTGTCACAACAAAGTTTGGCAGAAAGGGAGGCAGCGTGGGTGCTGCAGAGAGAAAAACACCCCAAAGTTTCAGTAAAATGGCAAGAGAGATGCCAGCACACAGGGAGAAGGAGCCTTCTGTTTCTCACAGCCTGAACTGCTGGGCTGGGGTACATATTCTATGATTTCCTTTCCTTCCTCCTGCTTTCTCTTCCTTCCCTGTGTGATATTCAGGAAATGGAGACCTGCAGAGAGGGGAAAAAAGGAACAAAGACGTTTTTCCCAGCAATCAACATCTTCTGTAACCACCGAATAGGCATAGGTGGTTCTGGGCTCCGTTTGTTTTGGGCCAAGTGGGTTTGTGTGTGTGTGTGTGTGTGTGTGTGTGTGTGTGAGAGAGAGAGAGAGAGAGAGAGAGAATGTGAGTATGTGTGTGTCAGAGAGTATATTAGTACAAAAGTGTGTGTGAATGTGTGAGTCAGTGTGTGTGTATGTGAGTGAAGAGTATGTGAGTGTGTGTGGGAGAGTAGTGTGTCAATATGACAGTGTGTGTGTGTGTTCATGTGTGTGTGTTTTGTGGGGAGAAGCAGTAAAGATAAAGGGCGGGTAAACAGAAGCAAACAGGGTTGGTTAGATATCTGCCTTGGATAACCCATACATGAATAAATGAAAATTGATTGCATTTGTGCAATAGTTGGGCCATTACCCGATATTTTGCAAGATTACAATAAAGAGGTATAAAAGGAAAAACCTCAAGCCTGACATTTTTCCTTGTGCTTTTGAAATTAGGGCATTTCATGTGAGCAATGGCTCCTTGTTGATAGGGTAAAACCCTCATTTAGTCAAAAGTTTAGGAATATAATTTTGTGATCATTTCACCTAAATAAGAGCTGGAGTTCATCTTAGTGCTATTTGCTTACAAAACATTTGAGTTTATAAGCAAGATCCCAAGGGGAATATTTGTCCCACTCAAGAAAACAAGTTACTTTCACCTCTTTGAAGTATCTATTTGCATTCTAACAATATGGTACTTATAAATCACTCCTTTCAAGCAATTCATTAAAGCAACTCCTGGAGGCAATAATTAAAGAAAAAAAGTAAGGCTGTGTTTCTTTATTTAAAAACCTGTGATGGGTTTGAACAGTTTATCTGACTTATGTCCATTCATATGGGATCACAGTAATTTCTAACATTTATCGGGTGGTCATCCTGTACCAGGCACTGCATTAGATGCTTTCCCTACATATTCTTATTTGGTCCTTACAACCAGGGAGGTATTACACTTTTCAACTAAGGCATAGAAAAGTTAAGTAGCTTGACCAAGTTCATGCAGGTAATACATGTCAGGGCAGAACTTAAATTCGGGTTTGACTCCAGAGCCCCATGCCTTACCCCACATGCTGAATTGCATCTCTTTATATTTACTGCCCAAGGATGTCAAGCATGCCGGCAAGAGGAATGATTACACAGGTGCCTACACAAGGTCTGTCCTCACAGAATTCTTGGTTTCTGATCCAGACCCAGTCTATTGGGTCAGTGCCTTGGCATTTGGGGTTAGCTCAGCTCAGAAATAACAATTCCTGTTGTTGGAATGGGGGAGGATAAACTCAGCTGGGTTGTGGCCCAGGAATCCCCTTGGGATTTTTCAGTTCTCCCTGGGACAGCAGGTTTTGTAGGGTCAGTAGATACATAGTCTGAGACTTTGGCATGAGGAAATCAGTAAATACAAAACATGTGATATAGAATGTGTTTAGGGGCTCTTGGGTGGCTCAGTTGGTTAAGCATCTGCCTTTGGCTTAGGTTGTAATCTCAGGGTCCTGGGATCAAGCCCCACATAGGGGGCTCCCTGCTCAGCAGGAGAGTCTGCCTCTCCCTTTCCCTCTGCCCCTCCCCCCTCCCAGTCATGCTCTGTCTCTCTCTCTCTAATAAATAAATAAAAATCTTTAAAAGGGATGCCTGGGTGGCTCAGTCAGCTAAGCGTCTGCCTTCAGCTTGGGTCATGATCATGGAGTCCTGGGATCAAGTCCCACATTGGGCTCCTTGCTCGGCGGGAGCCTGCTTCTCCCTTTCCCTGCCACTCCCCCTGCTTGTGCTCGCTCTCTCTCTCTCTCTCTGGCAAATAAATAAATAAAATAAAATCTTAAAAAAAAAAAGATCTTTAAAAAAAATTTTTTTAAAAAAGGTATTTAACATTGTGATCACCAGCCTAGCTGAGAATGCTGTCAGAAGGTTCTAGGAAGAGTGTAGAACTTTGAGGGAAAGCCAGTGACCCTGAATTCCCTATGGAAGGGGTGAAGGAGAGGAGGCAGAGGGACAAAGGAGGGGGGGTGATGGAGAGGCAGAAGAGAGGACATGAGGGCACGCGTGACAGGGAGGAAGTGTGCAACCCAATAAATAATGGAGAATAGCTTTATTACTCTGACTATTTGGAATAAGAACTGGCCTATGAAGGTGGGTTGGGAGCAGCCTGGAAATAAATGAAACAAGAAAGGAAATTGAAGCCATCATTTCTGGCTTGCTGATGGGCAGATGTCAGCGTGCCCCTAGCCTCTTGCTGTATTCAGTGCTCCAGAGATAAATGGCAGAGCTCAGAGAGGTTTCGGTGGGGCCTCTACTGAAAACTCAGAGGCTCTAGGATATTTTGGATATGAGAAAAGAGGGCTAGAAGTTGGGGACTGGGCTAGTCATCTAGACTCTGAAGAGTTGTTTTTGTTTTTTGTTTTTTTACATGTGTTATTTCACTATTAGCCCTGGATTTAACTATAAAACTTAAGGGAGATCAAGGAAGAATTTATTAAAAAGGAAGTTATAAGATGCTGAGTTCTCTACCAAGATGATTCTGGGGTAGATTGGTAGGGGGATCTAGAAAGGAAAAAAATTGGAAAGTTCACCAAGCCATTGAGAAGCCCAGCAGAGCAGAGAATGTCTGGAACAGTCCTGCCTTCAGGCCTTCCCTTAGAAGAAGCGAGGCCAGAGAGGAGGGGAGAGACAGTTACGCCAATAGCTACCTGAAAGGGATAGAGAGAGAGGCTGGCTCAAGGACTGAACCTAGGAAAGTAGCCCTTGTGCTGAAACTAATGAGTTCTAGGGAAAACTCATTCCCTGCCAGGGGAGATGGGCAGAGTGTGCACTGAAGACCAGGCATCTGCATCAGCAATTCTTCGTTTGAATCTCTTCTGCATCCAGCCAAAGGGAATTAACTTATTTTCAGTTGGGACAAGTGGGCGAATATCACAGCTTGATGGGTTAACCATGGTCTCTGACCTCCTTTGGGGTGAACGGGCCCCGCACAGGGAGCAGCTTTGCCCCTGTGTCTATACTGCTGACTCAAAATCTACCACAGCTTGAAATCTTGCTTCTAACAGACAAGAGTGAGAGCCTAGGATGGAAAGAGAAATTAGAGGGTGCTATGAATGCCAGAACCCCAGTCCCAGGATTATGCCCGACAAGACACTTGGATTCTCTTATTGAACTATTTGTCCATAAACAGTGCTGGAGTCAATAAGTACTTGTTGAACACTTTGCGTGGGTTATATGGGGGACGAGACTGTCCCTCCTTTGGAGGAAATGAGCATGTGCTCAGGTGGGATGGGCCCTTTCTCCTTCAGCCCTTCCCCTCTTGGTTGTTTTCACCTGTGTGATCCTCATACCTCTATACTCGCCCTCCCCTTTTTCTTGTCATTTTCTGGCCCTCTCTTTTCCTCTTCGGTCATTTTCCTCTGAATATTTTTGTTCTCGATTTCCCACTTGGTCATTCCTAACCTCCTAACCTAATCTCCTGGTCTTCCACACTCCCCTTCTGCCCTGGGGTGCTGCTAAGCAGAGGGCTGTAGGGCTCCAGAAGGTTAAAATTCTGTCATCCTGCAAATGGATCTGCACGTGGACAGGCACAGGTATCCCCGATTTCCCAGAATTCAGAAATTGTGTGAATGAACTAATCTGTTAGAGACAGGTAGAGCCTGGGTCAGAGGAGTCTTAGCTGTGCCCGGGTTATATTAAACATATGAGTCAAGTCTACTATTGCTACACCATTTGGGGTGTGAAAACTGTCCTCACATGTGTTGTTTTAATATTACGGTTAATTCCTGCAAGGTGTCCCAATTAACAGGGGACATTTGTGATCAATTAAATAAGATCAAGATATCCGCTGATCTCTTTGACAAAATTGGTAATTGGGGATCTTACCTAAGGGATGTGATCATAATTTTGGGCCTAATACTTGTTTTATGTTCATCCTTTTGCATATGCTGATGCATGTACTGTTTGCTGCCCATCATGGCCCCCCTGGGGCCATACCACAAGCCCCTGGACCGACCCCTGGATAACTGCCACACAGCCCACGGCCCCGTTTCAGCAGGAAGCAGCCAGAGCGGTCATCGTCCCATTTTGTAGCGGCAGTTTAGGTTACTATTCCAGGGGAAGGAATGAGTAAGGACAAGCGGGGCTAGGTAGGGAGAGATAGTTAGGGCGCTATGTGATCAGGCTCACAGAAATCCCCAAAATGTGGAGGTGTGGGGAAACCAGAGATAAGGGGACAAATTGGACTACCCTGCCCTAGACCTGTGGGGTGGGTGTCTTTATGATAATCACCTGTGACCAACAAAGACTAACCAGACCCTGAAAAGGAAGTAAGCCATTGAAGGTGTTATCAATAGAGATGTTAGAAGGATTTAAGTTCCCTGGTTAGCTTTCTGTAAAAGACCAACCCTAAAGGCCCTCGTTGGCAACCCTGTCAGGACCCCTCTCACTCTTGAGAGCTTTTTCTGTATCTTCATTTAATAAACTTGTATCGCTTTACTCACAAAAAAATAAAACAGAACAAAAAAAACCATGAGTCAAGAAGTACATCCTGACCCCACTTTTTGAGTATAATGGCTAAAACACATGGAGCAAGTTATTGTGAAATTGATGGGAGCATGAATCATTAAAATTATAATAATTAGGAATAAGCAAGAAAGACCATAGGAAAGGATAGTTTCGTAGGTATTATGTTTTCTCACAATTTGTATTTTGCAAGTGTATTTGAGAGTAATATACATACCGAGACTTTATTCATTCTTCAACGATAACTTCAGTTTCAACAAAACCTAAATTTGAAGCCCTCAACCCAGACTCTCTATTCCTTTATGGAGCACCGAATCCCCTGATGGTTGCTCCTGGCACTAGTAACTTCAAGGAGGAGTTGAATGGGTTTGTTTAAGTGACTTTGTGGGGAAATGGCACCTGAGTTTTCCTTGCTTAGCCTCAGCAATGCCTCAGGCACTACAGGTAATGAAGGATGTAGTGGGGTTTTGGTCAGAGAGTGAGAATGTCTTATATGGCTTTTCATATTCTATGGGAGAAGGAACCTGAATTTACTCCCCTAATCCACAGTTGGCTCTAACTTTGGACTGCTTAGCAAGAAAGGGAGGTTAGCTGGGTAATTCTTTGTTTTTTCCCCATTCATTCGTTTATTCGCAAACAGTACCAGACACTGGAGATGTGAGAATGGAAAAATCATGGTCTCTGTACTCCAAGAGGCAGTCTTGTGGGGAAGACAGGCATAGAAATAATCAAAATCCAGGTTGCTAATTGCTGTTGTATAGGTAATATGGGATCTGGGAGGAGGGAACAGCTAACATGAAAGAGGGAGGGAAAGAGGCGTTTAAACTACATCTTTTCAAAGGATGAGCTGGGAGTTGGCCAGTCTGAAAGGAGGGAGAAAGCAGATTCCAGGCAGAGGGAATAGGAATTACAAAGGCACAACAGAACACAGTGAATGGGGAGAACGGTGAGTTTAGTATGAGTAGAGGTAAGGGATGTCCTTTGGGGGCGTCTGGACAGGGGACTAGAAAGAGTAGTCGGAGACCAATTATGAAGTGACTAGTGTACTCTGCCAAGCTTGGACTTTCTCACACAGCAGTATGGAACTACTGAAGACAGTTACACAAGGGAGTAGGCTAATCAGCTGTTTGCTGTATAAGGAGGTCACTGAGTGGAGTTGGGGTAGAGACAGTTTTGTTCCAGGGCCCCATGGGCAATAGCTCTTGACATTTATCTCCTGTCACGGTGCGCCAACTGGGGAATTCTTTCCTTCCTCTGTTCCTCTTCTTTTCTTCCACAGAAACGTGAGCACTTATCAGAAGCCAGGCTCTGAGTTAGGTCCTGAGAAAACACAAAAGAAGAAAAATCACTTCTTGCTCAGAGGAGCTCACAGTCTGGTGTAGCTTTTCCCAAACTCCATACTACAGTATTCACGGATCCATTTCACTACCATGATGAATTGAGAAAAAATGAGGACAATGTAGTGAGTCTTCAAATAAATCTAAATATATTCCATATGAAATCTTTCCTTTATTAAAGTGGGAGGTTATATTTGTATGTGGATATTTCCTTGAAAAGATGACAGTAAATGGTAGGGCTTTGTTTTGTTTTGTTTTATGTTTACTTGGCAAAGTGAAAAGTCAGCAGTATTTTGTCATATCTCAAAAATTGTGTGTATGAGAGAAATTTGCTGGGTAAAGGTTAATTTCCTCATTACAGTGGTGGGACTAAGAGAAGGCCTTTTTCATCCAAAGAAGTGGACCTATGTGGGGAACATCAATTTACCGGACGTGACTGAGACAAAAGCAGGCTCTCATGTCATTTCCCACCCTCTCCAGAGTCAGAAATGGGAGAAGGGGAGAGTCCCTGTTTTGAAAGAGTCAGGATTCAGGAATTTCCTCGCTAGAGAGCTGTTGCTCTTCCTGATAGCCTAGAGGGGATGGCTGATGTTCCAGGAGCCTACAGGCCCAGGCGCTCTGAGTTCCTGGGTTGGGGAAAGGACAGCACTTCTACAGACAGATCCAGCAAGTGTAACAGGAAAAGCTGTTGCAGTAGAAATGGGATGCCTCAGAGTGAGGAGCCTCTGGCCTTGTCTTACGGTGTAATGGAATGCGGTCACCAGCTCTTATCACAGTTAGCCATGCATTTGGGGTTTTCGTGGCCCAGGCATAAATAACCCACACATCAATCCCTACAATCATATCACCGAGCCAGTGACACTCCTGCTAGCAATGAAGCATTTGCACCTAAGCTCAACCCGCCATGCCACAGCATGGCGCATACAGCAAAGCTGCATCATCCTGTTTATAACTTAAGGCTTGTAGGTTCAAACTAATTTAAGAATCAGTGGAGAAAGTTTTGTTATGAGGTGGCAGTTGGTTTAGTGAATAGGATGCAATTCATGCTTGAAATCCAGAGGTTGGGGAGTCAGTGCTCTCATGCGAGAGTCAGACATGTCAGCAGTTATTCCAGTACAGTGTAATAAATACAAGTCCAAAGGCACAAAGAACCAGGGTGTAGGGGGAGAATGATGAGTTTCGTGTGAGTAGGAGTAAGGTGCATCTGGTTGTAGTGTCTGCAAAAGGGGCTAGAAAGGAAGGTTGGAGCCTGATAAAGATGGGCCAGACTAGGAGTAGATTCTTACAAGGCAGAGCTGAGGAGAGAGCTGCTGATCCAGGGCCTAGGGAGGATCGGGGAGGCTTTCCCAAGGCGGTAGCTCTCAGGATGGGTCTCTTGCAGAGCCCTCTACTTGAAGGCTCTCTTCTCTCCTTCTTTTCCCTCTGCCCCACATTTCCTGTGTGTACCAGACCCAGAACATCCTTGCAGTCTGCTGCTCTAATTACTTCATTCCATTTTAATTCTGCTGAGTTAGGAGCCTGTGAACTCAAGAGGAAATTCACGCAAAATACCCAACAAATTGAATGTGCTGGCATTTCAGAAACACATCTGACCCTATCTGCCCCTTCATGTTCCCTTCTTTTAGCACTGCCTCTACCAGCCTCAGATTGAAAAATCAAGGGTAAGATGTGCTGATAGGAAGAGGTGGTGGCACTTACAGAGAAAGATGTTGGATTTGACTGACCGCTGGGCCATTACTTTCTAGGGGAAGAGAGAGGGACAGGGTGGGGGCTTTCTGATGGGGGCTTTTCCTGGTCCCTTTTGAAAACTGGTGGGGCCCATCTCTGCAGCTCCAAAACACCGTGCCTATCTATATATGAGTTGTAGTGTTTCCTCGTCCCTAGATATACTTATGAATTAGGAGAGATACCTTATTCCAAGTTGTTTGTTCATGGAGTTGTATAGAATGACCTCTTAAAATGAGGGGATTGCAGTTTCTAAGTTGACAGTTCTCAATTTTTTTGGTCTTAATGTTCCTTTATACTCTTAAAAATTACTGAGGTCTCCCAGAGCTTTTATGTGGGTTATATCTATTGACATTTACTGTGTTAAAAATTAAAACGCAGAAATTGAAAGAATATTTGTTAATCCCTTTAAAAACAATACCCAATTATATGTTAACATAAATAACACATTTTGTTGCAAAGAAAACTATGGGGCTCTTGGGTGGCTCAGTTTTTGGGCATCTGCCTTCAGCTCAGGTCATGATCCTAGGGTCCTGGGATTGAGCTCCACATCGGGCTTCCTGCTCAGCGAGGAGTCTGCTTCTTCCTCTCCCTCTGCTGCTCCCCCTGCTTGGGCTTTCTCTCTCTTGCTGTTTCTCTTTGTCAAATAAATAAATAAAATCTTAAAAAAAAAAAAAGAGAAATATATATATATATATATTTAAAACAGAACTATATTTTTAATTTTTTAAAAGATTTTGTTTATTTGAGAGAGAGAGAGCGCGCATGCACAAGCAGTGGGGAGGGGCAGAGGGGAACGGAGAGGAAGAGAATCTCAAGCAGATCCTGCACTGAGTGGGGAGCCCCACGCAGGTCTCGATTTCATGACCCTGAGATCATGACCTGAACTGAAATCAAGAGTCAGGTGCTGAACTGACTGAGCCACCCAGGCGCCCTGAGAACTGTATTTTTTAAAAACAAAAAACATTAGTGATAAGATTGGCATGTTTTGCATTTATGCAGATCTCTTTAATATCTGGGTTTAGCAGAAGACACCTAGATTCTTATTTCTGCTTCTGCACTCATTCAGTTTCAAACTACTGTTTTGGTTGAAGTATATGAAGAGTTGAAAACTCATAGAGTTGAAAAAGGGAATATTTTAGCTTTCAAATAATTGTGTATCTTCTTCTTTGATACTACACCAAAACTCCACACGTAATAATTTCTTAAAGGTTAATTGCAATGTGGAATGTGAGACCATATAAAATAATTCCTAATCTATTACATTACATCCATTGGCTTATCTTGCACTTTGAGTAGATTTTTTAATATCACACATTGGTCATTTGGAAAATATAGATCCTTTGAGTTACATAGATCTTCCAAGTGTTGATACATTTCATTATATAATATTTTATTAAAGATTTTATTTATTTATTTGACAGAGAGATAGCGAGAGAAGGAACACAAGCAGGGGGAGTCGGAGAGGAAGAGGGAGAAGCAGGCTCCCCACTAAGCAGGGAGCTGACATGGGGCTCAATCCCAGGACCCTGGGATCATGACCTGAGCTGAAGGCAGATGCTTAAGGACTGAGCCACCCAGACACCCCAATTATACAATATTTTAAAAATCATATTCACTCTACCACCATCAATCTCATCAGAGAAATCTTTAAGCATTGGGAAGCTGTCAAGCTCATTGTGGCGGATACAAGTGTTCCAAAATTCTAATTTTTGCTTGAAAGCTTAAATTTTGTCATTGGCAACAAATACTGTCAGTTGTTTTCCTTGGAGTGACAGGCTTACTTTGTTCATTTTGGGGAAATTGTCTGCCAAACACCGAATCTGAATAATCTTAGTTTGTCTTTCAATCATTCTTTCAAGTAAAAATAATGTTCCATGGAAAAAGAGGCTAGTTTGGCTTGAAACTCAAACGGTTGCCGAAGTGCTTTCCTTGGAGACAACTATTGTATTTGGGATACAGCAGAAGTGCTTTAAGTGTACTTTGTATTTCCTCAGACAGAATATTAAAAAGATATACTCAAGAGTTGAGATTTAGGGGCGAGTGGCTGGCTCAGTCTGTAGAGCATGTGACTCTTGATCTCAGGGTCGTGAGTTCAAGCCCCACCTTGGGCATGGATTAAAAAGATTTACTGTTTTATCAAGAACATTCCTAAGTGAAAGTGATTTTTTTTTTAACTGCACGTGTGTGGCAGTGAACAATACAAGGACTACTAGTACATTTTTGTGCCACACTTTGATTTCTGCTCAGGTGCAAACTATTTTACCCCGTTTTTTGTGTACCATCAGGGCTAATGTTAACACAGTGAAAAAGGTGAATAAATGTCTTAATAGTGTATGAAATAGTTTTGACCTTGTGGACCCTTAGGGTCTGGGGAGCCTCCCAAGCATCCTTGGATCACACTTTGAGAACCACTGTCCTAAAGAACATATCTGAGTTCCTTAGGGTTTGACCATAGTCCTCTTTTCTTTTTCTTTAAATGTCTCAGTCTTTCTTCCTTTATTTATTTATTTATTTTTTTGAAGTTTTATTTAAGTGATCTCTACACCCAACGTGGGGCTCAAACTCACGACCTTGAGATCCAGAGTTGGATGCTTTACTGACTGAGCCATCCAGGTGCTCCCCTTGTCCTGTTTTCTTCTTACTCTTCACTCTCTCCTTAGGTGAACTCCTCTACTGCCTTTGAAGTACCTCTGAGCAAATGACCCACACATTTGTTTTTCTAGCTCTGACCTCTCCTTGGAGCTCCAGACATGTATCCAGCTGCCAATTCAACACTGATATTGGATGTCTCAAAGGTTCCCCAAGGGCAACCTGTTGAAGACTTCACCTGTGGTCTTACCCCTTGTTGTCTTCCTTGCAGTTATACAAGCTGGAATCCTTGTCCTGGCCACATTCCCTCTCCCCCCATTTCCTGTCAGTCATCGGGTTCTATTAATTTTACCTCCTAAATATCTTTCAGTCCATAACTTCTATCTCCACCATTACCACTATTACCAAAGTCAAAGACATCATTATCTCTTGCTGGAATTACCACAACAGTCCCCTTTATTGTAGTGGAGTGATTTTTTAAAAACACAAATCTAATCATGCAAAACCCTGCTTAAATCCTTCAGTGACCTCCCACTGCTCTCAAGAGGAAGATGACATCTTTAACATGTCTGACTCCCCAGCCTACTTCAGGTTCTTTGGTATATGCTCTCCTAGAAAATGTTCCTTTCCTTCATAACACTCACCGTGGTTTGGTTTGTCCTTATATATTCATACAGGATTGTTTGATTAGTGTCTCTTCTTGATGAGATTGTAAGTTCCATGAGAGCAGACATTTTGTAAATATTTGCTGAGTCTATGATTGAATGAGGCCTAGGACAATTTCTCTGAACATAGATTAACTACTGAAAAATTAAGTCTTTTGCCCCAGGCCCCTGCCTTGGGGGAAGACCTATTTCTATTTTTATTGTCTCATAGCATTTCAAAGAAAAATGCTGCCTTGTCCCAGACTTTCCATCAAAGTGTCCTCCTAATCACAGGGGCACATTTATCTTCCTTTTGACATTGGAGCCCTTTTTGCTCTCCATCACTCAGGCTGCCAATGGTTCTTAGCAATACTGGCCCTTTAGGAATATAAAGGAGAATACCTCATTTCTTTCTCCCACTAGATGATTGGCTGGGAAGCCCATTTCAGCAAGAGAGAATAAGATATGTCAAGTGGAGGTGCTGAGGAAAACAAAAAGAGAATGAGGCATGATGTTTGTCCTCAGGGAGAATTCAGTCTGCTGCAGGAGACACAACCCCCTCTTGGATTTTTTTTCCAGCTGAGGTCAATGTAGCCCTGGAAGTGACCCTTCCTGCGAGAGGGAAAGCACCAGCCAGCCACTTGGACTTTGTCCTTGCGTTTAGTCTTTGCAACAACAATATGAGGTAGGAATTACTGTTCTATTTGTATAGATGAGAAAACAACTGAGACCCAGGGAAGTTAAATAATTTGCACACTTAATATGCTGTATTAGATCCATTTACTTAACCTGTTCCACAGCCCCCTTTAAGAGACTGGCCCAAACTTGGCTGCATGCCATATTAGGTACCACAGGACCCCTCTGCCCCCCAGTTTCTTAAACCACCACTTACCCACCACCACCCTCTGCCCTAGGTGATTGGACCAGAGGAGGTTCTGACCCGAGATCAGTCAGTTTAGGGGATGGCCAGTCACCTCTAATTTGTGGCCTGGTGGAAGAAAGACAAGCTAGGCCAGATTCCGTGTCTTAGAAACCTCTGCCTAAAGCATAAAGTTCCCCAGAAGCATCCAGAGCCTGGAAGATAAGCCGACCTGCCCAGTGTGGCTAAATCACTTTAAGTGTGGGCGAGACCTGGCAAGGAAGAGCCAGGACACCCAGCCGCTGAAGAGTCTCGAGTCTAGATTCCTGTCCCGCCTTAGCACCTGCCCCTGGAGTCTCTGGAGAGGCCCCACATGGCTCCTCAAGCATGCTGACATGAACCTTCTAGGCTGGAGCTAACTTGAGGGGTCTCTTTGTCCATAACAGTTAGACTCAAATGGTTACAGAGTAACAGAGGCAGAATCCCAATCCAAGCCCATCTGACTGCATAGCCTGTGCTCCTTTCCTTATTCCACTCTGCAGAGGGGGAGCCCCTGAGAGGTGTCAGGGGCCCAACACCCTGAGAATGAACACAGTCACTTTGGAGAGAGCTACCAACTTAAAGAAGGGTGTGGGGGTGCCTGGGTGGCTCAGTGGGTTAAATGTCTGCCCTTGTCTCAGGTCATGATCTCAGGGTCCTGGGATCGAGCCCTGTGTTGGGCTCTCTGGCCAGCAGGGTGTCTGCTTCTCCCTCTCCCTTTGCTCCTCCCCCGCCTCCTCCCTGCCCCCCGCTCCTCCCCCCAACCCGCTCATGCTCTCTCTCTCTCAAATAAATAAATACATAAAAATCTTAAAAAAAAAAAGTCTTTTAAAGAAGGGTGTGTCAGAGACCCTCTTCTCCTGGATTCTGTGAGCTCATCACAAGACTAATAATGCCTGACCTTGCTTTGGGAATCCTAGAGAAGTACAAAGCATGCTGGCTAGAAGCGCTCCCACTGTCAGCCATAGTTCGGTGTGCGATATCCTGTGTGAAGTTATTAGTCATCAGTGACATGACTCAGTGATGTCATGCCCATACTGGACAGCCCAGGGTGGGGAAGCACAGAGAGCACAAGCTTTGCGACTAAGCAGACTGGGATTCAAATCCTCTTCCTGCCTGTCTGTCCTTAGGAAAAGCAACATTACTTTTCCTCAGTGTCCTCACTGGTAAAAATGGGGATAATTCCTATTCCACAATAAGGATTACCAGAGATAAATGTGCTAGACTCTACATTGAGGGGAGTTAGTGTATAATGGGTATAGAATTTTAGTTGGGTAAGATGGAAAAGTTCTGGAGAGGGATGGTGGTGACGGTCACACAATACGAATGCACTTAATGCCACAGAACTGCACACTTAAAAATGGTAAATTTTATGTTATATATATTTTACGTTTTAAAAAGGACTTTATATTGATCTCCCATATGGCAGGGCCTTATAAATGCTGGTTTCTGTCTTCATCCTCTGTAGAAGCCAAGGTCCAATCAATCCCAGTGCCCTTAACCCAAGGCAACCCTCTGGCTTTCCTCTGAGACCCTGAGACACCCCAGAGCTCCCTGCCCTAGAGAGCTGGAGGCCCGTTGGAGCAACAGGAGTCTCCAGACCCAGGAGATGAGACCATTATGGGCTGAGCACTCTGCAGGGTAAGAGGCCAGGACTTGAGGCTGCTGGGGCAGAGGAGAGCTAGGTCTGGGATTTGACCAGGCCCCGGCTGGGTCTGGGGATGCCAGGCCATGGGGCAGTGTCCAGAATTCTGCCTGCTGAGGCTCTCTGCCCTAGAAAGAAGAGCCCCAGGAGATTTCCTTGTCAGGCAAGTGTGGATGGTTGAGTTGTATCTCTGCTGGAAATTCTAGAGCTCTCCTGGGAGGCCTTCTTTCTTCTCGCCATCAGTTTTCTGATCACACCACTAGCAATGTTCATTGTGTGCTCTGTGGAGCTGGTCTGCCGCCCCCACCCCTTCCTCAGCACCCCCTGCTACCTGCCCCGAAGTTGGTGCCTGTGTTAGTATGATGATGCTGTAATAATGGCCAGGAGATGACTTCAGCTAACTGATTAGGCCCTCTGGAATGGCATCCGGGACACTGTCTTAATTCTCCCTGGTGAGCAGGCAGCCAGGGCCCAGGGCGGGAGGACAGGCGCTGGCTGGGAAATTTCATCCGGGAAAGCACTGAGGGGGAAAATTGGAAGTATCAGGATTTCCCAGGTTGCTATGCCACAGGGGCCAAACATCTTTAGCAGCTGCACTAATTCTGATCCAAGGAGAGTCAGGCCTGGGCACCTAGCCTGCCCAGTCAGTTCTTGACAGCGGCCTTGGGAGCCAGCAGGCCAGAGGCAGAGCTGCAGGGAGGTCTGGGCTCCAGAGCCTGAGGACTCTGGGAGATGAGATGGGGCAGGGTCTGGTCGTTCAGACACGTGGGGAGGGGGAGCTGGGTAAGGTTCAGTTGCTGGGGGCCC
This sequence comes from Ailuropoda melanoleuca, assembly GCF_002007445.2. Taxonomy (NCBI): domain Eukaryota; kingdom Metazoa; phylum Chordata; class Mammalia; order Carnivora; family Ursidae; genus Ailuropoda; species Ailuropoda melanoleuca. The sequence continues at coordinate 26,960,307 of NC_048220.1, forward strand.
TCTTGTCCTTTAGCATGCTTGCAACTGTGATAGGAAGGGTGAAAGTTAGGTTGCTGGGATGATTTCTACCTGCCAGGAATTCAGAGGTACCTTCACTTCTGCTCTTCTTCTGTCTCGTCCTCAGCGCTCCTCTGAAAATTCTCTTGTCTTTGTCACCCATGACTTCCCTGTTGCCAGTTTCAGCAGTCACGGTCATCTCTTAGTCATTCTGGAGCCACATTGACATGGATGGTTGATCCATCCTTCCTTCCTTCCTTTCTTTCTTTCTTTCTTTCTTTCTTTCTTTCTTTCTTTCTTTCTTTCTTTTTCTTCTTCTTCTTCTTCTTCTTCTTTTTTTTTTAAGATTTTATTTAAAATCTTAAAAGAGAGAGCACAAGCAGGGGGAGCGGCAGGCAGAGGGAGAAGTAGGCTCCCCACTGAGCAAGGAGCTGATGAAGGACTCAATCCCAGGACCCTAGCATCATGACCTGAGCCGAAGGCATACGATTAACCCACTGAGCCACCCAGGCTCCGCATGCTCTTTCCTTCCTAAAACATCCTCTTCATTTGGCTTCCAAGACACCCCTCTCTCCATTCTCCCACCTCCATAGTCTCCTGTCCTGGCTCCAGCTCATCTTCCTGAGCTCTGGGATGGCCTGGGACTGTCATCACACCCCTGCTCTTCTTTACCCACTCTCACACCGTAAGTAATCACATTTAACTCAAGGCATTAAAGCCAACTGCATGTTGATGAATCTCCAATGGATATCTTCAGCCCCTACATCTTTCCTGAACTTTAGACTCACATCCAGCTGCTACTTGACATCTCCGTGTCAACGTCACTCAGGCACCTCTCAAACTCACTGCCCCCCTGTCTTCTCTCTTGTGATAAATGCAGCTATATTCTACCAGTCCCCCAAACTCTGAAGTCATTTCTGGCTTTTCTCTTTCTTCAATGCCCCCTTATCCAGTCCCTCAGAAATGGTATAAGTTCTACCTTTAAATTATCTCCAGAATCTCTAAGACCATTCCTACCCTCATGGAGCCACCATCATTACTTGCCTCGGCCATTGTGATTTCCTCTGAATTGGTTACAATCTAGATTAGGCTGCTGTATCAGTCTCCAAAACACAGGGTTTTATACAAGATAGAAGACTGCTGCTTCTTGACTGTGAAGCTGTGCATAAGTAGTTGGGTTGATAACAGTCATTCCACATTGTCAGGGACCCTTGCTTCTCAGGGCTTGGGGCTCTGTCACCTTCAACATGTGACTTCCATCTCGTGGCCTAAGATAGCTGGTCCAGCTGCCACTGTCCTGCCCATGAGATTTCAGCCTGTGGAAAGGGGAGGAGGAAGAAGTAGAGGGCAAGCCTATAACTTTAAAAACATGACCTGAAATTTGCATCTGTCCCTCTGCTCACATCCCATCAACCAGCATTTTGTCACATGGCCACACTTAGCTGCATGAGAGGTTGGGAAATGTAGTCCTCTTTCTGAGCAGCCTTGTGCCCAGCTAAAATGTGGAAAGAGGATGAATTTGGGGGGAAAATGAGTAGGCTCTGCCCAGTAGGCTCTGCCATAGCTTCCTAAGTGGTTTCCCTGCTTCTGCTCTATCCCCCGTAGGTTGTTCTCAAAACAGCAGCCATGGGGCGCCTGGGTGGCTCAGTCGGTTGAGCATCCGACTCTTGATTTCAGCTCTGGTCACGATCTCGGGGTTGTGAGATGGAGCCCTGCTTTGGGCTCCATGAGCCTGCTTAGGATTCTCTCTGCCTCTGCCCCTCCCCCCATTTCCTTTTCTTAAAAACATAAACAAGCAAAAAACAATAGCAAAGTAGTCCTGTATAATGAAAATATGTCACTCCCCTGTGCACAACTTTCTTTCTTTTTTTTTTTTTAAAGATTTTATTTATTTATCTGACAGAGAGAGACAGCCAGTGAAAGAGGGAACACAAGCAGGGGGAGTGGGAAAGGAAGAGGCAGGCTCCCAGCGGAGGAACCTGATGTGGGGCTCGATCCCAGAACGCTGGGATCACACCCTGAGCCGAAGGCAGTCGCTTAACGACTGAGCCACCCAGGCGCCCCTGTGCACAACTTTCTGATGACTTCTTTCTCACTCAGAATTAAATCTAAAATCCTTACTGTGGTCTCCAAGGCCCTATGTAGCCAATTTCTTTCTGATCTCATCTCCTGCCCCTCTCCCCCCCTTGCTCACTCCACTCCAGCCATGCTGGACTCTCTGTGAGATGCCTCCACCTCAGGGCTTTTGCAGCTGCTGTTCCCTCTGCCTGGAGCACTTTTCACCCGAATAGCTGCCAGTCCAGCTCCTTTACTCCCTTCAGGCACCTGCTCAAATGCCACTTCCTCACAGTGGCTTTTCTTGCCCCCTAGTCCCACTTTCCGTAGCCCCCTTACACTACTTTGTTTTTCCCAAGGCAATTAATACCACCTGAAATATTCTATGTTTACTTATTGTATGTTTGTTTCTCCCCGTAGAACATGAGATCTAGGTTCCCAGATAGCAGGTGTGCTATACATGCTTGCTGAAGGATGAATGGATGAAGACAGCAGTGCCTGGGCACAGAGGTGACAGGACAGGACTTCTTTCCTAATCAGGGAAAGGGAGGACCCATTTCTTGATCTCTGTTGTGTTTCCAGTTTAGAAGCAGAGACTCATTAGCGTCTTGCTTCTGGGTACTTCCTCAGTTCAATTTATCAAATATTCATTAGCCATCTAGTGTGTTAGGTATCGGTATGAAGATACAAAAGGAGAAGAAGCTATATACCAGATCTGGCCCTCAGGAAACTTCCAGGTTGGTTAGGAGCCTTAATTTTTTCTTTTTCTTTTTCTCTGCAAGTATGACCATTCAGGTATGGTAAAAAGGTCATGGAAAGAGTAGCTCCTCTTCCTCTTTATGGTGTGGCCTGGCTGGGACAGAGGGGAGGGTATAAAGAAAGGCCGCCCCATTGTAGCTTATGGTTATAGGTTATGGTGGGCTTCTTCGTCTTACTCCCTGGGGGTAGGGTTTCACTACTGGTATGCTTAAGAACTATTTGAACCAGTTCTCATTCACAGGATGAGGGAAAAAGACACAAGATGAACGGGGAGAACAGAGGGCTAGGGAGATGGTGGGGAGGGATGGGAGTCTTGAGGGGGCCCAGCTGGAGGAAAAGGTAGCTTAGAGGAGTTGAGTAGGAGATATATTATCTGAAATGATCATTCCATTATCCTTTCCTGTCCTCGACAAAACATGAAGGGTCGGGGTTAGTTATCTTCCCCAGACTCCTCAGTGTAGGGCCACTTAGCCATTGCTGTGACATTTACAGCCTGAGAGGATCAGAGGAGGCCTGGCTTTGGATTTCCACATCGGGAAAGTTATTTCTTTTCCCGTTGAATGAAGCTGCTTGTTGCATTCTCTCCTAATTCTTCTGTGTCTTGTCTAATTCCCCTTCTATCTGAGGTAGAGCCAAGAGCAGTGGTTCTCAAACTTAAACACACATTGGGACCACTTGGAGGGCTTGTTAAAACAAGATGGTAAGTTGTTACATCCAGAGTTGACTAATTCAGTAGATCTGGGGTACAGCCTGAGAATTTAGATTTCTAGCAAGTTCTCAGATGTTGATGCTACTGGTCTCACCCACATTGGGAGAACCACTGGCCTAGAGCAACTATTTTGGGTCTAAAGGTATCCCATCCCTGGTATCCCACTCTAGCCATTTCCCCCCATTCTTCAACCACAGAGAAATTGGCCTTGACTTACCACAAGATTAACTCAAAGATTTCCTGACCATTAGGGTTATAGCCGACTCAGACCCAGGAATCTCCCTCCCTGTAAATCTTGGAGAGTCTCTTTCACTGCCATGTGTCTGGGTGAGTGAAGATCTGTTCTCCCCCTGCCACAGGCCCTCCCTCCTCAGACAGGGAATCCCTAGACCTGAGAATTACAGGAAGTGTTGCAGGTGGAGGCTGGGAGAGAAATAGATGCAGAGTAAGCAGAGGGAACTCCCTTCCCTCCCACACTTCTGTTTCTTAGAGATTAAAATATTTGTTTCTTCCTGAGCTCTGCTCATGCCAATGTCTGGGAAACCATTTATGCTTAATGTCTCCAACCCATTAGCAGCCCGGCATGGGGTTCTGCTAATCAGGCTCCTTAATGGCAGCACTCTAAAGAGTAAGGTTGTGTCTGCACCAGCTTCCCAGCCTCAGCTGGAGAGGAAGTGTCTAGACAAAGATCAGACCCCAGAGAGGCTCAGCTGTCCTGAGAATGATTCACGCTAGTGTAGGAAGCCCATCTAATAGTGACCTGTCCTCCCACCTCCATTTTGGTAGACATGTCATACCTAGTAGGCCCTGATCACCTTGGCTGAAGTGGCGAGATCCCCCAATCCTATTCTACCCTTCTCTCTCTTCACATTAGAGGACAATGGACTCCTTTGGAAACATATTCCTATACCAGTGGCCCTTACCCAACATTCATTGAGTACCCCTATGCGTGAAAGTCTCTCTTCTGTATCACCTGCTTTCCCCTTCAAAATCCAAAAGCCCATTCTTTGTTCCGTCACCAAAGAGGTAGTGAGGGCCTTTAGCCAGGTATCTAGGTAATCCCCGCGGATCATTCAGCTCTAAAACTCAGTGGTTCTGTGTTGCTGCTCCTTCTGCAACCACTCTTGAAGAGTTTGGGTTCTTTGGCTTTGATCTACGGAGGAGGTATTTGGAGTACCTTCATTTAAGGGTGACGAAATAATATTCCCAGACAGGATGCCATGCCTTGAATCCAATCTCAAAGTATTTTTCTCTTGCTCCTCTTGACATCTCATGATGCTTTTGGTCCTACTAGATAACGCAAACTCTTGGCAGGTCTAGAAGATGCTACGAGGCAAAGATACCCTCCCCCCCCCATACACATCCCTTCAATGAAACACTTGAGAGAGTAGGTGATCATGCCTCTGTTATTAAGAGGCATGAAGGGAGCCAACAAGTGCCAGCTACTGGTTCATGCTCACCCTCCCCTCATTTCTTGGAATTTCAGGGGCTAGGACAGGTTGAACACCTTTAATGGGAACCCCAACACTGAGTGAACCCCAAGAGCCATCAGAATTACAGGCTGGATAATGCTGACTTTACTCCTTCCAGGCAGGGAGAGCTCATACAGGCATCTGTATTCCAGGCCACCAATAGGCTGGCTGGCTGGCCAAGAGCTTGGGCACCTCCTCTGTCTTGCTTTTCCCATCCTGGCTCCTCAGCCTGAGGTCTGAGCCGTGGGAAACTCTCTCCAATCTGCTGGAACAGAACATCACAAGCTGCTCCTGTTGTGGTCTGGGCCGCCAGCTCCCCAGCCTGCTGCTGCTGGAAGAAGACTATGATGTTAGTAATCAGTCCACAGCATCCCTCCACATCCCAGTCCCTTCATGGGGTGGGGGGATGCCCATTTGGAAAGAATCACATCTAAAGCAGGCAGTTTGGGGAGTCACTGAGAGAATGGATGAAGGGAAAGTGTTCAAGTCACCAATTGGGCAGAGCCATGTTTCTGCCAGGCCATGTGTATGCATACCTTTCCTGAAGCCCAGCCCTCCCACATGGCCTGTCCAGACCCATCTGCCTGGCTCTCATCCCCTGTCCTGCTCCAGGGCCCTGGAGAAATGCCAGCATTCCCTCTGCCTTTGGGGCCCCCACCTGACCCATCCCCAAGATAGTAACCTCCCAGCTGGAGGCTGGCTTACAGGCAGGCAGTATAAGCAGGGCAGAGGCTAGAACTGTAGGTCTGAGCTGATGATCCTATGTTCTAGAGCGAAGGGTAGGTAGGCACACTTAGCAACTGAAATGTCAGCTGCTTCCTGGCCCCTTTTTCTACCGGGACATAATCTGCCTAAAGCAGGCTGTAGAGGTGGAAGACCTGTGCTTGACTCAGATCTGTCCCTTTTCTAGCTGCTAGCTTTGGCACATTGACCCCTCTGGGTCTCCACTTCCTCATCTGTAAAATAAGGGCATTAAGTAGGATAATTTGAGAAGGAAGGAGTAAACTGGGAACTGCAGTACAGATCTTACATATCCTTTTCATGCCCTGTCCCTTTGGGTCCCCCAGGATGCTGGTCACACAGGAGATGCTCTCTTGTCTGCCTGAGGGGTCAGGATGCCCCCAGGAGGCAGCCCCATCCTGTCCAGGGTCAACTAGAGCCCTGAAACTTCCAGGAAGAGTTACTTTGAGCCCATATCTGTGTTGTTTTGCAAGGACCCAAGGTAGAGGGTGGGTGGGAAGAACTTAGGTCAGAGGAGGCACTGTGAGGTGGTGCGGGTAGGGTGGGGAGATAAAGTCTCATTTCCATTGCCCTTGCCCCAGAAGGCCCAAGAGTGTGTGTGTGTGTGTGTGTGTGTGTGTGTGTGCACGCGCGCTTAGGTCTTTTCTCCTGCTTGGCTCTGGCTGGGTTTGAAGAAGGAATCCCCAATGAAGATTGATGTCACAGACTTGCCTTCCCCTCCCCCAGCCTCATCCTTGGTGATTTAAAGAAATTATTTGGACATAAGAGTTAATGGAAGTAGGTTGCTAGTGTGTGGGCGAATTCATCACTGTCTCCCTGCATTCCAAGAGCAGATCTGTCTTTCAGGGAGAGATAGCCTGGAGTGACTTTCCAAGGTGTGGGGAATAAAGGCTACCTTGGGAAGACAGGGTTGGTAGCAGCCTGGGTAGGGATTTGGGGTAGCTGGGCTGACTACAAAGTGGGAGAAGTGTCTGTAGGGATTGACTTTGAGGGGTTTCTTTCCCTTTCGTTCTGTAATTGGGTGGGGGGAAGGTAGGCAGAGGGTATTGGCATTGCTGGGAATGCTGCTGCCCCAGCTCCCCCAGCCCCAGCTGTTTCCTGCCCTGGGAAGTAGGCAAACCCCTGCAGCCCAGTGCTCAGGGTGAGGAGGGCTGTTTTTGCAGCTGTTGTGGGCAGTGATCAAAGAGGTGGGGCGGAGGAGAGGTAAAGGAGGACCATTTGATGGGGTGGTCTCTGGAAGGAAGAGAACTGGTTCTCTTCCCTTCCACCCCCCCCCACCCAGTTGAGCAGCTCAGTACTTCCTGGAGGTGGCCCCCAGAAAGGGAGCTGTTTCGAAAGCACAAAGACCTAGTGCTGTAAGGCCTGGAGGCCCGAAGGTAGGGGGGATGCATGAGGGGAAGATAATTAAGCAGGTGGGGGCAGAACTCTCTGGGCCAAGAGAGGACTGCTGTGCCCTCCAACCCCCCACACAGTCAGGCCTTCCCCACAATCCAAGGGTGTGTGTGTAGGTGTGTGTGTACTCACACCTACATTCTACGTGTGTACAGAGATTCAGCTATTAAGTGTTAGAGGGAGAATGACTAGAATACCGCTGAAGCTTGTTCCCCACCTCTCCAGCCCGTCAATTTCTTTCAAATATTTGCTGCGTCTTGATCATCTCTCCATTCCTTAATTTTTTTTTTTAAAGATTTTCTTTATTTGACAGAGAGAGACAGCCAGCGAGAGAGGGAACACAAGCAGGGGGAGTGGGAGAGGAAGAAGCAGGCTCCTAGCTGAGAAGCCGGAGAAGCCTGATGTGGGGCTTGATCCCAGAACGCTGGGATCATGACCTGAACTGAAGCCACCCAAGCACCCCATAAAGATTTTATTTATTTTTTGACAAAGAGAGAGAGCATGAGAGCAAGCACAAGCAGGGGGAGCAGCAGGCAGAGGGAGAAGCAGGCTCCCTGCTAACCAAGGAGCCTGACATGGGGCTTGATCCCAGGACCCTGGAATCCACCCAGGCGCCCTAGGAAGAGGAGTTTAAATCAGATTAAAGGAAGAACTGGGAGCAGGAAGTGGTGTGTGGGTGGGAGAGAAGACAGCCACTAGGGATGAGCTATAGAATCCTACTGGCTATAGAATGTTGGACCTCAAGAGGAGCGCCTGGGTAGCACAGCGGTTAAGCGTCTGCCTTCGGCTCAGGGAGTGATCCCGGCGTTATGGGATCGAGCCCCACGTCAGGCTCCTCTGCTATGAGCCTGCTTCTTCCTCTCCCACTCCCCCTGCTTGTGTTCCCTCTCTCGCTGGCTGTCTCTATCTCTGTCGAATAAATAAATAAAATCTTAAAAAAAAAAAAAAAGAATGTTGGACCTCAAGAGACCTGAAGAATCTTCAAGTCTCTCCTGAGCTTGCACACATGGAGCCCGAGGTCCTTTTGGAAACAGCTATTGTTATCTGTATAATCAATGGTAAATTTGGGTGTGTCCCACTGGCTCCCGGGGAAGTTGCTGGAGAGAAGTGGACTCTCTCCTGTGCTCCCCAAGGCTGGTAGGGACCTCCCCCTACCACACACTCACTGAGATGATTGTACAGCCTCTTCTTTCTTGAGTCCCAGAGGAGGCGACCGATTTTGCTACAGAACACGACCTTTCCCTAAAGCCGGGAACACCTGCACACTGGACAGCCTCCTCAGAGCTCTGAGCATGTGCAGCCCAGGTTGCAGGGTCCCCATGTGTGCTTGGCCCCAGTCAACAGTTTTCTGGTAATTCCCCTCCTCAGAGACCCCTAAGGAAATCCAGCTCCGATTCAGGCTCTGGTGATGTATAGAGGAGGCAACATAGAGCATGGCCCCTTCTGCTGGGGCAACTGTAACCTACTTTAAACTCCTTCCTTCCTCCAGCCCTCAACTTCAGCCAAATCAGACAGCAGGGGGCGCTCCTGGGTCATCCCAAAGAGAGGATTCTGGGCTGCTGTTTAGCCTGGACTTGGAGAACTCCAGAAATTTTTCTGTCCACCTCTCAATCTGAGGGTGAGAAGGGCAGGCCCTCTGGGAACTGGAAGCAATCTTTTTCTAGCAGGCAGAGACAGAGACTTGAGAAAGAGGCTTTTCTAGCTTGTCCCTGAGACTCCTTGGGCTGGAAGGAATCTGACTTCTGCCTTGAGGCGATCAGCTAGTAGGGCAGGTCTCCATTCAGGAACCATGGCCAAGGCCAGGTGGGTCCCAGTTTGGGGACAGTATAACTCTTGCCTCTTCCCAGTCCCTAGCAGCTGACCCTGGTTTGGCTATCTTTGGGGAGCTGAATTTTCTTCAGAATGACTTCCAGATTAATCTGTGTTCTTTTGTTCATGTCCCGCCTACTAGCCTCTTCATCCTGAGGAAAAAACAAAAACAAACCACCTTTTCCTCTTCCAGATCTAAAGGTCCTCTGTGAATGTTCCTGGACCTGTCTAGGAGGCATATAGAGGTGGGGTGAGGCAAGCGGTGGTGAGCAGGGGTGTGGCACATTCCTGACCTGTAGCTGACACAGCAGGGGCTTTCTGGGCGCAGCTGCCCCCAGGGAAACCCTGGAAGGAGGCTGCTTCCTAAGGCCCAGCTCCTGCTTTTTTTCCAGTTGTGTCCCTCAGATTTCCTCATCCCCCACTCGGTCATCCCAAAGCCACCAACAGTCAGGAGTTTCTCCTTTCCAGTAACAGGGTCTGTGGGGGTAGTGATTTATGGGCACAAGGAAGGTATCAGGTTCTGCAGCCCCAGAAGAAAAGCCTGGCCTTCGGCTTCTAGCACCTCTAAGTTTTCTCTGTCCAAACAATGAGGGGAGAGTCCAGGGCATGGTGGCTGGTGTGGAAGATGGGATCTGTGGGCTGGAGGCAAAGGCTTTGTTGCCAGCAGAGTTGAAGACACAGGCCTAAGTCTGTGAATTTATTCTGGGGGAGGACGTGACTGAGTCATCCTCAGACCTGGTTTCTAACATCAGAACCCAGCATCACTCGTTCTCCCTAGGGTCTGGCTCTGCAGGAGCCCCACTTCATCCCGCCAGGCCTCGGGGTTGTTGTGAACATTAAAGTAATAGGTCTTCCAGAATACTGAGGAAGAGGGGAAGGGGAAGGGAGAGACAAAGACAGTGTGGGGGGCCCTGGCTGGGTCTAGCATGAGAACTGCCTCACTTTCCTCAATGTCTTAGGGGTCCTGAAGCCCAGCCCATGCCCACAGAGGCATTCACTCTCAAGCTCTCCAGGGCAGTAGAGGTTAGAGATGGGGCCTTCTCTGATTGAAAATCTGCAGAGAAGTGAATTCTGTAGTTTGCATGGAGCCCTTTCCCTGTATCTCCCATCTCTGTCAACCAGGACACTCTGTGAGGTTTCACCTTAAGTTTTAGCCCACCCTTTAGCTTGTGACACACCCTGGAGGCCCCTGAGACACCCATGTGTGCAATTCACACCGTGAGACCATGTGTGGAATGGGCCCACATGATGAAGGCTGCGTCACACATTAGCCAATTCATAGGTTGCAAAGGTCAGAAGTGTGACTGGCTGCTGGAGGCCTGTTGGTGTTTTCAGGGGAAAAGATGGTGAGGGTTGGGGAGCAAGTCTGCAGTTGCTCAGCCACATCAGAGAACTCCTCACAGAAATGAGACCTCAGCTGGACCGAAGAAAGACAGGAGCCTTGACGAGGCACTGTAGCCCCACCCACGTGGTCCTCTCATCCATTCTCTTGTGTTCCATTCCTCATCCTGGCATCTGACCCTCTGTGTAGGGACAAAACCTTTTTCCATTCTAGATGACCCTTTACCCCTTTTCTCCAAGATGCTAGGCATTAGCTGGACGTCAGCCTGCTCAAAGAAGCTCAGGCTCCCGAGACAGAAATGAGGGAGCATAGAAGTCAAAGTCATTCCTGGTCCAGAAGTGAGTGGAGCCTTCACTGGCGTGGCTGTTAGGAATGACCACCCCCCACTCCCTACGATTCCAGAAGCCTCCTTTTCATGGTCTCTATTGCTTAGGGAACTAAGAGTTTAGGCCTGCTCAATCATGGCTCCTCCATACATAATCTGAGGCCCTGGGGGAAGAAGAGAGATGTAGGAATCAAAATAACTGCTCCTATTCAATGAGCACTTTCTATGGGAAAAGTATTGGTCTAAGCATTTCACATGCTTTGCCTTGTGTAATCGTCAGATGACTCATTGAATTGTGATCCCTATTTTACAGATGAGTAAACAAGGCATGCACTTATTGGTAATAAAAATTAAAATAGTAATATTAATGAGAAAATTTTAACAACTTCAATTTTCTTAATACTGATCCAGTGCCAGGCCCTGTGCAAGCATATTATATGTATGATATTTTTAAATCCTGACAATTTCATCATATTAACCCCATTTTCAGCTAAGGAAACCGAGACTGAGAGAGAAGTGACTTGCCCATGGTCACACAGGGTTTCAGTGAGTGACCAAACCAAGAACCAAACTCACTTCTGATTCCAAAGCAGCTTGAGGTCATGATCCCTTAGCCACACTGTCTCCCAAGGGGGCCATCATGGAGAGTGCAGGTGCTTATAGAAGAGAATCCCATTGGCCTTTGAAAGCAGGGGTACAGGCTGGCTCCTGAGCTGGGTCAGGAGCCGCAAACTCTGCCCTTGTGGGAAGCTGTGAGAGAGATCCCTCCCCTTCCCGCCTGACCATGAGGGAAGCTTTAATGCTCTCTTCTTACCCACCTGGGACTGGGCCATGTCAGCTCACAAACTGCAGGAAAACGGGTCCTTGAACAAGGATGCAGGGGATGTTTGCTGTGTCTGAAGTCTCTGCCTCCCTGCTCCCCGAGAGATTTGGGGCTGTTGTCAGTCTCTGCTTTCTCTCCATTGTCACTGTGAATCCTGCGGGGCTGTGGTTGCCTTGGTAACTTGGTGGGAAGCTCTTGAGGTTTTCTGAAACCGGAGAGGGCTGCAGAGGGAGGAACCAGGCTCTGCTGGGCTGCCCATCACAAAAGGGAAGAAACCATCCCAGTGTTCACTGCCCCTTCCAGCCAACCAGACAGTCCTTCCTCGGGTTTAACCTGAACCTCTTCCGCAGGAGCTCTGTAGTCTGTGGGGCTGGGTCTGAAGGGAGGGAGCTGCCAGGCTGCTCTGCCTGTGGAGTTCATTCCACTGTTGCCAGAGCTGCTTGGACTTATGCTTGCACCTGTACCCTGGCCCTGAAATCTTAATTGGTTTTATGAAGTTCACTGCCTATTTTTTATGAGACAGATAATTATGGTAAGGGGAGGTCAGGCCCTCCTCTGCAGGACTTGGCGGGGCCTCCGGAATTGCTGACTCCCCAGTCAGCACCAGGCCTACTGATGGGATCAGGGTAGGTGGGAGCAGGCATGGGGTGGGGGTGGGGGCCCGATGGACTCACCAGGGGAGGAGGGGCCAAGTCTTCAGGCTTGTTGTCCCTGTGATGGGATCAGGGAGGAGAATGCATGCCTGCCCCTGAAGGAGCCCACATATCCCAGGTGGGCACCTGCAGACGCTGTCTCCTTGGGCAAGAGAGAGGGAGAGGTGGGGCTCTCCTTCCTGGGGCCTCTGGCAGCTCTCTCAGGCTTCCTGGGGGATTCCTACATGGGGCTGCCTCTGGCTGTGCCAAGAAATCCTTCATCTTGACACTGTTGTTCCCTGTGGAGCTGTTTCTTCCTCCCTCTCTTCTTCAGTCTTCTTTCTTTTCTCCTACAGTCCTAGTCTGAAATATGGCCTCTTCCTTCCTACGGTCAGTCTCTAACTGATGTCTGCTTCTCTCTTGGTTCTCCCCTCAGTCCTAGTCCAGCATCAGTATCTCTGTATCTCTCTGTCTCCCCTCCCCCCTCCCGCCCTTTTCTCCCCTGCTCCTTCTCTCTTCCGCAGGTGGGAGTTGACCTCCTGGCCACTGGAGGGGGGCTCCCTCAGGGCACTCACTGCTGGCACAGGTAGGGTCTGAGACTGGGGAGCAGGAAGTGCAAGAAATTCCACTGATCCTGGGATGGCTCCCCCCCAACCCTCGTGGCCAAGAGGAGCATGGGGGTGGTGGGGAGGGGGGAGAGGTTTATGTGCTTCTCTCCAGGCTAGGAACTGGTGTCCAGTTTTGTGACTCCCAGGTGGTCTCAGTGGTTGGCCCTGTCCCTAGGCCAGGCCAGACGTCTTGTGCCTGTGTCCCTTAGCCCTCTGGGAAGGATCTTTGACAACCTACTCTGGCTGTAATTATTGTGCCTGTCCTCATGCCCTCCTCCAAAGGGGGAGAAGGGGGCTGACCCATTCATGGCAGATCTATAACTGTACTTTCAGACCCAGCCGGTTGCTGGATATGGCTGGCAGTGGGACACAGAGCCCTCAGGATGACACGAACCTACTGAGCATACTGCCAAACTCCCTCCTTCCTTGCTTTCTGCCCCTGCGGCCAACTCCCCAGGAGTTGCTTTCTCTTTAAAGTTAGTCCAACCTTAAAGGGAAAGAAGGCAGGAGGAATGAGACTAGAGCTGCCCAGGTCAGGAGGGCCTAGAGTCCCAACTGCAGAGGCCAGGCCCTCCTCCTCTGCTCCTCCTCCATTTAATTAGCTAATGTCTGTAAAGGGCTGGGCGGCAGAAAAGCCCTATACAAATGTTGAGCACAATTTCATTTCCAAGACTCGCCAAGAATATATTTGCAGACTTGAGCGAAAGGTCACTGGGCCTGCCTGGGACAGAGGGAGGACTCCCTGTAGGACTCAGACAGAGGACAGAGGACCCTGGGAGGCCAGGGCAGGGGAATGAGAGGCCACAATGGAGGCCAGGTTCCCTGCCTCCTTGCTGTTCCTGCTGAGCGTGCAGCACCACGCCTGCTTTCCACTGCCCTCCGCCCCCGTGACTCCCAGAGTCCTACAGGCTCAGTGTTCTCTGTAGGAATCAGCCTCAGAGACTTTCTACCAGAAGATTATGTGAATAGCCACAACAGCTAATATTTATTGAACACTTACCGTGTACCAGGCTGTGCTAAGGGGGCTCTGTCTCTCTAGCCTCGGGAGAAGTGGCTGCTCTCAGCAGCAGTGGGGTGGTGGAACTTTCCAGTGGAATGACCCCCTTTGTGTTGCAAGCCCAGGTCTGCTGGAAGGCTTTATGAAACCTTTAGGAGGGGGGTATCACTTATCTCTTCTGACCAGCGAGAAGACTCCCTGCTTTTGTAATCCAGGTCCCTCTAGCATAGATGCTCTGCAGCTTCTGGACTCTCTTCTCCTTTCCCCAGTGACAACAACTCACCTGCGCCTAAATCCATTATTAAAGATCCCTGAGGCCAATTTAGCCTTAACAGGCTCCGTGTCCAAGGGACAGCTTTCCAGTTTTCGGTGCTCCAGGGCCTGTTTATGTGAAGCTGCCCCTCTCAGAATTCTGTACATCTGCTCCTGAGGAGTGGCCGCCCTCCCTCCAACTCTGGGCAGGACTGGCTTCGAGTGAGGCCAGAGAGGCAGGGGCTGGGACCGTGGAATAGCCAGCTTCACCTTTCCCAGCTGCATTGCCAAGGTGAGTGCTTTCGGAGGGTGAGAGAGAGAGAGAGAGAGAGAGAGAGAGAGAGAGAGCGAACGAAGGAGGGAATGGAGGCCAGGCTGGGAATATTGCTGTTTCCAACATCTCCTGGGCCTCCTTTGTCTCCATCCCCTCACCCTCTACAATCTGAACAGGGCTGGAATGAGCTTTCTGAGGTCCTTGAGCCCCAAAACCCCAGGCAAACTCCACTGTGTCCCCAGTTGTTCTTCTCTGGCTTCCTTCCAGGGCCCAGGGGCCTCCGTGTGTCATCAGTTCCTTATGATTCTGATAAAAGTCATTAGTCCTTTTTTTTTTTTAAAGATTTTATTCATTTATTTGACAGAGATAGAGAGACAGCCAGCGAGAGAGGGAACACAAGCAGGGGGAGTGGGAGAGGAAGAAGCAGGCCCATAGCGGAGGAGCCTGATGTGGGGCTCGATCCCACAAAGTCGGGATCATGCCCTGAGCCGAAGGCAGACGCTTAACCGCTGTGCCACCCAGGCGCCCCAAAAGTCATTAGTCCTTGAAAAAGTATGACTCTCCAGCTGACGCCAGCCCCCCCCCCCACCTGAGGAGGAGTACGAATGTTTGGAGCCAGTGTTGGGGACGGGGCAGGGAGAGACACACTCGGTTACACAGACACAGTGATGCTGGATCCCCAGGGTGTGGGTGAACAGACACACACCCACTGGTGCACACAGCACACACACCTTTACACACAGGCGCAGGGACATTTTCTGTGCCCAGGGGTAGTTATGCCAGAGAGCCCACAGAGCTGTGTCACGGTAGCCACACTCAGTTGCTTACCGTCCCTGATTCACTCATCATCCAGACCGGCAATGCGGCATCCGGCAGCCTCAGCCTCCTGCAAACCCAGAAGCCAGGCTCCCTGGACTCCCGTGGGGGAGGGGAGCGGAATGCAGAAGTCGAGGTTAGAGATCTGCAAGTTCCATTAGCCCCGAGAAGCATGTCTGGAATCTAAAAGCACCGGGACAAGGGCGCTGCGGAGCAGTTCCTGACAGCCCGTTCACATTTCCCACCCCCTCCCCCGCTAGGAAGCGCCTCTCGGTCAATACAGCCATTTAGGGATTAGAGCAGCTCCCTCAATAAAAGCTGCTTATTCAAAAGGTGCTTTCGGTTAATTTGCATTTACTTTATGGATATTATAATGCGTGGAAGAGCCGCCTCCACAGACTCCCTTCACTGTCCCCATTTGAGTCCCAAGCCCACACACTCCCCCTTCCTTCCAGTGCCCCTCTCCTCTGCCCCCACCAGTGGGCACCGCTGGGGCTGAGCCATGCTTTGAAGCAATCCAGGGACCTTGATGGGGAGTGGGAGGTGGTGAATGCTGGCCACTGACCCATGGTCCCTGGAGGGGCAGCTCCAGGGACAGCCAGAGGGGCCTGCCTGGCTGAAAAGAGTTTTCCCAAAAGAGAGGAAAGCTGCCTGAGGCCCTGGGAGAACGAGAAGGGTTCTATCCCAGGGCCGGTACAAGTCTGACCCGGGGAAGAAACGGTCTGTTTGCTGTCTGTCAGTGGGGATGCCACAGGGGTAGGCAGAATCAGCTTCAACTGCTAAGACTGCCTCGGGCAGCACCTCCATACATTCGGTTTATTCAGAGAATATTTAATTAATGCCTACTGTGTGCCATGCTTTATGCTAAGCATCTGGAATACAGTGGTGAATAAGACACTGTGGCCCCTGCCCTCACAGAAATTCCCCTCTCATGGGGAAAAACCCACAAAAATGAGGGAGCAAGCCAGTGAATATAGAATTACAAATTATATAAAACATAATTAGTACTATAAAGTGAACAGATAGGGTGCTGAGATAGGAAGGGAAAACTACTTCAGGTGAAGTAATTAGCAAAGCCCGGTGACATAGGAACAGAGCTGGAAGAGTAAAACCCAGGGGAAAAGCATTTCAGATTTCAGGAACTGCCAGTGCAAAGGCCCTGTAGCAGAAGTGGTAGAGAAACAGAAAGCAGTGAGGGGAGGAGTGGTATCCAGTGAGTTCATATGGCTAAGATGGGCAAGGTCAAGTCTTGTGAGCCACGTAAGGAATTTGGTATTCTCCTAAAGGAGGAGAGAAGACGACAAAGAGGTTTAATCAGGGACAAAAAGGCACGAGCTGAGTTCCATTCAGCAGGAGCATGTGAGAAGGGTAGTAGCGGATGTAGGCAGACCATTGAGGAAGCTATTGCCATCATCCTAGCACAGGGGCAGGAAGGGGAGAAGGGACACATCCAAATTCTTTTTAAAGGGAGAATCAAAGTCCTCAAGGTACCTGCTAGATACAAATCAAGGAGTCCTCTCTGTCCTCTCTTGATTTGTCCTTTTATCACCCCCAAGGTTCTTTTATGTACCCCCGAGGTACACCATGAGATTTCCCATCCCAGCTCAGGGCAAAGCCATGGCTGGTGCCTCCTCAACGCCACGCCAGCCCATGCATGGTAAGGGAACTGTGAGGTTTTGTTGTTATTGTTTTGTTTTGTTTTTTTAAAGATTTTATTTATTTATTTTGAGAGAGAGAGTGTGTGTGTGCGTGCAAACAGGGGGAGGGGCAGAGGGAGAGAATCTTAAGAGGACTGTGTGCTGAGTGTGGAGCCCAATGTGGGGTTTGATCTCATGACCCTGAGATCACGACCAGAGCTAAAATCAAGAGTTGGACGCTTAAGCCACTGAGCCACGCAGGCACCCCTGGGCACTGTGTTTTTGAGACTCTCAGGGAAGGGGCCCACTTGCCTCCTTCTGGCACATTCTGCAGGACTGGGAGAAGATTGCCATTCTGGGAGGAGGAGTCCGTCTCAATGCCTTCTTTCCAGTTGATCCAGAGCGTGTGTACAGAGCTGCGCACTGGGCGTTGCCCAGGTCAGGCCTGGCTGAATCAAGACACGGAGCCACCCACCTCTGTTCCTCAAGCCCGGGCCCCCGAGTCCCTAGAGCCAATTCCATTTTTCTCAGTTCCCCTCCTCCCATCAGTTAGGGGATAGGATGGATATCAGAATCAGGACTGGGGGAAGGGGACTGCTCAGAGCCTGAATCACCCCCCAGGGATGTTGGACTATGAGGCGAGGATCCTGTGCTTGAACATTTACAGGTAGCACTCAGGATTGAAAACTGATTTATAGTCTGAAGGCAGGCAGGAGGGAGCGGGAGGAAGGTGGGGAGCTCTGTGTACAGTGCAGCCTTGTTGGGCAGCGGTAATTATATATTACATTGAACTGTCCTTGCAACACAGTGAAGGGCAGTGGGAATGAGACTCTAAATCATGCTTCCCTGATGCTCCCCATAGCTCACCTCCCTGTGATGTGGCCCCAGAGCCCTGGGCTGACACTTCTCAACACACACACACACACACACACACACACACGGCCTGGGGGGACTCAGAGAGCAGGAAGATGGGATGTTATCACCTCTGGCAGTTTCCAAGGCCTGCTCCTGCTACATGCATCATTGCTTATTGCACCCCATACCTCCCACATTCTTTATCTCTCTTCTTCCATGGGGCCCGAATGTGGGCTGCGTCATTTGAAGAAGACATCCCTACCCACCCTTCATTTGTTGGCTCCTGCAGCGGCTCTCTTCTGCACACCACAGGTACTATTAGGGTTCATTTGGGACCTCCTCACTTCGCTCTTGGATTTCTGCAACTGACTCCTAACTCACCCTCACCCTTAATCCATCATCCTTTACTTTGTTGCCATGGTGATTTCCCCAAATACACTCTGGCCATAATCTTGATCTCATTCATCAGGGAATTGCAGGAGTGGGGAGAGATGGCCGAAGACTTTGGGTTATTGAGGGCCCAGGAGGGAAGAAGTTTCTCCAGGCTCTTCCGAGGTTAGTGATGGCTGGCTTACCTCCCACTCTGAGCTATCAGCTAGGAGAAACGCTGGTACTCATCCTTCCTTCCCTGACTAGACCCTGGCCCCTGGACCACTCACCTCAACTTCCCACTAGTCCCCCATTTCTCTTTCCAGGCTCCTGGCCACAAGTGGCTGCCGTTTCCTGGTTCATTAGGGCCGTGGTAGTGCCTAATGGTGCCAAGAATGGGCTCGGGGGTCAGACAGATCTAAGTTTGAATTCTGGCCCGTGAGCGTGCACAAGTTATCCCAAGCAGTAAAGTGATCAAGGTCATGAACTCTGCAGTCATACTCCCCGACTTTGCATCTTGCTTCTACTACTCCTTAGTCTCTCTAAGGCAGATTATTCAACCTTCCTGTGCAGTTTCCCCATTTCTAAAGTAAGGATGATACTAGTACCTAGCTCCGAGGGTTGTGGTGCATATTAAATGAACACAGTAATAATAGCTTGCTGGTACAACAGTGTTGTGAATCTAAGCTCTTATTATTTGTAGCTCTAGCTCCCTGAGCCTCAGTTTCCTTGTCTGCAACAAATCTCCATAATATGTCTCCTCCTTGCCTCAAGGTTGTTGTGAAGATCGAATGACAGATTCTCTTTAGGAACTCTCAAAGGCTCTACAAATGTAAGGTATTATTATTTATTATCAGGTACTTGCTCCCTGAGGTTTCCCAGAGTCTGGGCAGGAGGGCCACATTCCCTTTAATAACAAAGCAGCCACCTTTGTCCTCCTCCTACACCAGCCTCTAGGCAGACAGTTGTGGAGTCCTGGAACCAGGAGCAGTCTGGGAGGTCATCCGGTCTTCTCGCCCCCGGAGGAAGGGGCATACGGGGTCATGTGGACAGACTGGCCTCTCTGATAGAGATGGTTTCAAAGGAGGCTGCAAGTTCAATTAAGAACAGAGTCTATTCTCTTCATTGCAGAGATGGACTCACATTTTGCCTGTTCCAAAGCTTATACAATTTGTGGATGCCCTCTTTAAGAAAAATAATACAGAATTATGAAAATAAAATTAAGTGCCGGCTTTGGAAGAGGCCTGTGCAAATGAGGAGCTCAAGCTTCATTAGCTTGATGGAAAATCCACCTCTGCCACCGTGTCAGGGGGGACATTTGACAAATACTTGTCAGTTGGTCGCTTGTGGCCAAAACAAACCATTTCCATGTGTTACAAGTCCAGAGGACGGCAGCGGCCTCAGTCTCCACCCAGACCCTCAAAGTCACCCCCTTACATGGGCTGTGGATCCTCCTCTGCCTTTACTTTGGGCTCATTGTTCTTTTTCAAGACCTGCAAGCTATTTATTTTTGCTTTCAATGCATTTGCATGTGATTTACATCACATTAATAGTCACATTCATACATGGGACACCTTCTCTGTCCCAGCGTAGCTGGATTCTTGGGACGTAGGTAACAAGTGAGATTCAACAATCTCTCTTCCTAGGTACATTCAGTTTAGGGGTGCATGGGGGAAGGGGATGATGATGGCATTTGTCTTGCAGTCAGGTTCTAAAGTCTCTGGCTCTGCTCAAATGCTCTTCTGCCACATATTCCCATCCCCTGCCAACCTCATCCCTTCCCAATTTCCCTGCAATTATGATGTTGAAAATGCACATATTCAGGGACACACATGCCTATTCAAATGCGAGGCTTACTTTGGTTCAGTTTTGTGACTCCTGAAGTCAAGAGGCACATGGTGTTAAGATGCCTGGAGATAAAAACACATAGGAGTTCTTCAGATCCCTGGCGGAGAGAATCAGCCCCCTAGAGTACCTTAGCACTGTTCGGGAGCCCAGTTTATTCCCCCCACCGAAAGAAGCAGATGGCAGGTGGGAGTGTGTGCGAGTGTGCGTGCGTATGTGCACACACTTGCACGTAAGCTGTACACACATGTGTGAGACAGGAAACACTCACGTGCGCATTAGTACATCTACTAAGACAAGCAGAGGAAGTGGAGGTGAGGATGTGGGAAGGAAGGTCTCAGTCTAAGAAAACCACATTCTAAATGCATTAAATGCGTGGTTCTAAATGTGGTAAGGGTGAAATCTGCTTCCCCAGCTCTACCCTGTGATAGAGAGGCGAGAAGAAGCTAGCAAGTCAAGAAAAGGTCTCGGGGCAGGGGTGGGGTGCAGCTGCCAGCGTCACCACCAGCTCCAACAATGACATCACTCTCCCAGATCCCTCCTCTGAGGTGGTGAGTCACCCCGAGCCCAATCAATACTGCATTCCATTTGTCTCTGCCATCTTTATGCTCTTGCGAGCCAATTCATGCTTTCCTCTTCCACACAGGCTAGCCCCTGCCCCCCGCGTGCCCAGAGGATCCTGAGCGACCCCAGCCCTGGGGCTTATCGCTCCTTTAAGCTTCTGTCAGAGAAGGCAGGAATCCCTGCTTGTGGGTGAAGCAATTGGAGGGAGAGAGGGAACAAGAGAAACAGGGAGACTCGCAGTTCGTACACAGGGTCTGGGAACAGAAGTTGAAAGCTTGCAAAGCCAGCCTATGGTGAAGGAGGGGAGAAAGAGGAAGGGGCAGCGAAAGGAGAATGGAGAGGAGAAAGCCAGAATAGAAAGAAGAAATAGGGAACTGGGATTGGGGAAGGGAAATGGGGTGAGGTGAAGCTGCCAGCTGTGGACTCTCCCTTTTCAGGATCTTAGGATTGTGACCCATTTTCCTGGCCCTCCTGTTGTATTTGGGTGCCCAGAACTAGTGGTGGAGGGGGAATCCCAACACTCCAAACCACTGCCCCAGGAGAGGAACCCCAGTGTCTATGATATCGCCTACCTACCCAGTGAGGCCTCAGCTTGGTCCTACCCTCCTTGTCAGAGATGGGGGCTGGAGGTACTAGAGACAACGAGGGGTATGAGCACAGAGGGAGTGGCACAAGCGGAAGGCAGTCCCCACTGGGGCAGTTCTGATTTCTGTCCTGGGACCTCAGTTTTTTCCGAAGGCCTTGGCACCTGCCCAACAATTGTTCCTTCTGGCCTTGCCCTCGTGCTCAGTGGCAGCCTGAGCGTCATCCCTTGCCACTGATGGGAATCAGAACAGGGGCCCCTTTATCTGAGAGTGAGAAGGACTGGGTTGCCCAGTTTCTGTGACTCTAAGTTCCCAAGATGCAGCTTGTTCCTGGTGTAAAGTGAGCCGCTCCAAGGAAACTGAAGCCGTGAGGTCTGTGTGTGAAGCAACAGGACGGCACCAGAGGGTAAGGCTGGGGTTTCAGAAGATCACAGAGTGCTTCTCCCTTCGACTTGCTGTGGCTGAGTGTCTCTACAAACAAGAAAGTCTGTCTCCAGTCCCTATTTCTAACTCTATCAACTACGACAACAGTAACACAGATCCCAGTAATAAGAATAATGGCAACCATTTCCTGAGTTATATGCCAAAGGCCTTGCTAAGTGTCTTATGCACATTATTTCATTAAATCCTGCAACATCACCGTGGGATAATCAGCACTGTGGAAAGCAAAGAAGGACACTTAGGATTCCAGAGGTTGCTTGAATTTTCACAGCTTAAGGTAGAGCTGAAATTTGATCCCAAACCTGTCTGATTTTTCCTGCCTCAACAGTACAGCCTTCCTTTTGGTTTTGAGTTGCAATCCTTTATCTCCAGAAAGTACTCATTCCCTCCTCCCTCCCTCAGTGCTCCTTTCTGCACCAGCTTTAGGAAGCCCCTGGATGCCCAGGCTGTCCCTCCTGCTGGCTCAGTTTAGGTCTGGAGTTCCCTCTGTGGACCTTGGGGTTGAGGTGGTAACAAGAGAGCAGTCCTGCCCTCTGCTTGTACTCACTAGGGAAGAGGAGAGGGGGGTGAGAGTGGCTGTCATTTCAAACCAGGAACAAAAACATGAGGTTGTTGGAGAGGTTTAGGGTCATGTGGTGCCCTGGGCTCCTGGTTCTCTGGAGTCCCACAAAAAGGAATAGAAGAATGTGGAAAACTACCAGGTTCTTGAGGGAGCTGGGGATGGGGGCAAAGGTGATGTGAGAAACTCTCTTTCCCACCAGAGCATGTGCCCCTAGGAGGCTGTTGCTGCTTTTTGCCGACGGGTAGGGACCACTTCTAGTCCTGTGTGAGAGGCAGCCCCCCGGCATCCCTGGACCCAGTGTCCCGTAGTGAAGGAAACCTGTTCCAGACCTCAGAAGGCCCCAGGCACCTCCCCATATGCTCAGTGAAAACTGTGCTGCTCCGGCTTTGAGGTGGTCCTGGAGCCCCCCTCCCCCGGGCCCCTCTAAGAGGGGATGCTCTGGAGAGCTGCTGGAAGCGTCCATGTGCACCGAATATTCCTCTGAGAGTCTGTGAGTAAATCAAGGAGAGATCTGCAGAGACAAAAGAAGAACAGGGCAAAGACAGCTGGGTGTTCTCACATGGGGAGGAGCAGTCACCACCCGAGGACAGAGAGCCAAAAACACAGAAATGGAGCAAAGTAACAGAGAACACCATCTTCCTTTCCCCCTGGGGTCTGGGCACAGGCACTGCAAGGTGACTCTACACATGATTTAGATCAAACCCTCTTTTAAATATAAGGAAGTTGAAGCTGGGGAACGGTTCGGGAGCTGCTCTGGATCACACCACTCCTGAGTGGGCCTCTCATTCAGCGTTCTGGGGCACTGAGGAGAGGCAGCCATGTCCCAGCTGTCTTCTCGGAAGCAAGGAGACCTGACGGGGAAGGGACACAACTTTGACCCCCCCTACCCTGCATGCCCTCCGCAAGGACTGCAGGGGCTTTGTCCCCTCCGTAAAATGCACTGGGCCCTCAGTTAAGTCATTAATAAAAACAAGGACAAGAACACCTGCTTTCCTTCCTTGCAGGGCTGTTGTGAGGATCAGCTGGAAATAATGCGCAGCCAAGAGCTTTACAAGTGCGAGGTGTTATTAAGTTTGTGATTAGGCCAGGTCACTGAGGGCTACCGGAATAATGGGAGGATTAATGCCGGTGCCGTAGGATGGAGGGAGGCTACAGTCTGCCCTGTCCTCTTCTCTCGGTCACCTGCCCTGAGAGAAAGCAGTCGGTGTTTCCAAATTGACTTAAATAAGAAATGTGCGGTGGCGGCAGTCATCCCTCACTTAGCCTTCACTTGCCCAAGGCAGAGAGATTTTAATTTTCGAGCCATAATGAGAAAAAGAAACTCAGAATTCAAGAATATTCCAGTGAAACAGTCAAAATAGCTGTCGAGACTCTGAATGGAGGGAAGAAATGTAAATTAAAATTTCCCTTTCCCTCTCTAGCACCAACTGGGCTTGAAGAAACGGGGCTGGGCTAGGACTGAGTTGGTCAAGGTCCCCATGACCCTTCCCTGAGGTCAGATGGGCAGGCAGGCCCCCAGAGGCACTGTTAGGACAACAAGGAAGAGAGACTTCCACCTACACGCAGGAGAGATTCACCTCCATTAAGGTTGTCATCCTCAGGCCCTTGCTGTGGAGCTGGTGGAGATATGTTGGGGAGTTGTGGGAGTGCCTCCATAGCCCCCAAGTCTAGCCCTCTGAGGCACAGAGATGCCGCGGTCTACTTTGGTTTCCTCTTCTGCCAGATGCTGGTTCAGTCACGTACCACAGACCTCTCTATGTACCCTACAACTCAGGCCAGGCATCCTGAGGTTGGGCACGGGCTGCCTGGGAAAGGAGGGAGCACCTGAGTCCCAGCTCACATTTTTCTGAGCTCTAGCCTGTTCTCAAGGGAACATCCTTTCAAACACAGTTGGAACCTGGGATGGAAGGAATGGCGAGGGCCCCAGAAAAGGTGTGTGAACCTGAGTGCCAGAACACAGCCCTCTCCCTGGCCCTCTTCTGGCCTCATCTGGCCTTGACTTTTTCCTTTCCACCCCTCCTCTTCTCCTCTATTTATCCGAGAGACATTGACTGGGGAGCCAGCTTTGTGCCAGGATCTGTGCAGAGTTCAGGGGCTACATAAGTAAACCAAGGCCCGTTCCTGTTGTCAGGTGGACAGGGTTGTGAGCCAGTATAGAGCCTGCTCAGCAGTCAAGTGTGGAGTTGCTCCAAAACTCTGGAACAGTCTGACCTTGTTCAAAAACGGCCTCCATCTCTCACTCCTTACGGTGTGACTTCAGGCAAATTGTCCTATGCTGGAAGCTTCCGTTTACTCGTCTGTGAAATAGGGAGAACACTTACCATACAGGGTTGTTGTGACTAGTAAGTGAGATAATCCTAGTAAATTGCTTGGAATAGTGCCTGCCCCATGGCAAACCCTTACCAAAGGCCAGTGAATATAATTTTAAGTATCCTAATGATAATGCTGACATTTATTTTCCTTTATTGGGTGCTTACTCTGAGCTAGCCATGATGCTAGGGATATAGCAATGACTTAACTGTGGCCCTTGTCCTTAAGGGGTCCACAGTCTATTAGAGGTGACAGATGTGTAAAGTAACTGCTGATAAAGTGGGATCACTGCCATCATCATTCCAAGAGCTGTCATTTTCTGAGCCATGACCCTGTGTCAGGCACAATACTAGGATTTAAAGATACATTTATTGGGGCGCCTGGGGGGCTCAGTCAGTTAAGCATCTGCCTTCGGCTCAGGTCATGATTGTGGGGTCCTGGGATCGAGCCCCAAGTTGGGCTCCCTGCTTGGCAGGGAGTCTGCTTCTCCCTCTCCTTCTCTGTGTGTGCTGTCTTTCTCTCTCTCTCAAATAAATAAATGTTTAAAAAAAAAAAGATACACTTATCTCTAGTTTCTCCCTAATCCTGCAAGGTCGATATTACCTCCATTTTACGGATGTTCTGTAGTAATTAGTAACTTGCTCATAATCAGGCTGTTTGCAGAGTCAAGTCCTGAGTTGAAGGAGAGTGATCAGCTCTGCCTAGAAAGGGATCAGGGAAGCCTGTAGGAAGAGGTGATCTTTGATTAGGATTTTGAAGAATGAATAGGAGTTTTCCAGGAGCCAGGATGGGGAAGGAGTTCAATGCCACAGCCCTTCTGTGGTCTGCTGCAGGACTGCAAGGAGCAGTTCCCCAGGCCCAAGGTCTTTACCGTATTAGGTAACACTAACCAGGGCCGTGGTTCCCTGCACCCACCCTGACAGCCATCACCTTATGTCCAAGACCATATCATAACCTACAGGAAGGGTGATTTTTTTTTTTAAGATTTTATTTTTTTTTAAGTAATCTCCACACCCAACGTAGGGCTCAAACTCACAACCCTGAGATCAAGAGTCGCACACCCCCCTCCCCCCACTGAGCCAGCCAGTTGCCCCAAAGGGTGATTATTTTGAAGAGCATACAGTCAGCAGGCCTATAATCTCAGAGATTTTCAGCTGAGGCCCAGAGTTGAAATAACTACGTGGCAATGGAGCCCCTCTCCCCATGTCCACTGACCTCACCAAGGGCACAGCAAGTGAGGGGTGTGGGTTGAGATCACCAAGGAGGCTGAGAGGCACTGACTGGGCTGGAGACAGGGAGACAGTCTCAGTGACCTTGAAAAGGCCCCACCAGATTCAGGGTAGATAATGAAACCTTTTCCTTCCTTACAATCATTTCCCCTCCACTCTCTCTCTCTGCCACTTCACTCCTCTCACAGCCGACAGCAGCTGCCGAGGAGGCAGCCATCTTGGTGTAGTCACAGGCCAGGCGAACGGAGCCAGGATGTGGCATGAGGCTCCATCTGGCTGGTTCCACACCCAGGGAAATCGGGACTCATCATCATTAACATTCTGCTTCCCTACTCAGATCAAGGAGAAGCAGGCATTCTGTGCTAAGGACAGTGGCAAGGGGGAGACTCCTGGAGCAAAGCAGCCTTCAGAGCTCAGACCCCAAGTCTCAGGGGCACCCACCCTCAGCAGCAGAGTGAGGGGCTTCCAAGGCAGTGGGAGGTTTGAGGCAGACCGGGGGAAAACGCTATGACTGCAAAGTGGTGAGGCTTTGGTGCATGAGACAGGATTTCAGGTGTTCTCAAAACTCCTGCTTGAATAATGTGGCTTTGGAAGAAGGAGGATGGACAAGGTACAGCCCTGGGGCTGACCTACCTCCACCCTCTCCTTGAAGCAGCCCCCACCGACTTCACAGGCCTGGTTCCTCCTTCACATCAAGAAGCAGCCCTGGGAGGCAACGGCCCCCACAAGAAGCAAGAAGCACGTGCACATTCCAATAAAACACTCAAAGAGGCAATTATTTCTGGGCTGCCTCTCCCAGCCCAGAGTACCAGCAGCCAGATTTCCAGAGCTGCTGTCATTGCCTCTGGCTGTTGGCAAAATTAAACTTATTGAGAAAAGAGAATGAGCTGGCCCCCAGCTCAAGGGGGATGGAATCATTTGCTTGCCCAAGGCTGTCAGTGTGGGGCTAGGGAGGTGGGGGTGGGGACAAGGAGGAGATTAGGGAGCAAGCAAAGTAGCATGGTAGACCCACCAGGTAGCACTCATCCGTAGCACATGCACTTGGAGCGTGTATCAGGTCTGCATGTCACCTCCCGGGATGTGCGCCGTAAGGGCCGGGACCTTGATGCTCTTGATTGCTTCTGCTTCCCTAGTGCCTGGCACATAGGAGATGCTCAGTAAACAGATACTGATTCCTGAATGAATGTCCACACTTAGGAACCAGGCCGGAGTCTTGTCATAAACACTGAGAATCTTCCCAGCCTTTCATCCAGCACAGGTCACATGGAGGTGCTTGAGAAGCCCATCGGGGCCCTGCCTCCTTACCCTTTTCTTGGAATGATGCTGCAGGAAACTTAGTAAACTCCCAAAAAAGGGACACGAAGGCATGGGCAGTGGCCTGGTTGGACACCTTACAAAGAGGAGGTGCCATCTGGGGCCTTAGACCACCGAAGTTCCCTCTGCCGACTGTCAGGAACGGGCGCCTGCCTAGAACAGCTTTCAACTCACTTCTGACTCTTCTGACATGAACAGCGCATCCCTCCTATTTTCAGCCTCGCTCTCCAGCCTCATTTGGGGCCGTCTTATGTTTTGGGATACATCTTATGCCTCACTTCACACTCTCTCAGTCTCACCTCTTACTCTGGCCACTGCTATGACAGACGGCTCCTTGCTGGCTTCACCCGTTCAAGGAGTGTGATCTGACAGCGCCTCACCTCACCCTCGGGCCCCTGATCTCATTCTCTGGCTCTCTGCCCTAGGGCTTCATTGTGTCCAGGGCCTTCTCAGCTTTGCAGCCTGAAGTGCAGGGTAGTTAATGCCTTCAGGGCAACTCTTGACAGAGGGGGGTGGGAACCCCTGGAGAAACAGTTGCCTCTTACTTGCCCCAGGTCATGGTTCAAAATCCTTAATAAATCTTTTCAGGGGATGCCTGGGTGGCTCAGTTGGTTAAGCGGCTGCCTCTGGTTCAGGTTATGATCCCAGGGTCCTGGGATCGATCCCCACATCAGGCTACTTGCTCAGCGGGGAGCCAGCTTCTCCCTCTGCCTCCTGCTCCCCCTGTTTGTGTTCTCTCTCTCTCTTTCTCTCTCTGATAAATACATACATACATACATACATACATACATACATACAATCTTTTTTAAAAAATGAATCTTTTTAGAATGCACCCTGGTTGCTGGAAGCCATGACCAACTCAATGATACATTCAGACATTCTCTCCTGAGCTCTCCTTGGCTCACTCCTCTTACCCTCAGCCCTGCTCTCTGGATCACAGCCTTTGTCCCATGGTTGGCTTTCAGGGGAGCTCTGGCCTCATCACTTCCCTTTGCCCTTCCCCCTCTCTTCCCCAGCCACTCTGGTTTCCTCTCAGTTCTTCAGCTCTTTCCCACCTCAGGACTTTCAAACAAGCTTTTCCCACTACCTGGAGTGCTTTTTCTCTCTGCGTGGTCCCTTGGCTGAGACCTAAAGGAAGTAGCCATGAAAAGGAACATCCGCAAAAAGAATGTTCCAGGCTGAGGGAACAGCCAATGCAAGATCCCTGAGGCAGGAATGAACTTGGCATGTTCAGGAGATAGCAAGAAGGTTTCTGTGGCTAGAGGACAGTAAAAGGGGAGAGGGTCACAAAATGCAGTTGGACAGGACAGGTTCCAGACCAAGGGTGGTTTTGTGGACCATAGTAGAGAGTTTGCATTTTAAATGCATCAGGAAGCAAGCTCCCTGAGTACAAGGATTGTTTGTCTGATTCACTGCTGGGCTCCGTATGTAGTAGGCACTCAATAAATATTTATGAAATGAATGAATAAAATCCTTGCCTGAATCCATGTCCTAACCACTCCTTGCCCTACACCAGGTGACTGAGTCATCCTCTCTTCTAAGATGATAGCTCCTGGGATAGAGAGGGTCAGACTGGATTTGTTTTATCCTGAGAGAATCTTCTGAACATGGCTGCTCTGGGCACTGCCTGCTTTGGGCTCTGGCTCTCCTCTCCTCTCCTCTCTTCTCCTTCCCCTCTCCTGCCCTCCTCTCCCTTCTCCTGTCCTCTCCTCTTTTCCCACAGTCAATCCTAATGCTGCTGCTCACTTAGCTGGTTATGCTGGGCTCTGCTCCTGACACTATTACTCACCTTCCTCAGTTCTTAGCTTCCTTAATGAGAAGCTGTCTTGTCTTCAGTTTGCCACAGGCCTCCCTCTGCCTGCTGCTTCCTGGGGAAACTAAGGTCTGGGGTGGGCATGTTAAGCTCAGAGAAGGGACCCAGTCTTGTCTTCCTCCCTGCTCCCCTCCATGCTCTGAAGTAGGAGAGAGGACAGAAAAAACGATTATCTCTGGGCAAAGGAGGAGGCAAGTGGAAGACAGCTGATGTTTAGGGGTAGATTATAAAGGGGGGACCAGGCATCCCTGCTCAAAAGAGTCCAAGGAGGGGACAAGTAACAGGCTGACATAGCAGCGGGAAGAACTGAGGCAGGACTGAAGGGGATCAAACTCGTTCTGTTGGGCAACTGAGGCCAGAGAGCCTCTGCTTGGCTGATGGTCTTTCCTGGGGTGATCAGTCTTTGCCTTGTTACTATTCTCCATGTGTGAAGGCAGGAAGGTGACAGAATAACCACGTACAGGCCCTGCCAAATACCAGAGAACACTTGATTGAGATTCCTTGATGATTGTTGGTAGTTCTGAGGCAGCCCTGGGTAGGGACGTTCACCAAAGTGCCAAGGTGACAGGGTTTCCACACTGCAGTGCCACAGTAAGATACTGTACCGGCAGGGGCCCTTCAGAAAACAAATGGCAGGGGCGCCTGGGTGGCTCAGTCAGTTAAGCATTGGACTCTTGCTATCGGCTCAGGTCATAATCTCAAGGTTGTGAGATCGAGCCCTGAGTACAGGGCTCCCTGCTGGGTCTGGAGCCTGCTTGAGATTCTCTCTTTCTCTGCCCCATCCCCGCTGCCCCCCCTTCAAAGAGATTTTATTTATTTGAGAGATAAAGAGCATGAACACGAGTCGGGGGAGGGGCAGAGGGAGAGGGACAAGTAGACAAGCCCTAGGCTCGATCGCAGGACCATGAGACCAAGACCCGAGCTGAAGTCACCTTAGCCACCCAGGCATCACCACCACCATTCCCCCCCCCCAAAAAAAAAGAAAAGAGATGGTACATTGAAGAGGGGCAGTGAAGGGAATATTTCCTGGGTGGAGTTACAGGAAACAACAAAGTACCTAGAGGTCCCCAGGGCCTCGCCACAGAAGAAAGCCTTTCCCTGTTCCAAGCTGGAAGAACAGTGGGTAGAGGAGGGAGTGGTGTTCTCTCGCCAGAAGCTGGTGAGAGCTGTATGTGGGAGAGCCATTGCCCCAGAGGAGCTGTGGCCCTCTATAAAGGGACACAGCTGCTGCTAACGCCGAGAGCCAGCAGGGGGCCGAGGGTGGGGGATAAATACCCTTAGGTCTCTCTCCTCTGATCAGCTTGTCTCCTGCCCTGCCTCCCATCAGCCAATCCCAGCAAGGAGCTGAGGGCAAGGAGCCAGGGCAACACAATCCACAGAGGTCAGCTTCCTGAGGCCCTGAATACAGCAGAAAAGAACGGAGGGTCAATCAAAAACCTTTCATCTTCTTCTGATATCCACCCTTAAGCTACCTGATTGCTAGAGAGCTTACAAATTTCTGTGCCAACCTGTGCTCAGAACCACTCCATCTCTCAGGCTGAGGTGGACCAGGACTGGGACTAAGGCTCCAACCACGTGGGGGAGGATTTCAGTTGCCATGCGTCTATCTCTTTCCCAGCTATTCAACGTCGGGGCTCCCAGATGACTCCATTCTCCTCGTGTCAGGCTTTAGGAACAGTCAGGCTGGGTAATTATACTTTCCTAACACACCCTTGTCCCCATTTGACTCTTTTTCAACTAGATGAAGCAAAAGGTTTCTCCCAGCCTTCCCCTGCGTGGGCACTGGCCCCTGCTCCGTATCCTCTGAAATTCCTTTTTTTGTTTAAGATTTTATTCTTTTTTAAAGTAATCTCTACACCCAGCATAGCGCTTTAACTCACAATCCTGAAATCTAGAGTTGTACGCTCCACCAAGTGAGGCAGCCGGGTACCCCTGAATTTCCATTTTGATATGAGGAGGCTAGGGAAGGTTGGGGAGCACCCTGACCCTCTTAGCATTTCAGAAACTGAGAAAGGGCCTGTTCTTGATTGATTTAGCCTCGAAATGCCAAGTCCTACCCTGCACCCCCTTAGAACTATTAAATTATTAAATTGAATGGGTTCATTTCTCAACACTGTTTTGAGTTCCCACCTTGGACCTTAATTTGTTCCCTCCTCCACACCGGCGCATTTGCTGTCACTCTGGTGACCTCTAAGGGAGGTCATCTGATGACCTGGTCACTCTGAAGTGAGTGACTTCACTCACTTGGTCACTCCGAAGACCTCTAAGGGAGGAACTTGAGGTGGACTCTAAGTTCCGAAGCCTATGGGTCCAGTCGTAAATGTATGTTATATTATTTAGGGTTCTCTGGAGTAACAGAGCCAATAGCAACTACAACTATATATATAAAATGGGAAATGAGATTTATTATAGGAAATTGGCTCACATAATTATGGAAGCTGAGAAGTCCCATGATCTGCCGTCTGCAAGATGGAGACCCAGGGAAGTCGGTGGTGTAGTTTGAAGATCTGAGAGCCTGAGAATTAATGGTGTAGCTTCCAGTCTGGATCTGAAGGCCAAAGAAGCAAGAACTTGGAGGGTAGGAGAAGACCACTGTCCTGGTTCATGCAGTCAGGCAGAGAGGGAATTCTACCTTCCTCCAGCTTTTTGATCTATTTGGGCCTCAACAGATTGGTTCATTTTATGTGACAATTTAACTGGGTCCCAGGATAGGTCCCAGTTATCTGGGATATCTGGTTGACATTATTACCCACCTGCACTTGGAGCGGGGCTGTGAATCCACTTCATTCAGTCCATTAGTTCAAGTGCCAATCTCCTGCATAAACACCCTCAAGGACACACCCAGATGTAATGTTTAACCAGATATCCGGACATCCTGTGTTCCAGTCAAGTTGACATATAAAATTAACCATCACAAATACCTACAAGTTCAGGTAATTGCTCCATCTTTCCTCTCTCCCCACCCTCCAAGAGCAAATAGTCCTTAGGTTTTCCCACTACTCACACCTTGTAGAAAATGACTGTTTGGCCTTTCCACTATCCATTTCCCCTGGCACCAGCTTTGGGGATTTGGCCTGGGGTGCGCAGTTACAATCTTGGTGAACTGTTAATGAAGACTCCTTCCATTGCTTGGCCAAGGACTTGGCATGGGACCCAAGCTAGGCCAATCAGATGGTCTTTTCCCCTTGAATCTTGAATGGAATGACATGAAAATGGAATTCACTAATCCCCTAAGGCAATACTATGAAGAAGTTATCTTGGGGGCGCCTCGGTGGCTCAGTCGGTTGAGTGGCTCCCTTTGGTTCAGGTCATGATCCCCAGGTCCTGGGATCAAGCCCCACATTGTCGTCATGTCCGGGCTCCCTGCTCAGCGGGCAGTCTGCTTCTCCTGCTTCTTCTTCCGCCCCTCCCCCCAGCTCATGCATCCTCTCTCTCAAATAAACAAATAAAATATATTAAAAAAAAAAAAAAGAAGTTATCCTTAGCCCCAGCTCCCTTGATTTCACTGCCCTGGTTCCTCATCTTTCTGGGATAGCCTCTTGAGTATTTGATTCTGTGAGCCATCCCCATTTCTTTTGAATATAATCATCTTTTGCTTACATTAGCTAGAGTTTTTCTGTTGCTTGCAACCACACATTCTTACCAATACAAATTCTCTTTTCTTAGAGGAGTGGTCAGCCCCTCGAGTGGGCTCATATTTGGAATCTCTGGCTTAGATTAAGATCTCGTTTAGTCCTGGAATGAGAGGAGAGAGAGCTCCTGCTGCTGGTGCATGCTTGTCACGAGTCCTCATCAGGTCCCACTCCCAGCCTGACTTCTAGGTCTCTACGCTCAGGTCACAGCCTGAAATAGCCACGCTTATCTCTCTTGACTCCCTGTCACAAGTCCCACAGCCAGGTCAAACTGGTCTCCTTGTTATTTTCCACAAATAGCAAACTCATTCCTGTGCTGTGCCTTTGCTCGTGATGTTCTTGGCCCGATAAGCCAGTGGCCCTCTGCTCAGTGTCTGAGCCCCCCTCAAGCCTTAGGCCACATTTTGCCTCCTCCTTTCCTAGGTCTCCTGTGCGCCATCAGGCCCATAGCAGCTTCTGAACCAAGCCCTTCAGTAGGCACTCGTTGATGTGGGACAGAGCAAGTGATTTTTGTGGTTGGGCTTTATTTCTTTGGTAGGCTTAAGTCTTTGAGGACTGAGTTCAGGCTCCAGGTATCTTGGTACTTCTCCTGTATGGGCCTCAGCATTGAGCCTGAGGCTGGGTGCACTGTGGGTGCTCATGTTGATTTCTCCACCACCCCTCGTTTGGAAATTGCCTTGGTTTTAAAACCCATATTCTTCATTCATTCTTGTATCCAAATTTATCAGGTACCTACTAAGTGTGGGCTCTGTGCTAAGCTCTGGAGGTATACAGTGAGTAAAGCACAGCCAAGGAATTCACAGTCCAATGGTGGAGATTTATTGAGAATTAGGTATAGCAGAATGACCTATTGAGAAAATAGCCCTGTTGAGTTTTTCTCAGCTATGGGTTTACCTCAGAGGAATGAAAGTCATTTCACTGCTCCTGGGGGAAGAGCCAGACGCTGTGTCCCTGAGGTTTAGACTTTCTTGGTCTCCATGAGGATTTGTGTGTTTCTGCATAGAAAGGAAAATCCGCAAGCCGTGGGCTGCCCAGAGCACAACTTCCACATAGGCTTTCCTAACAGGCTTTAGGGTTGGAGACTTAATGATTCCCAGACTGAGGACCGATGGGCCCAACTCAGGTGAGTGAATTGGGAGTTCTCAAGACAAGAAAGGGAAGGAAGGTATGAGTCCCATCAAAGCAGAGACCTGAGCTCGTGTGAATGTCGGTTCTCTGAGGTGGGAGGACCTAGGAGGAAGAATATTTAGATGGATAAATCCATGAAAATAATCACAGCTAGTATTTTTTACACATTTACTCTATGCCAGGCACTGTGTTAAGCACTTTATATATATTCACTTATTTCTCACAAGAACTCTATGAAGTAAATACTACTATTATTTCCATTTTACAGATGAGGCAAAGAAAAATTAAATGAGATGCTCAGGTTATGGGTCTGAGGATCAAATGTCACTGGGCACAGGGCCACAGTCTGGGGAGGCCTGGCAAAGGTGGCTGTGGCAGAACTTGCCACAGACAGGACAGAGCTGTAAACTTGCCTCAGAACCCCCACCCTCAGGAGTACGTCACAGCCCAGGAAGAGAGCACAGCTGTGGCAACTGGCATGAGCCGAGGTCCTGATAATCTCGGGAAGAAGGGGTGTGGATCCATTACTGTGGCCACAGCAATGCTGTATAGCAGTCACAGGTGGGCAGTGAGCACGCACTTAGCTCATGTGTTTAGGGACAAGTTGGGGGCTACCTGCTTATAGGCTGTCTTTGGCTGGGGTGGGCTTGCTCTCCGCTATATGTCTTTCATCCTCCTTCTAGGGTTGACCAGGGAATGTTCATCTCAGGGACCTAGAAGACGCACAAGACTACCAGCCCCCCAGTGCCCAAGCCCATTGTAAGTCTTTGCTTATGTCCAGTCTGCTAAAATACCCCTGATCCAAATAAGTGAGTAGCCAAGTCTGGAGTCGAGGGATGGAGCAACACATTCTGCCCAAAGGAGCAGCCTGCGAAGTTACCCAGCAAGGCAGGTAGTTGTGTATGATCCGGTTACCCAGGGGGGCGTGAAGAGATGGAACAATCATCTAGTGTTCTGACAGAACTTAAGCTGGATTTAATTTTGATTTAGAGAAATAATGAAATCTCACACTATATTGTAGAGCAGTGGATGCTTGTTACAAAGATAAATTCTATCTTCGGGGACCACAAAATTTGCTGTGTGAATATTTAGTTTTTATTGGAGTGAAAATCTTAAAAATACTTCTTCACAAAAACATTCTTTGGATGGCCTCACTGCCTTACAATTTTGAAAGCCCCAGTGATCACCAAAAGTGTCAGCATTTGACTTTTTTTTTTTTAAGATTTAATTCATTTATTCATGAGAGAGAGAGAGAGAGAGAGGCAGAAGGAGAAGCAGGCTCCCGGCAGAGCAGGGAGCCCGATGCGGGACTCGATCTCAGGACCCTGGGATCATGACCTGAGCCGAAGGCAGGTGCTTAACCAACTGAGTCACCCAGGCACCCAGCATTTTACTTTTCAATGTAGGTTTTTCAAACTGGGGTCTGTATTCTTAGGAAGCCATGCATTTTCAAGGTTGGAAAACATTACTGAGAATGCCACGCAACAGACGGTGTATGGAAGTATGAAGGGGGGATAAACAGAAGGGGGAATGAACCACGAGAAACTGTGGACTCTGGGAAACAAACTGAGGGTTTCAGAGGGGAGGGGGTGGGGCATTGGGATAGGCCGGTGATGGGTATTAAGGAGGGCACATACTGCATGGTGCACTGGGTGTTATACGCAAACAATGAATCATGGAACACTACATCAAAAACTAAGGATGTACTGTATGGTGACTAATATAACATAATAAAAAATTATTATTAAGAAAAAAAAAAAAGAAGAAGAGGTCCAGACACAGTGCTATAGGGCAGCTGTGGGGCTCAGGACAGGATTTACGGTGCCCTACAGGGAAGCGGCGGTGACATTTATGTAGGCCTTGAACGACTGCAGGGTGGTGTTCTAGGGATAATCTCTCTGTGTGGACGTAACCAGATCCCTCGTTTCTAGGACTGCTCTGGGCAGAAAAAGCTTCACCTTCCATCTCTGCAAATCTGGAATCTGTTTTTGCATGCTTTTGCATCAAGACTTTGCCCTTCACCTTCACAAATATGCTGCTAATTATAGCATTTGAAGAGGAGGCAGGGGAGGGTAATGGCTTTGAAGCCAGGTCAGCCAAGGTTCAAATCATGGGTTTGACAATTCCTAGTTCATAGGCCCTTAGGCAAGTTGCTAGAACTCCAGGAGCTACAGTTTCCTCCACTGAAGAAGGAATCCTCATTCTCTAATGGGGTTTAAAGAATTACTAATCACCAGTGAAGACTAAGTTTTCTTCATGGGAATATTTTTGACTTCTGATTTAATTTCTTTAATGGTGTAGGATTATCCAGATTTCCTATTTCAGGATAAGGCGTATATGTCAAGCAATTTGTCTATTTCACATATATCTTCAATTTTATTCATACAAAATTATTCATAATACTGTCTTTGTTTCTTTCTAATGCTCGAAGCATCCATAACAATATCCCTGCTTTTATGTCTGACATTGTTTATTTTTATTTTCTTTCAGGTTTTTCTTGGTCAGTATCATCAGGGATTTTTCCACTTTCACAGAATTGGCATTTGGCTTGGCTGATCTTCTCCGTTGCATATTTGGTATCCATTTCTTCAATTTTTATTCTTTATTTTGCTGTTTCCTTCTACATTCTTTGAGCTTTATTTTGCTATATTTTTTTCTAGCTTATTAAGAGAGATCCTAGGCTCATTAATTTTCAATCGTTCTGCTTTTCTGAGATGTACATTTAAGGCTCTACATTTCCTTTTGGAAGCTCAGATGGAAAAGATATATTTAAGTGGCTGGTCCCAAATAGGCACCCAGAAAGTATCTCATCATCACCATCGTAGTTATTATCCAGTGTCAGTTCTTCTGAGACTCTCTAACACAGTTTCCAGCTCTCTTGCTTTCTAATGTGACGTATGTCCCCTGACTCTGAGGACTTATTCTGGGCCACAGATCTCCTTCCTTTTGGTTTTTGGGGAGGCTTCCTCTGTAGGTGAAGGCAGGGCTCAGAGAGAAGCCTGTGCCTTTGGCCCCATCTTTCTCAGGGAGCTCAGACCCTCTCTCCCTAGGATGGCTGGCAAGGTCTGGGGCCCATGAGAAGTGTGAATTTTAGCCTGCAGGCCTGGGGGCAGATTGTATTTTCCAGAACGGGTGCAGTACTATCTCCCATCCTGCATGCTCTTTTAGAGCTTTGTCGTTCCCGCATCTAGAGGTAGAGTATACTTTCCCTGCCTTGGAGTTCAGTGGGCTTGTGACTCCCTTACACGTGATAAATTACGCAGTAGTAGGTTGCAGTACAAGTGCTGCCCAGAAACTTCCGAGGCTTTGTCATAAAGTGAGATGTAGCTGCCACCTCGTTAGCTGAAAAACTCATGTTTAGAGCCCCGAGACACCACGTCCAATGACCCTGTAGCTGCCACCTTGTGAGGAAGCCAGGGCACTTAGAGATGCCACATGTAGGCAGTCTGGTCTCCAGTCCTAATCTTCAAGTCAACCCAGCCCGGGCACCAGACATGTAAGTGGCCGAGCCTGTGGGGATTCCAGCCCCCAGCTGTTGAGAGACCCACATCCTTTTATTTTTTTTTTATTTTTTATTTTTTAAAGATTTTATTTATTTACTTGACAGAGATAGAGACAGCCAACTAGAGAGGGAACACAAGCAGGGGGATTTTTTATTTTTTAAAGATTTTATTTATTTACTTGACAGAGATAGAGACAGCCAACTAGAGAGGGAACACAAGCAGGGGGAGTGGGAGAGGAAGAAGCAGGCTCATAGCAGAGGAGCCTGATATGGGGCTCGATCCCATAACGCCGGGATCACGCCCTGAGCCGAAGGCAGACGCCCAACCGCTGTGCCACCCAGGCGCCCCCCACATCCTTTTAATCTTAGCTGCCGAGGCCTCAGACACCGAGGAACAGAAACGAGCCATTCCCCACTGTGGCCCATCCAAATTCTTGATCCAGAGAATCATAAACATTAAAAAAAATGATTGTTTTAAGCTCTAGGCTTTTTGCTGCATAGCAATGGGTACCTGGAACAATGCTTGCTGCGTACTGTGGCACCTACCGCCTCCGCCTTCCGCCTCCATCATGCTCTGTATGCTCTGACTTCCCACTGAGGCCCGAGCAGAGCCCACAGAAGCAGAGCACAGCAAAGGTCTTCTGCGTGGGAGCATCCTGGAAATGGCGAGGCTCTGATTCTGTCCATTTGTCTAAAGTGAGCTGTCCTAAGGCCCTTGGCTCCGCACCTTTCTAAGTGCTAAGTCCTCCTATGTCTCATCCAAAAGGCTGGGTGGCTCCCACAGAATGGCAGTTGTCCTTTCGCTGTGGCTTCGTGACATAGCTCACATTTATGGAGACCGTACGAAGTGCGGGGCACCGTGCTGAGTATTTTGCACACGCCATCTCGCTGGACCTGATAACAAAGCTTGCGCTCAGGGTCCAGCTCAGGTGCCCTTGTTCCTCCATAGCCGCCTCCCTGTGCAGCAGTCTCCAGCCACGGCTGTCATCGTCTCTCCTTCGGCTCTTCTGGCCCTGGGGCTGCCGGTGTGATGTCCTGCAGTCACTAGTCCTTGGATCCTCCTCTCCCTCTTCTTGCTCCTCCAGCCCTGCCAACACATTTGTTACCAATTCCTCAAGTTAAATCCCTCCTGCTGGAAATATCTAGAGTGATTTCTTTTTTCTTTTTTTTTTTTTTTTTAAAGATTTTTATTTATTCATTTGACAGAGATAGAGACAGCCAGCGAGAGAGGGAACACAAGCAGGGGGAGTGGGAGAGGAAGAAGCAGGCTCACAGCGGAGGAGCCTGATGTGGGGGCTCGATCCCATAACGGCGGGATCACGCCCTGAGCCGAAGGCAGACGCCCAACCGCTGTGCCACCCAGGCGCCCCTCTAGAGTGATTTCTGACTTTTCCTGAGTGTCTATTGACTAATGCACTTGGCTTTACAAAACTTCGTATAATCTGAGCTTTATTCAACTATCCGACCTCACCTCTGATAATTCACACACCCCACGCCCCGTCTGCTTCAGCCACTCTTGTCTCCTTTCTGTTCCTCACATAATTGCAGCCTTTTCCTGCCTTGGGGCCTTTGCACCTGTTGTTCCCAGTGCTTAGAAAGTTTTCCTTCAGCACTTTGCAAAGCTGGCTCCTTCCCATGGCTCCAGTCTCAGCATAAATGTCAGCTTTGCCAAGCAGCCTCCTCTGACTAGAACCTAGAGTGAGCTTACCCCTCACCTAAGTACTCGGATCACATCACCCTTTTATTGTCTCCATAGCACTTATAACTAGCTGACCTGATCTTCCTGATTTATTCCCTAACTTGTTTAGTGTCTGTTCCCAGACTAAAACGAGGCTGAAATAGCAGAGAGCTTGTCTGTCTTGTTTATTACTATATCCAGGGCCTGGCACAGAGTTGCTACTTAATACATATTTTTGAGTGAATGAATGATGGAACAAGTGATACGCAAGCCTCTATCAGGCCTGAGATGGGCCCTGGCACCTCCTGAGATGTTTGACATTGGAGGCTCCCTTGAGGCAGGACCATCAAGGTTTGTGCCCAGCAGTGGGGCCCTAAACTCCACTTATGCCTTTAGGCAGGCCCCTCCTGGGCAGTGGGAGGCCTCCCTGTGGTTTTGTCCCTGTCTTCTGGCATGTTCTAGTCAGCCTGTTTCTTTCCATGCTTCCAGCAAGCTGCAGGGCATTAATGATTAAAAGTGCCAACCTGCCCAGGGCCAGTATCAATTAGACCACAGGCCCACAATGTAGGTAGCTCATTAATTCCAATAAGCCAGGACCCCCTCTCAGAAAGCTCTTCCATCTGTGTACTGCATTTGATAACTATAAAGAAAACAGGTCAGATTGTTATAAAATGACTTTTACTGATCATCACATTCTTATCAAATAATAAGAAGCAGAAAGTTTCTGTTACATAATCATTTACCCGAAATCACTGCTGTAATAATAAGCTGAATCCAAAACACAATGAAATCCATACTGTAATGCAACTATAAAGAGCCATTATATTTTTCTTTTATGATGTTATGAAGAAAATAAATCCTGGGATCTTACTCTATACAAAACAAAACGAAAACTTACTTTACTGCCAATAGAGTAGCCAGCAGGATGAAGCTTTCTTGGCAAGGTTGGGCCTTCCACCAGGTCATCTTGTCCATCTCCCTCTCCTCTGGGGAGACCTCTTTTTTGTTTTAAAATCTCCTAGTTTGGTGGTATCCTTTGGATGCCAGGCCAGCTGATCCAGGCAGAGGAAACAAACAGAAGACATAGAGAAACCTTCATAAGAACGTTGGGAATACGATTTTGAAGAAAACTTTGAAAGAGGCATTGAGAGAAGCTGAGTGTGGACTAGGACTTGGGTTTGACCAAGCCAAGAAGGGCAGAAGAGTCTAGCTGAAGGCCAGCCGGACCTGGACTCATTTACTAGGAATTGCAGGCCCTTCTCTAGTCCAGGAACCCCTGGCTGGGCAGCTGGAAGGGGTAGGGATGAGAGCCTCTATATGCTCTGGAGGGCAGCAGACATACCCACTTTGCCATCTTTCCATTCTTTGCTCCCAGTTCCTCTGCTTTACGGTACCTAAACCATTCAACATTCATTGTGTAAATTTCCCACCTTCCTTCTTCTGTGGCTTTCTCAGGCCCTGTCTGCTAGAATGCCGTGTCTTCTTCTATACCCATCTAGATCCTCTGGTATTGCTCAAGACACGGCCCAAAAGCCACTTCCTCCAAGAAGCCTTCTCTGATCTCTCCCCTTTGAACTCCTTATGCCTTGGATCAAGGACTCTGATCACTTTCTGTTGTAGCTGAGCATCTATGTGCTTCTGCCCTTTTTTTGATGATTATATTATCTTCCCCAATTATTCAGTTCTACTCCCTGTAAAAGTATGATGAATCACCACATAGTGCCATGTTACTTTCATTTCAGTTCCTCCCGGCAGAAGTGGATACATCATTACCTTGTTGTTATCATGGGGTTCAGTCATGTGACTTGCTTTGGCCAATCAAATGCTAGTAGAAGTGATAAGCGTGGAAGTTTTAGGAGTCATCTCAGTATCCTCTTTACCCTCTGCCACAGAATGGCACATCCTAGCCTAGAGTGAACAAGGCTCTCGGAGCTGAGCCAAAGCTCAACTGAAGCTGATGAGCAAGAAATAAACTATTGCTGTTATAAACCTCAAAGATATGGGGGTTGCTTGTTATCACAGCATAACCTGTCAAAAGATGACCCATACAGCTTTACTAAACTTCCAGGCCCCCTTGGGCAGGTCGCACTGTGTCCATGATTTGTCTCCTCTCCTTCACAAACCCTGCACAGAGCTAGGGTCACTTACAGGCTTAAGGAACTATTTACTGAGTGAACAAATAAAGAAACATACCCACCATTTATCAAGCGCTCCTGTAATAACCCCTAACCTCGTGTAGTGCTGTGCAGCCCGCATTGCAGCTTTACAGAGCCTGCCTCCTTGGTCTCAGGACAGCCCTGTGACAGCAGTTGGGGTAGTGCACAGCTGTTGCTTGTTGTCTGCCTCACCCCCCACCCCTGACTCCCTGTGGTTCTGCGGGGGCTGCTGGGGATAACAGCAGCCCCTCTAGTCCCAAGGGTAGTCATGTGACTCAGGTCTGCCCAATCCTAGGATCTCATTCTCTGGGTACAGTGACTGGACCAGAGACAGGCAGATGCCCTGAATAGGGCCAGTCAGAACATTTTCCTTGGGCGTCTGGGTGGCTCAGTCGGTTAAGCGTCTGTCTTCGGCTCAGGTTGTGATCCCGGAGGCCTGGGATCAAGCCCCACCTCAGGCTCCCTGCTCAGTGTGCAGTCATCTTCTCCCTCTCCCTCTGCCTCTGCCTCTTCTGCTCTCTATCTCAAATAAATAAAATCTTAGAAATAAAAAAAAAAGAACCCTTTCC
This sequence comes from Ailuropoda melanoleuca, assembly GCF_002007445.2. Classification (NCBI taxonomy): domain Eukaryota; kingdom Metazoa; phylum Chordata; class Mammalia; order Carnivora; family Ursidae; genus Ailuropoda; species Ailuropoda melanoleuca. The sequence goes on from NC_048220.1 coordinate 27,001,498, forward strand.
TGAAAGGAGGTGCAGACCCAGAAGAAAGATGCCTAGAAAGAGTCCCACGTGTGAATGGGAAATCTCAAGAGGACACTCACTATTCTCTAATCCTCCCATATCCCTCTGATAGGTTCACTTTCCTGCCCTTCAAAACTTGTACTTCATAACTTCTCCTGTCTCTTCAAACATCTTTCACTGTCTTCATCCCCCACTTTCAGCTGATGACTTTGCCTCCTGCCTAGTAGAGAAAACAGAAGCTATAGGACAAGTGCTTCCTCTTTTCCTGATACGAGTTCTGCGTGTCTACCTGTACGGTACTCCATGATTTGCCTTCCTTCTTTATACAGTGGATTGAGTGTCTCTGCTTCCGCCAATGGCCAACTGCTATGCTAGACCGTGCTCAACGGCACACAAACATTCTCTAATATATTCCAGCCTAAAACATAAATAAGCAACCCTTCCGTTTATCCCACATTTCCCTCTATTGTCACCCAATTTTTCTACTGTGCTTCATGGCAAAACTTCTTGAAAGAGCTGGGTATAGCTGCTGCCTGACTTTCTCCCTCACCTCCTCCCGTCAGCCCCTTCGGGTGGGCTTCCATTCCCAGCACGCCACTGAAATTAATCATGTCGACATCACCACTGCTCTGCATGCTGCTCAGTCTGAGAGCCACTTCCCAACAAGGATGACTGCTACTTCCATCCTGAAACTCTCCTCTTAGCTTCTCGGACACCATATTCTCCTGGTTTTCTACCTCACTGAACACTTCTCTGTCTCCTATGCTGGCTCCTTCTCTTCCATGACCCACTAAATATTGGACAGTCCCAGAGCTCAACAAATACCCCTTCTATTCTCTATCTACATTTAGTCCCTAGGCTGTTTTTCTGTGACTGCTAAATTGATATCTCCAAAGCGAACCTCTCATCTAAACTTTAGCCTTGTATAGCTGTTGGCCCACTTCACATCCCCTTTGATATCTGTTATAGGTTGAATGGTGTGTCCCAAAATGATATGTGGATGCCCTAACCTCTTGTACTTGTGAATGTGACCTTATTTGAAAATCAAGTCTTTGCAGATATAATCAAATTAAGATGAGGTCATAATGGATTTAAGGTGGCTCTAAACTCAGTATGACTGGTATCCTTGTAAGAAGAGGAGAAGACGTAGAGACAAGAGACACACAGGGAGACTGCCACATGAAGACAGAGGCAGATATTGGAATACTGTGTTTATAAGCCAAGGACTGCTGGCAACCACCAGGATCTAGGACAGAGACATGAAACGCATTCTTCCTCAGAGCACCCAGAAGGAGCCAGCCCTACTAACACCTTGGTTTCACGCTTCTGCCTCCAGATCTGGGAGGAGATAAATTTCTGTTGTTTTAAATCACCCACCTTGTGATCATTTATTACAGCAGCCCTAGCAAACTGCTACATCTAATCATCATCTCAAATTTAACATAATCAGAACTCTTTTCCCCACCCATGCCCAAACCTGCTCTTCCCCTAGCATTTCCCCCAAACCCTCCTTCCACCCTGACCCATGGCCTCTTTTCCATATATTAACCAGAGTGTTCTTTTTTGTTTGTTTAAGTTTTTTAATTTAAATTCTAGTTAGTTTACATATAGTGTAATATTGGTTTCAGGAGTAGAATTTGGTGATTCATCACTTACATATAACACCCAGTGCTCATCACCACAAGTGCCCTCCTTAATGCCCATCACCCATCTGGCCCATCCCCCAACCACCTCCATCTGTCAACCCTCAGTTTTTTCTCTATCATTAAGAGTCTCTTATGGTTTGTTTCCCCCCTCTCCTTTTCCTGACTCCCATATGTTCATCTGTTTTGTTTCTTAAATTCCACATATGAATGAAATCATATGGTATTTGTCTTTCTCTGATTGACTTGTTTAGCTTAGCATGATACATTCTAGCTCCATCTGCTTCTTTGCAAATGGCAAGATTTCATTCTTTTTGATGGCTAGGCTATATTCCAGTGTCTCTGTGTGTGTGTGTGTGTGTGTGTCACATCTTTATCCATTCATCAGTTGATGGACGTTTGGGCTCTTTCCATACTTGGGCTATTGTAGATAATGCTGCTATAAACAATGGGGTGCACGTGCTCCTTCCAATCACTATGTTTGTATCCTTTGGGTAAATACCTAGTAGTGCAATTGCTAGAATGTAGGGTAGTTCTATTTTTAACTTTTTGAGGAAGCTCCATACTGTTTTACAGAGTGGCTGCACCATTTGCATTCCTACCAATAGTGTAAGAGGGTTCCCCTTTCTCTGCATCATCCCCAACATCTGTTTCCTGACTTGTTAATTTTAGCCATTCTGACAGATGTGAGGTGCTGTCTCATTGTACTTTTGATTTGTATTTCCCTGATGTTCAGTCACGTTGAGCATCTTTTCATGGGTCTGTTAGCCATCTGGATGTCTCCTTTGGAAAAATGTCTATTCATGTCTTCTGCCCATGTCTTTACTGGATTATTTGGTTTTTAGGTGTTGAGTTTGATAAGTTCTTTATAGATTTTGATACTAACCCTTTATCACACGTGTCATTTGCAAATATCTTCTCCCATTCTGTGGTCTGCCTTTTAGTTTTGTTGATTATTTCCTTAGCTGTGCAGAAGCTTTTCATCTTGATAATTCATTTTTGTTTTTGTTTCCATTGCTTTCAGAGATGACCAGAGTGTTCTTTTTCTATTTATTTATTTACTTAATTATTTAAAAGATTTTACTTATTTATTTGACAGAGAGAGACAGCGAGAGGGGGAACACAGCAGGGGGAATGGAACAGGGAAAAGCAGGCTTCCCACTGAGCAGGGAGCCCAACACGGGGCTCGATCCCAGGACCCTGGGATGGTGACCTGAGCCGAAAGCAGACGCTTAACGACTGAGCCACCTAGGCGCCCCCAGAGTGTTCTTTTTAAAATATAAGTTAGACCACCTTCCTCTGTTGTTTAAAACCCTTCAAAGGCTTTCTACAATCCTTTGAATGTGATAAAAATTCCATATCTTGACCTCCAAGATCCTTTGTGATCCAGCCCCGCCTCCTTCTTGGTTGTCGTCTCTTCTTGTTCTTCTCCTGACTCACTGCTCTCCACCCACACTGGCTTCTTCCCATCCTTGAACAAGCTCATTCCTGACTTGGGACCTTTGTACTGAGTATTATATTATCCCTGCCTGAAGCTGCCCCATCCACAGATCTGTTCAAAACTGACCTTTCCTGATTTGCAAACATAGAGTGGGCCTAGTTTCTACCATACCACCAAGTTTTATTTCCTTCATGGGAAAGCATGTCCCTGCATGCTGCGTCCCTGGTTCCGTCCCTGCAGCCCTGGTTCCTGGCTTCCTTTGACCCTTTGATTAGAATCTTCCCAAGTCTGTGAGTCACAGCATTCAATTTTTGCTTAAGAATTTGAGAGAGCTTCCTGATGGTTTCAGTGGAAAGAGTCCTACCTAAATCAAAGGCTAAGCCCGGTCTCTTAAAGGATCTCACCCCAAGGAAGTTTGCTCATATGACCGGGCCCTTCCTGTGCGAGAAGGCCTGCTGCCTTTAGATTAGCATCCTCGAACTTTGTGCTGTTGGTTTTTTTTTTTTTAATTTCTAAATTAAAAAAAAAATTATTTTTTTGCATTCTCAAACTTTCTGTCCTGTGGTGGGAAAAGGACATTTCCAGCCTCCAGGGAGGGCAGAAGGAAGCAGAGCTCACAGTTTATCTACCAAATGTCTTCGTCCCACCAAGCAGCTATCCGAGTTTCCCTGACCCTTGTCTCCTTACAGACTGAGGGGGAAGCAGAGCAAGATGGAAGAATGGAGGGAGAGGGGAACCTCAGGGACGTGTCTGTGTGATCTGCAGTTCGCCGCCATCTCTGGAGTTGAAGGGAGCTCTGCAGCTCTGCACGTCCTCTGGGGGATGATGATCGCAGTTGCATTCACTGAGCACATGCTGGATGCCAAGCACTCTTCTAGAACTTTAATAATGATAGCTCATCAACTGCTGCCGTGTGGGGAGTGCAGTCTCTGGGTCAGGCACGGTGCTCGGCGCTCTAGAAGCCTGACAGCCTCTAGTTCTCACAGTGCTTCTCTGAGGTGGGTATCATTCTCCCCACCTCACAGATGAAGAAACAGACGCAGCGAGCAGAAGGGACTTGCCAGGTGGTTTCTGCTGCAAAGCTGGGATCTTCCTTCTGCATGGCATTGCCTCTTTGCTAAACCTGCTGGCACCTGGTTCCCAGTGGAAGACCAACCTGTGACTCCGTGCAGGTACCAGGACCTGCCAGTCCCCTGTTCCAGCCAGTGAGCCACCAGACTGAGGACCTGCCACCCCCGGACTTGACCCCCCAGGGAGCTGTGTCCAGCCCTTCTTCAGTAGTGCTTCAGAGGGAGATGTCAGGCCTGAGTCACCTCCCTGGGAACTTCCCTGGAGGGACTGCCCGTAAAACATTGCAGGATTAGGAGCTGGACCATGCAGGGGACTGATTCCTGCCCTCTGCCAGCAGTGATTTGCCTCTGCCTGTTCAGGTCGCTACAGCGAGGGTGAGCTTGGAGCAATGCCCCCACAGGAGCATCTCCAGACGTGGACAGGCCTAGTAGGCAGAAGCTGCCGGAGTGGGACAAGTAGCATGGGGCGGAGGTCTGGGAAGGGGATGGAGTGGGCATCTGCCCCCAAGAAAATGATTCTTAAAGCCTCCTCCCAGGGGCCTAACCAGAATGGCAGCCTGAGGTTCTGTAGGTCAGGGATGAGGCTACATTAGTGAAAGGCCTTCAGCCTGACCCCCTGTAGGAGGCAGTGAGGGCACTGGTGGAGCGTATGCCATGGCCAAGAGTTCAGCGGGGATTTGGTGGGCAAGCGTCAGGAGCCTCGGGCTGAATGCTCACACAGGCCTGAGGGTCCAGAGAGAGTCTTACGTGGCATGTGGGTGATGGAAGCCTTTTTAGGGACATAAATTCCAACCTCCTTATTGCACAGATGAAGAAAGTATGGCGCAGATAGGGGAAGTGACCTGTTTATGGTCCCATACAAATGAGTTCTAGAGCTGGCACCTCCCACCCTTCTGTACCTCCAGGTGAGAAAGTCCCCATCTCTTCCTTGCTCTAACACTAAAAATAGAACATGAAACACAGGCGCAGAGCAGTACTTAGCATGGCTGCTTTTGGAGGGCCCATGTGTCTGAGCCCATGCGATGTCCCCTGAGTATCCCTGGAAAGCCAAGTTGGCACTCTGAGTTGGGTGGGAGGGGTTCACGCCTGTGCCAGGCGCACACCAGCCCACCTCCAGACACAGAAGGGTGTTCCCCAAACCCTCTGGGCACGGCGTCTTTGCCTATGATTTTCCTCTGATGATATCTTGTTTTGCCAACTAAATTAAGACTATGACAGAGAACAGAGACTACCTCTAGCAGTTTAGTTCAATTAAGATCTCACATCAACAAATTAAAATGCATTCTCACTGTCTGCAGAGTAAATCTGCCTGCGTTTAGAAGGAGGCTCTGACATTTGCTGTTCAGACACCTAGCCAATGTGAGCTGCATGTCAAGGAGAACCCACCTCTTCTGGGCTTGGTGTGGGGGCGCAGGGCCAGGGTCGTCTCAAGGGACTGACAGCTTCTGGGCCCGGGGTCCTCAATCATGTGCGTGAGGACAAGGCTAAAACTCCAGTACTGTTTTCACTGGGCCTCTGTAAAATGATAAAAATGAGAAGAATGCAATCGCGTTTGCCATAAAACTAAGTCCATTCAAACTAAAGGACTTTGAACAAATACTTTTTGAGTGCCTGATTTGTTGGTTACTCTTCAAGGGACTGAAGATACAGCAATGAACAAAACGGACCCAAATCCTGGCTCTCCTAGAGATTTAATTCTGTGGGGGAAAGGCAGACAATAAATAATACACATGAATGAAATATGCAATTAGTTAGAAAGTGATAAGAGCCATGGGAAAAAAAAATACAGCCAGAAAAGAGGCTAGGGAGTGTGGAGGGCAGAGGGATTCGTAATTTTAACTAGGTCATTTAGGAAGGCCTCTGTGAGAAGGTGACAACTGAGTCAAGCCCTGAAAAGATGAGGGAGTGACTGATGTGAATTTGAGGGTGTGTGGGAGGCAGTACTCAGGGCAGGGAGTGCGAAGACTACCGTGGGATTGTATGGGGGTGTGCGTGTGTGTGTGTGTGTGTGTGTGTGTGTGTGTGTGTGTGGCTAGAGCTGAGTGAGCAGAAGAGGAGGTTGGAGGAATAGGGCAGGAGGCCTGGATACCCTTGTAGAGATTTCAGATCATTCTCTGAGTGAACAGGAAGCCAATGCAGGGTTGGAGCAGAGAAGAGGCGAGCTTTGTCTCAGATCTGAACAGGATGGCTGTGGCTACGTGTGGAGCACAGACAGAAGGAGGGCTGGGACTAGGGAGACCAGATCGGCGACTCTTGTGGTGCCTGAGGGAGGTCTGGTGATGGCCAGATGACAGCTGAGGAACTCAGGGATACATAGGCTCAAAATGATTGACATCAGTAATATCCTAGAGAATCCGGCATGTAAGGTCAGCATCCCCTTCAGATCTTTACAAAAGGCACTTCCGCTGGGGTTTAGCCATGGAAAATTGTGACAGGGCCCTCAAGTCCTTAATGAAGGCACACAGACTGCCCACAGTGTGGCTTCCAAAATGTGGAGCTTTTCCTCTGCGAAATGGGACAGCTGATCTTTTCTTTCTAGAGGAGGCAGTTAGAGGGTGTTCCATCATTGAAAATCAGAGTGGAATACCTGGTAGAATGCAAGCCCCATGTGGACGGGTACTGTGCCCACATCCTGGTCTCAGATCTTCCCCAGCACCTATTTCAAGGCCCAGGACAGGAGCACCCCCAGATACTTGTTGAATGAGTGAACAAGTACCCTTTAGAATTGTTTAGAAATTGAAACAGCTTTAATAAACTCTGAAAATGTATATCCTTTTATTTATTTATTTATTTAACCCAGAGGGCTTTTTGTATGTGGAGTTCTTTTTGTTTTGTTTGTTTTCTCTAAATATAAAGAATTGTTGGGGGGACACCTGGGTGGCTCAGTTGGTTAAGTGTCCGCTTTAGGCTCAGGTCATAAACCCAGGGTCGTGGGATCGAGTCTGCATCGGGCTCCTTGCTCAGTGGTGAGCCTGCTTCTCCCTCTGCCTGCTGTTCCCCCTGCTTGTGCATGCTCTCTCTGACAAATAGATAAATAAAATCTTAAAAAAAAAAAAAAGAATTGTTGGGGCCCTGGCTGGCTTAGTCAGTAGAGTGTGTGACTCTTGATATTGGGGTTGTGAGTTCAGGCCCCACCTTGAGTGGAGTGATTACTTAAAAATAAAATCTCTCTCTTTTTTTTTTAAAGATTTATTTATTTATTTATTTATTTGATAGAGAGCACAAGCAGGGGGAGCAGCAGGCAGAGGGAGAGGGAGAAGCAGGCTCCTTGCTGAGCAGGGAGTCTGATGCGGGGCTTGATCCCAGGACCCTGAGATCATGACCTGAGCTGAAGGCAGACGTTTAACTGACTGAGCCACTCCAGAGCCCAAAAAATAAAATCTTAAAAAAAAAAAAGAGCTGTCATTGCATAAATTAGGCTTTTGCTTCTGAAGGATTTGGGTAACTTGGGGATTGTTTCTCCAACTCTCTCGTCCTCTTTTCTGTTTTCGTTCTCCCACTTCCTCTGTAATCTTAGTTGGCCATCCTGTATGCTTCCTATTTCTACTATTTAAAGTGGGTAAGTGGAACGTTTTTGATTTCTCTCTCTTAGAAAAACCGAACAAGTAAATTAAATTCTTTTTTACTCATGTAACTCTCAATTGATTTTCTCTCACTGTGTGTCAGCGTTCCCACTTTCTGAGGCTCAGAAGTTGATACCACTTCCTGGTGAGAAGGAAAACACACCCAACATGCTACTCTGGACTTCCTACCACTTTAGACTTCTCCCCTATTTAACTTGCATGGTAATTTGCATAGATCTACATATGTTATGCAATCAGCCTACTCTCCTTTTACATTTAAGCCTAAAATAATTTTGCTTTTATGATGTTTTTCTTCTCTGCTGCCTTCCTTATTTCTTACTGGTCTTGAGATTTAGATTTTTGTAAGAGGAATCAATGAAAGGCCAAAGGTACAGACCCATTACCCAAACAGCCACGGGGGAGAGGAAGACTGGGGAGCAGCATGGTGAGGCTGTCTCTGGGATTCATTTATTAATTCAGCAAATGTTCTCCTAGTGCCTACTGTATGCTAGGCTCCGTGCCCGGTGCCGGGAATGTGGCGATGAACAAGACAGGTGCGGTTCTTACTCGCACGGAGCTTACACTCTACTGAGACAATAAGCAAGTGAACACATAAATGAAAACATGATTTCTGATACTAATAAGTGCAAAAATGAAAACATAGTGACTGGAAAACTGGCTTAGATTGGGTAGTTCATAGAAAGTCTCTCAGGAAAAGTGACGTTTGAGCCGAGGCCTGAAGTATAAGGAGACAGCCATGTGAACATCTGGTGGAAAAGTGTCCCGGATTGTGGGGACAGCCCTGCAATGAGAATGAGCTTAGAGGGTTTGAGGAACAGAAGGGAAGTGTACCATTTAGCATTCTTTCAATGGAAAGAAAGAGAGGTTACTGCAATTTAAAATGGCACAATAAGAAAGAATTTTATTACCTCACATAAAGAAGCCTGGGTGCAGAGTGGGTAGAGCTCCCAGGTGGTTAATTTAGCAAATTGACATCACTGAGGGCCAGACTATTCCCTTCTTTCTGCTCAGCCACCCTCTTGTGCTGACTTCCTTCCAGATGCCAACATGTCTCCCAAAGCTTCAACTCCATATGACTTCCTCGTCCTTGATGTCCAGAGGCAGAGAGAAGTGGGCAAACCCTTCCCTTCTCAGAACAGGGAAACACTTCCCTTGACTCTGTGCAGATTTCCCTTCACATCTCATGGCATAGCAAAATTTCATCACACGCCCATTCCTAAACTGGTCCTTTTAGGGGATGAATGAATGACTCAGATTGGTTGAGAGTTGCCCAAGGGAGCAACCTAGCTTGTAATGAACTTCATTGAAGGACCAGTGCTCCCAATTTCTGGCAAAAACCAGGCTTCTGAGAGTGAAACTAGGCTTCTGTGAGCAAGGAAGAAGTGGGGAATGGCTGACTGTAAGTTGGTGCTCAAGAAAATGAGCCTCAGGAGGCAGCGTGGCTGGAGGTGATGGAGATGGAATTGAGGGAATGCAGAGTCTGTTTTAGGTTCTTCAAATGTGATCTTTTAGAACCGTGTGAGTCCCAATGGGCTTTACCCCATTTTGCTCCAGCTCCTACCCCCAGCACAGTCCCTACCCCTGCCCCTCAGATATCAGACACCGACTCTAACACTAGCTGATGATACTGGCTAAGTCACTTCTTTTCCTTAAGTCTTAGTTTCATTATCTATAGACGTGACACAACATTTGTCCTGCTAGTGTGTCAGGGGGGTTGTAAAGATCGAGTGGGAGAGTATCTGCATGTCCTTTGAAAAGTATAAAGGGCCATAGCTATTATTGCTATTCATCTCATTCATCTTCCATGAGAAACAAAGGGGGTTTAAATTTTGAGTAGTCACATCCTCCAGCTTCCTGGGAAGGGACAACTGTCATTTTGGAAAGCTGTGTACTCTGAGTGGGTATGGAGGGCAGCCTTGGGCACCTTTTTGCCCCTTGTTCCCCTAGGAACATGTTTGCCCTTTTTTCCACATCCCTGGGCTCCTTCTACCCCCCTCCCCCAGCAGCTTTCTGTGCTTCACATCAGAGATGTCCTTAGAAACAAGCTGGGCTGATGTCTGATGTTCAATAAAATGTAGGCTAACGCTGGCTGAGTTATTATCTTTTTTCCTTGATAAAAAGAGTGGATGTATTTTCATTACTGGCAGAGTGCTTTTAGCTGGTGCGGACAATTAAGCCCTGGAAATGTAGCAATCCATTTCACACTGAGAGGAGATTTAAGGGATGACGCTTACCAAACACCCAGGCCATGGAGGGACCAAAAACACGGCCCCCGTGCCCAACGATAAAAAGCCATAGAACCTTTGTGGTAATAAAGTAAAGCAGCCCCCAGCTGCCCCCAAGCAATTTGCCCCACTGTGGACGCTGCTGTTGCTGCCGTGCGGGCAGGAGGGCTGTGACCCTGACCCATCCCTCACGTCCCTTCTCCCCATCCTCCTCCTTATCCTCACCTTCTCTCGGAAAGGCAGGCAGGGGAGCTCCATACTATGGGCAGTGGCTTCTACTAAATGTTACCTTTTAGTTTCAGACACTCTGCTTGATTTTTCTTCATGATATTTTGATCATCTCCCTCACCCCTCAAGTCAGAACCAATGTCCAAAGAACCAGATCTCTGAGACCAACAGAGTTGTCTATTCCAAAGCTACTGGATCCACAGGGAAGCCCTTCTCCCTCCTCTCTCCTTCCCACTCTCCTTTCTTTTTTCTGTTGTTTGGTTTTTTCTCAAATGAAGAATTCGCTGCTCTCATTTCCAGCCCCTAAAAGCAGAGGTGAGATGACCACTGTCCACCTTCCCTGTCCCAACCCAAACTGAGGGAACGAGTCAAGCTGCAGATTCTTAGAAGCAGCAGATGTGCTTGTAGTGTGGCCTCTCTGGCTACGCATCTGTCTCCCCACTTGTACTTAGAGCAATTGGGGCCAGGGATGGTTTTCCCCACCTCCTTTGTCTCTGCGTCTCCTGCAGCCAGCCCAGTGCCTGGGACTGTCAGCCCTCCTGATTTTTTTTTTTAAAAGATTTTATTTATTTATTCAACAGAGAGAGAGACAGCCAGCGAGAGAGGGAACACAAGCAGGGGGAATGGGAGAGGAAAGTAGGCTCATAACAGAAGAGCCTGATGTGGGGCTCCATCCCACAACGCCGGGATCACGCCCTGAGCCGAAGGCAGACGCTTAACTGCTGTGCCACCCAGGCGCCCCAGCCCTCCTGATTTTTGACAAATGACTGGATGAATGAACAAAATCACCTATGGGTTTGTTTATTTCTCATGGCTTTATCTCTTTGTTCTGTTCAACACCCACAGCTCCCCCCATTATAACTTAGAAAGTGGAAATTACTTTGGAGATGCAGGGACCGAGTATCAGTGGAGTGATAGTAATCTGGTCCATTATTACAATTTTTTTTCTTAAACCACTTAAGCTCTAGTTCCCCTCCTGTTTACTGTTAGAAGGGATCCCAAATCAGTTGTGAACTTTCGCCTGCCTGGAGGGATAAGAGAGGGCTGAGGTGGTTGTCCAAGCTTATTATCTTCCCCATTACTCAGGCGTGTTCCCCTGAGCTTTCACATGATTTTATTTTAATGCTGTTATTTGTATTAGGTGAGTCTCCAGCTCAGCTAGGCCAAGAAGGGAGGTGGGGGAACCAGGGAGGAGCTGATGGAAAGATAAATACCCTGAAGGTTCATGATGATCTGACCATGGCTTTAATATGAATCAAATTTTCTCCAACTTGCTTTCCTACAGTCAGCATTTCTGCTAGAAATAATTTGTAATTATCAAACTCCACTTAGGCCAGAAGACTCCTTGCAAAAGACTTTGATGTGATTAAAGAAAAGCTTGGAAATATAATTTGCATGGTTCTTGTCCTCTCTTCCTATGACATTCCTGGAGAAGGCACCTTGTCCTTCCTGGCAGGAGAAATTCCAAGGGTAGATAGGAGCTGGGAACCAGACTGCAGGGTCAGTAGGGCTGCTGCTCCAAGACTGGCTAAAGAATAAGATGCTTTCCTGGAAAATAATGAGCTTGAGAGATTTCCCATCTCAGTATTTGAGAATTGAGAGTTGGTGAGTGGCCCAGAGTGGGACAGTGCCAGGTGCATGCTGACCAACAGCTGTGCCTAGCACTTCAGCATGAAGACACTTGGGTAACTGCCCAGCACCCAGCCTGGGTCATTCTGGAGGAGTCCTGATCTTGCCCCTGGTTGAGAAATTGTGACAATCCCCACTACCTGTTCTCATATCTTAATCCTTCAACTCTGCAGCAGCTGAGCCAGGGAAGGACAAAAGTTAAGCAAAAGTACAGTGAAGAATACAAAATATTGTTGAAAGAGATTAAAGAAAAGCTAAACAAGTGGAAAGACATCCCATGTTCATGGAAGGCTCAATATTTTAAGATGGCAGTACTCTCCAAAATAATCTATAGATTCAACTCAATTCCTAGCAAAGTCCCAGCTGCCTCACAACAAGAAAAACACTGGACAGACTGAAAATCAACAACTTTTCTTAGATCCATTGGAAACTGAGGTCACAGGACAAACTGCAGCCCTGAAAACTGGAGAGACAGATGGATACAAAATACAGATCAGTTTACCTGAAGCAGAAGCTCTTAGAGTCAGGAACCAAGATGAATAAAGTACTAAAACATGTGACAGTATAGATGAACCTTGGTAATATTATGCTAAGTTAAAGAAGCCAGTGACAAGAGCACATATTATATAATTCCCTTGACATGAAATCCAGAAAATGCAAATCCATAGAGACAGAAAGTAGATTAATGGTAACCAGGGCTAGGGTGAATGGGAAATGAGGAGTGACTGCTAATGAATGCAGATTTCTTTTTTTTTTTTAAGATTNCCTCCTGATTTTTGACAAATGACTGGATGAATGAACAAAATCACCTATGGGTTTGTTTATTTCTCATGGCTTTATCTCTTTGTTCTGTTCAACACCCACAGCTCCCCCCATTATAACTTAGAAAGTGGAAATTACTTTGGAGATGCAGGGACCGAGTATCAGTGGAGTGATAGTAATCTGGTCCATTATTACAATTTTTTTTCTTAAACCACTTAAGCTCTAGTTCCCCTCCTGTTTACTGTTAGAAGGGATCCCAAATCAGTTGTGAACTTTCGCCTGCCTGGAGGGATAAGAGAGGGCTGAGGTGGTTGTCCAAGCTTATTATCTTCCCCATTACTCAGGCGTGTTCCCCTGAGCTTTCACATGATTTTATTTTAATGCTGTTATTTGTATTAGGTGAGTCTCCAGCTCAGCTAGGCCAAGAAGGGAGGTGGGGGAACCAGGGAGGAGCTGATGGAAAGATAAATACCCTGAAGGTTCATGATGATCTGACCATGGCTTTAATATGAATCAAATTTTCTCCAACTTGCTTTCCTACAGTCAGCATTTCTGCTAGAAATAATTTGTAATTATCAAACTCCACTTAGGCCAGAAGACTCCTTGCAAAAGACTTTGATGTGATTAAAGAAAAGCTTGGAAATATAATTTGCATGGTTCTTGTCCTCTCTTCCTATGACATTCCTGGAGAAGGCACCTTGTCCTTCCTGGCAGGAGAAATTCCAAGGGTAGATAGGAGCTGGGAACCAGACTGCAGGGTCAGTAGGGCTGCTGCTCCAAGACTGGCTAAAGAATAAGATGCTTTCCTGGAAAATAATGAGCTTGAGAGATTTCCCATCTCAGTATTTGAGAATTGAGAGTTGGTGAGTGGCCCAGAGTGGGACAGTGCCAGGTGCATGCTGACCAACAGCTGTGCCTAGCACTTCAGCATGAAGACACTTGGGTAACTGCCCAGCACCCAGCCTGGGTCATTCTGGAGGAGTCCTGATCTTGCCCCTGGTTGAGAAATTGTGACAATCCCCACTACCTGTTCTCATATCTTAATCCTTCAACTCTGCAGCAGCTGAGCCAGGGAAGGACAAAAGTTAAGCAAAAGTACAGTGAAGAATACAAAATATTGTTGAAAGAGATTAAAGAAAAGCTAAACAAGTGGAAAGACATCCCATGTTCATGGAAGGCTCAATATTTTAAGATGGCAGTACTCTCCAAAATAATCTATAGATTCAACTCAATTCCTAGCAAAGTCCCAGCTGCCTCACAACAAGAAAAACACTGGACAGACTGAAAATCAACAACTTTTCTTAGATCCATTGGAAACTGAGGTCACAGGACAAACTGCAGCCCTGAAAACTGGAGAGACAGATGGATACAAAATACAGATCAGTTTACCTGAAGCAGAAGCTCTTAGAGTCAGGAACCAAGATGAATAAAGTACTAAAACATGTGACAGTATAGATGAACCTTGGTAATATTATGCTAAGTTAAAGAAGCCAGTGACAAGAGCACATATTATATAATTCCCTTGACATGAAATCCAGAAAATGCAAATCCATAGAGACAGAAAGTAGATTAATGGTAACCAGGGCTAGGGTGAATGGGAAATGAGGAGTGACTGCTAATGAATGCAGATTTCTTTTTTTTTTTTAAGATTTTATTTACTTATTTGACAGAGACAGAGACAGCCAGCGAGAGAGGGAACACAAGCAGGGGGAGTGGGAGAGGAAGAAGCAGGCTCCTAGCGGAGGAGCCTGATGTGGGGCTCGATCCCAGAACGCCGGGATCGCGCCCTGAGTGGAAGGCAGACACTTAACGACTGAGCCACCCAGGCGCCCCTGTTTCTAAAGTAATCTCTACGCCCAGCCAGGCACCCCCTCACAGACCCTTAATGCGAGAAAGAACTCCCTTCCTAATTTAAACGTAGCCCAACTGCAGACTCTTGAGTTTGTCCAAGCCTCCCAGCCTTCTGGAGTTACCCTTCCCTCCATGTTCAGCTACCAGGATTCGCCTTATGCCTCCCTCCACCCCTAAGTATAGTAGGAAACCTCATGCCCTCAACTGTATGTCTTTGGGAATTTTTTTTTTTTTTTTTTTTTTTTTTTTTTTGGTGGGCAGCAAAGCAAGGTTTATTGAGGAACAGTAAAGTTTTTTGAAAGCTCCTAAAGAGGGGACCCGAGAGTGTTGCCCTGTCTGGGAATCCTTGAGGGCCAGTAGTGGGTAGTGTTTAAGAGAATCGCTTTGGAGCCTGGGTTCACAGTCCAGCTCTGCCGCTGACTGGACGTGTGACTTTGGACAAGTCATTTAACTTTTCTGTGCCTCAGTTTTCTTGTCTATGAAATGGGGATAATGCGAGCTCCTTCTTCATAAGGTTGAATATGAACATTAAGTTAGTTACTAGTAAGACGTGGACATAAAGCCCTGAGCACTGTATCTACCACTCCATTAGTGCTGGAAAAGTATTTGCTCTTATTACCTGTTTCTGCTGAATTCTTGACCTACTTTATGCACCTCATCCCTTCCTCCTGTCATGCTGCTAATATCCCTTCACTCTCCCTAATTCAAGGCTATGTGTGGTAGACCTCCTGAAAGCTTGAATGCAACTGAAGGGGCCGTATGCCACACAGCCAATCCACTTAAAACCATGTCCCGGGCATCACTGTTACTGACAGGCCGTTGGTTATTCTTGCCACTGGGCATCTCTCCACCGCTGTCCTTTCTTCTCTAGCGCCTGCTTGCTGCCTTGCTGTGTACAGCCACTTTCCATCAACACCTGCTCACATGTCCTCTCTCTTCCCCCCAGCCCCTTGCCCTGAAACACAAGACTTCATGTGCAGGAATTCGGCTGTCTTGCTAAGCCTCACTGTTGGAGGTGGGCTGGGGGCCGGGGGACTGGCAGGGAGCCGTCTCTTTTACATCCAAAGAATCCTTCCTCCTAAACATGGCTCTCTCAGTACCAAGACGTAAAGAGGCCCAGCCCCCATGTTCACCTGAGTAGGGAGAAGTTAACCATCTCCCCAAGGAAAGCATCACGCCCCCAGGAAAGCTGCATAAAGCCCACACTGCACAGAGCACCACCCAGAAAGCAGCATAAGTAAACCCAGCTTCTCTGTGCCGTCTGCCCTGCATGTGTTACTAGGCCCGGATGATCGGGGAGTTATTGTTTTCAAGGGAGGGTCGGAGGTGATATTTCAGCCTATTAAGGCTTCTGCTTCTCAAGGCCTGATTTTCCTGTAGCACAGCATTGAACTTTTTCTTGAGCTGCCAAGGAAGGCAGGATTTCAGCCGAAGGTAATTTATGTTAATTTTTTCCCTTTCTGGTCCATTAAATTTTGTGATGTTAATATATCTTACATGGGGCCTCCTTGCTGCGGAGCTGCGGTGAGCTGCGGCATCCGTTGGGGGCTGCAGGGCCCGCGCAAGGGACCGCCTGCCCGCACCACCTCCAGGGCCCTGTGCCTGCCCTTCTCCACTGCCCCGGGGGAATCTTCACCGTTGGGGGGGCTTTGGTGGAGGGAGGTTGGCTCCTTTCCGCTCAGATGCAAGTTAATGGTCCCCTGCAGTGGGACTCCTGGAAGCTCTGGGAGGGTAATGCTGCTGACGAAGACCTTCCCTGGGCATTTCTTTGGGGTTCTTTTGGCCACCCCTGTTCCACGATCAGTTTGATAGAATGCTAATGGGGGATCTCCTGAAAGAGGCTAAGGGAGGAATAAATTGAGCAACACACATTTCATGAGCATCTATTACATGTACTTACATGTACTGTCTTGAGAGGGTTGGCTTTAGGGATGACAATAGGAATAAAAGGTAAATCAATAAAATAGGAATAAAAAATACTCTGTACCCTTCTGGTATTTTCTTTCTCTCTAGTTGGGGGTTGAGGGAGAGGAAAGATGTAGCTAAGTATGGCCAGTTTTGTAATAAAGTGACATGTGTGCTCCTAAAAATCATGGAAATTTGCAAAATCAGTGAAACCAGTGGGCAGTGAAAACTTCACCAGTGACACATCAAAAAAAGATAGGAATCTGGGGCGCCTGGGTGGCTCAGTCAGTTAAGCCTCTGACTCTTGATTTCGGCTCAGGTCATGATCTCAGGGTTGTGGGATCATCTTTGATTTGAAAAAGCCCTGAAGATTGCTTGTGGAAGTGGATGTTGGAAAAGTTGCAGCTTGGGGGTTGTTGTGAAGTGGTGGAGGGAGGGTTATCTGAAGTGTGATAGACAGTTGTAACGCCAGATGTGGGTGCTTCACCACGCTGTGTGTGCTGTTTGTGTGTGTTTTGTATATTTCTATGTGGGTGGGTTCAGGCGGGGGCTTTTTTTATGTGCTCACCTAGTTCCTGTGGATGAAGTGGTACCAAAGTGAGCAAGAAATTGGCATTTATACTCAACGAACAGCAAGTTTCCATTTTGGGGTATTTTGTTTCCCTCCCCCCCCCAACCCCAAGCTCATTAATGGGACTGTCCTAGAGTGGCTGGGGAGAGAGGAGGGGTCCTGGAGGGCAGCCAGAGTAGGAAGAAATCTGAAGTCAGGGAACGTCTGAACTTCGTAGACCTGAATCTTGTTTGTTGGCTGTACCTCTGAGGGAGGGCACTAGAGAGCCTGGACCCCCAAGAGTCCCCTGCCCCAAGCCTGGCCCCAAACAGCAGAGCTTCCTGATGCGAAGGGACCAGTGGGCTGGGATGATTGATTGTCAGTAGCAGCCTGTGTGGCTGACACGTGGAACAACCCCCTGATCCTGCCTGAGACACTGAGCTTCGTCAGGGTGGGCAAAATGCTGAGCATCAGTGTTCCACCCTCAGGAGACCAGTATCTGCAGTCATCTTTAAGTGAATTTGAAGAAGAGAAGGAAATGTAGTTACTTGGGAAGCACTGTGGATGGGCTGATGTTTAGGCTTGGCCGTGAGGGAGACTAGGAAGATTGGGAGGCAGGGTTGGGAATGGTGGGTGCTTTTACCACATTGATGTCACATTCTAAGTCCAGTAGTCAACGTTCAGAGTGTCTTCTGGGACCTTTGCAAAGGATATAAAAGATCCTTTTGTTCAGGTCATTCTTTTTTTCTTTTAAGATTTTTATTAATTTATTTGACAGAGAAAGAGTGAGAGAGAGCAAGCACAAGCAGGGGGAGTGGCAGAGGGAGAGGGAGAAGCAGCACCCCCCCCCGCCGCCCCGAGCAGGGAGCCCGATGCAGGGTTCGACTCCAGGACCCTGGGGTTATGACCTGAGCCGAAGGCAGACGCTTAACCAACTGAGCCACCCAGGTGCTCATCATTCAGGTCATTCTATAAACATAACTTTTAATCTTTTTTCATTTTGAGGAGGGTGGGAGTTACACACTGTGTCAGGACAAAGACGATAAATACCTCTCTTCAGCAGCAGGTAAAATAAAGGACCAGGAGCAAACGAATCTGGGGCTGAATCCCGGGTTCCTCTCACACTAGCTGTGTGATTGTGATTTGGGACAGTTAAGCTCAGGTATTTAATTCTTTTTTTCTGAACCTCAGTTTACTTCATAAAATGGGACCGTACAAGCTTGAAATGAGGAATACGTAATGTATGTAAAATACCTTGAAAGAGCTCAGTAAATGCTTATTCCCCTTTTCTGTACAACTGGCCAAAGCAGCTCTTAGTAGCTTTGGCCCCAGAACCTTCTTGCAGTATGCTGCCCAACGTCTCCACTGTTTGACCTGGATTCTCCATGGCTTGCTCAGATCCCTTTGTGGCTTTTTCTCCCCTGCATTAATTCTAAGCACCTGCTTGTTATTAAAGCAAAATTCTCTGTTTGCCTGGTGCCTTGTGATCTGAAAAAGCGGCTGTAAATAGAAAATGTGCTCCCTATGACGCAGCACTATTGGCATTTTGCTCTTTAAAGGTTAATGGCCAGGGCTGTACCTCTGGAAAGCTCAGCCTACAGCACTCACCAGAAATTATTGCACAGGGAGGTGGGGCTGAGATGATGTGGGGAGGGTGTTGGAGGTCTGCACAGTAGTGTGGTGAGGCTCTCTAGGGAGAACGGTACATTCTGGAAGATGGGCCATTGGAAGTCCCCAGCCATGAGAGGTAGCAGGACTGTGGCTTCCATCTGGCCTATTCCCTGGACTGACTTCTTAGTGCTTGTCCCTTGCTGGACAGTGAGAGCTCCTCAGAGGACTTGCGGTGATAATTCAGTGCCTGGTCATGCTTCAGTTGCGATTTATTTAAAGTTGACAATAGGGTTCCTGCCTTTTATAAGCAGATTCCCAGCACTTGAATCTCTGAGCCTGGGTTTTTTGCCTTCATGAAAAAGTCGTTAAATTTCACACTTATTATAGCACCTGGCACCTGACACCCTCCAGAGACTTTAAAAATGAACAAAATGAACCCTCATCACCATTGTAAACAGGGAAGAGAGAAGAGAGAACAGATCCCATATCCCATCTCCACAGGAGACAAAGGGCCAAACCCACCTCACCTCCACCTCATTTTTTTTAGGCCAATCTTCAAAGGGCTTTTGATTGGTGCTCTGAGAGGTGCTTGCTCAGAGCACCTCCCAGAGGTCGGGATCTGCCTGAAAAGTGGGTCAGTCTGGCACCAGCACACACGCCTGACCTGCTGGAGATAAGACCTCCAGACCCAGGAATCCTGCTCCAGCTTCCCACTCTCAGCATCAGGTAATAACCAGTTCGAGAAGCTAGGTTAATCTTTGGCAAGTGTGTCCCGTTGTCAAAGTACATGGGCATATCTGCCCTGAGAGGGAAAGGTGAGCACAGGATTTGCAGTGTGATTCAATTAAGGAAAAGTACAACCGTATGATTGATTCTCCCAACCCACAATCCAGCTAGTCCTGATATCCCATCCCTGATTGGGTCCCTGTTGGAAAAACAGTGGCCTTTATAGTCAGAAACCTAAGTTCACATTGTCCCTCTGCCACTTACTAGCCTTAAAACTTAATTTCTCTGAGTCGCAGTTTCCACATCTGTGCAACAGGAATACTAGGACTGTTAATGGTTTTCTATTGCTGTGTAACAAACAATCCCAAATTTAGTGGAAAAAAAAAACAACCAACCAATTTGTCATGCTCACAGATTCTGCGGGTCAGTAACTTGGACAAGGCACAGTGGGAATGGGTTGTTTCTGTTTTGTGGTATCTGGGGTTCAGCTGGGGTGACCTGAAACTGAGCTCAGTTGGGACTCCTGAGCAGAGCATCCACCCACGGTCACTCCACATGGCTTGGGCTTCTTCACAGCATGGTGTCCTCTGGGCTCTGGGACTTCTTCCATGATTGACTCATGGTTCTAACAGTGAGTGTCCCAGCCAACAGGGCAGGAACTTCATGGCCTTTTATGATATGGCTTTGGGAGTCACATAGCATTATTTCCACCATACTCTGCAGTCAGAGAAGTTACCAGTCGGCCTCGATTCAAGGGAAGAGGACATAGAGTAGACCCCATCTCTTGGAGACAGGAGGAACAAAGAATTTGAAGCCGTGTTCTAAAACTACCACCAAAACCTCTCTCACTTGGATCTGTTAGGAATGAAATAACAATCCTGTATATAGTAGGGACTCTGTAAAGAATACCCTGTATCTCCTTATCTCCTTTCTGCCTTTCAGAACAAGCGGCCCTCACTCCAAAGGAGGACACAACCATATTGCTAAAATAACTGAAACTGCTTTGGTCTTTTCTGTCTTATGTCCCTTTCTGGACTATTACAAAGCCTGGGGAAGTGGTCCCTCAATGCCAAATCTTAGGGTGGTGGCCAGGGCCAGGCAGGTGGTTTAATGACCCGTGGGGATTTCCAGAGCTACGTCTGGAAAGAAATGAAAATGAAAGGGGGAAAACTAACTCCAGAGCTTGACTCCTCTGCTGAAATGGAAGCCAGCCCTATGATTCAGTTCTAAGCGTGTCCACACCCTGTGCTACAGCTTTAAGATAATTCTGTGTTTGAGTGTATATTTCCTCCATGCCCTCTAAGGAAACCATCCGGGGAAGTGTTTGCGTATCTCTGTTGGAAAGAGCAGTCCAGTGAGGCAGACGGACTGAATCAGAGGAGGCTGAGGAAACTTCCAGGTTTGGAATCCACTCAGAGAACTTGCACATTTAAAATCTGGCTCCAACCTTTCTTGAGGTCCAAGTCCCGTTTACTCTTGCAAGCTCACTTCTTTTGTTCACAGAGAGAGTAGAAACTTGGAGGGGCTTAGAGAGAGACCTCTCACACCAAGTCACTCTCACAAGGCCACAGGGAGGAAGTGAGTGCAAAGGAATCAGGAACATAAGGCTTCTTTTTTTCCTCTTGAATTATATAAGGGAGCATAAACTTGGGGAAAACTACTAAGGGAAAGAAAAGTCTGAAGGGTTCTAGCCAACTATGAGGCTTTGAAATCACCTTTGGGATCCTGTTGTCATGTTCTCTGTTGGGCCCACCAAGAGGGGCTGGTGAGCAGGTGGACAATAGCAACCATATGGGGCAAGCAGAAAGGCTCTGACTATCACGGGGAAGGTGAAAGCATGAAAGGTGGCATGTTAATTATTTATTGCTGTGTAACAAATTACCCCCAACTATAGTGGCTTTATTAGATAACAAAAAGAAATCAGGGAGCAGCTTAGTGGGGTGGTTCTGTCTCCCAGGGGGTTTGTAACACCTGGGGCTTGCCTGGAGCTGGAGGATTAGTTACTGATGTAGCTGTCTGCTGGAAATCTCAGTTTCTCTGCAAAGATGTTTGTGATATGGCAATTAAATTTCAGAGCAAATGATCTGAGAGAGAGAGAGAGCCCAACACAGAAGCTGCAGTGTCTTTCATACCCTAATCTCAGAAACGACAAACCATTATTTCTACTGGGGTTTTTTTTTTTTCAAGATTTTATTTTTAGGTGATCTCTACACCCAAACATGGGGCTCGAACTTACAACCCCAAGATCAAGAGTCGCATGCTCTACTGACTGAGCCAGCCTGGCGCCGCACTTTGGGTCTTTTCTGTTGGTCATATGGACTGACTCTGGTGCACTGTGGGAAGGAATTAGGCCAGGTGTGACTCAGGAGGCGGGAATTATTGGGGACTGGATACAGATGCGGAGAGGCACTGAGCCCAGGAGGGCAGGTGGTCTGGGCTCTTGCCCTGAGCCTTTTTAGGTTCAGAGAAGGGCAACCTTCTTATGATCTCCACCCCCATTTCCGTCTTCTCCACCCTTACTGAGCTGTGAACTCTGTGAGGACAGGGGCCGTGTAACTGTGTCTATCTTCAGCGCTGCTCCTCCCTGGAGCCTCGTGCACCTGGTACATAGTAAAGACCTTGATAAATGTTGATTTGTGAAACACATAGGGAGAGACTGAAGTAGATGAGGCTAAAATAGCCTGGTAAATTGGATTAAGGTATTGAATTCCAGGTTCAGGAATGCAGACTTCGTATCAGGGGTGATGGGAACCCACTGGGTGGGGCACCCTTAGAGCCAGTTTACATGCAGGCTCTTGCTGCTTCCCCTGCCTAGAACACTCTCTTCACAACTTCTACCCGTTGTTCAAGAGCAGAGGGTGTGTGTGTGTGTCTGTCTGTCTGTGTGTACACAAAAGCTCAAGTGGAAGGAAAATATTCCAAGCCCAGAGCAAAGGAAAAAAGGATGGATGGAGATTCAAAGACATTTGGAAGTGGGACGGACCTTTTCAGGCCACAGGCACCAGGGAGAGGAGGCAGAGTGGGGGACCTTTGCACTGCCTTGCCTAGCTACTGGGAGCGATGAGGGACAGAGAGGGGCTGTTTAATTTCAAGGGCTAGAGACCCGCTTAGACCAGCTCAAGGTCCAGGCTGTTGATTGGAAAGCTCCTGAGGTCTGGAGCACACGCAGCTGTTGCCCTGTTCCAGTCCTTTCTCGGTGCTCACCCCTGTGCCAGAGACTGTTCAGAGCAACACCCAGGTCCCTGCCTGAGGACTTTGTATCTGCCATAGAAACACACAGGGCCTCTGCACAGAAGTGCGAAGTGTCACCTCTGGAAGCAGCTCTCAGCTCCCGACCAATGACAGAAGAGTGCGTGTCGCCCAGCTTCCTCACCCGTAAGCAGGGGCCAACCCGGAGGCGCCTTCCACATTGCCCTCTGGAGTTCCCAGCAGATCCGAGCTCCAGCTGTCCATGTAGTAACTTAGCACCCTCCAGCACACCCTCTTGTGGTTTCCTTCCCTTCTCTGTCCCACTTTCTCATTCCCCCGCCCATGTTTCCTGCGGTCAGCTCCCAGATAAAGTATTTGCACTTGAACCCCTGTTTTCAGGGTCTGTTTTGGAGGAACTCAAACCAAAACAGACATCTCACAAAACACAAGCATAGATGTCAGTCTTTCGGTCTTGCTTGGAGGCCATGAACGATGGGGCCTGCTTTTCCACAGCCCAGTGTGAAGATGAGGTGTCTACACATACAGCATGGCTGCTCGTCATGCTAACAGTGTCCCTGTCTCTTTTCTCCCTCTTTTCAAAGCCTGCCTCTTCCAGTCCCAGCTGTGTCACACATGCCACTGAATTCATCTTCCTGTGTCTGATGTATCTGAAAGAGCTTCATCAACTGTAAAGAGTTGAGCAAATGGACCAGGTGAGGAAGGGGGGAGAAGAAGAACAAGAGGTAGGAAGATAGAGGGGCCAGAAGAGTGGGACACATCCTGCAGCATCAGACACAGGAGGCAAAGGGCAGGGCAAGGGGGAGGCAGGTGGCAGAATGAGGCCAGAGCTTGGGACTGAGCTTTTGCGGGAAGCCGGTGCCCAGATAAAGCCTGTGCATGGCAGACAGGGGCCTCTGCTAGCAGCCGGGTTTCCAACGCTCCCTGACTCCTTTTTAAGTTGCACCAGGCTGGCATGTGGCAGCCTGGAGCTGCAGTGCCGATGCTGGGCTGCTCACAGCTGTGCCACATTTCTTCCTTTTCGTCTCCCGTGTCTGTATCCACTGGCAACAAGCAGGGTGGGCACTGACGGGGGTGGCTCAGAGGACCTGCAGAACTGAGGCGTAGGCTCTCCTAGGCGTGTGGCACTCCCAAGCACAAGGATCCCTCCCCGGACTGACTTGCAGATCACCAGGCTCACAGTATGGGCTTTCCTCCAGCAGAAATCCCCGGGTGGGGCAGGGGTGAGAGTGGAGCTGCGGGGGAGGGAGGGGTTGTTTGTGTGTCAAATATCAGCAAGGCCAACCCGGCCCTCTGGGCTTTGGGGGGGAGATAAGGCAAGGACTGGATGGGGGATGGACTGAGAAGGCAGGGATAGCTGGGATGAAAGCTCCCCTTGCCCTTTTCCCCAGAGGAGCCTTTGTGCTTCCTGCCTTTCTGGAACCCTCCTGCCAGGGGAGCTGGAACAAGGAAGAAGGCTGGGTTTGCTACTTAGGGCTGGGGGCGGGG
>NC_048220.1:27025719-27044499 GCF_002007445.2 Ailuropoda melanoleuca
GCGGAGAACCATCAGTGAACAGAGGAAACAGGCCTGGGGAGGGAGAGGTTAACAGCTCAAACCAGAGGCGATTTGGGTGGGGCAAATCTTTGTTATGTTCATTCATTCATGCATGCATTCATTCACACGTTCATCTACTTGCAGGCATTTCTGAGGTTCCTGCCATGAGCTGTGCTGAGCTCTGAAGCGGCCAGATGCACAAAGCTTCCTGATTTGCGTGTTGGGTTGCTGCCCTAGCATGGCTCACCTGCTGTGGTGAACCCCGTGTTTTCCTGTTCTCTGAGGAGCAGATTACAATTGTTCAGGCGCAGGGGTAGGTATGAATTCCAGGATGCTGCCTGTGGAGGGGATGAGCTTACAGGGGTAGGAGGCCTGGCAGGATTGGTGTGTCTTGCTTTTCCCTGGGCCCGGAGGGCGGGCACACTCGTGTCTTCTGAAGCGCACCCCTTTTCCTTGGGCAACCTGCCCTTTGGCGTCTGCATGTTTCCACTCCAGCGCCATTTCAGTCTCCAGAATGGAAGGGACATGCAAGATGACAGCTTTCTCCTTCCTTCCATCCTTCCTCTTTCTTTTCCTTCTAGTATTTGCTGAACATCACCCAAGAGCCTGGCACTCTACCAGGTGCCTTCCTGAAAGCTGTTGAGGAGAAATGATGCTTTCCAGCCAAGAAGTATTCTGTTGTCACTCCTTTCTCTCTGGCCACAGGGAACCATGCAGAGGTGGTTTTCTCCCTCTCTTTCTCTGCCTCAGTTCGTTTCTCTGAGGTCCCCAAGGGAGCCTTTGGTCCCTTCTTGGGGACAGTCCGTTACAGCCCTCCCTTCCTTTCCCCATTCTGTGGTGCCTGCGGGCCAGCTGAGGCCAAGGCCCCCAGGGCCTGCTGTCTTTGCCTGTGTCCATCTGTGGGCACTGTGGCCACGTTAGGGTCCTAGGGATCAAGCTCTCAGGCACCAGGACAGTTTCTCATAAACCCAGAGGGGACAAAGGCACCGTAGCTTTTCGGATGCCAAAGGTTCCTTCCCATGTGACTCTTGCCTTAATAACCTACCCCTGTTTTTTTGTGTGTTTTGGGGGGGGTTGGGTGTTTTTTTGCGGGGGTTTGTTTCTGCCTCAGGCACATTTTCTCTGTAATTTTTGGAACCCAAATATAAGGGAAATCTCATTTGCTCTGTTCTGACTCATTTACAATTAAATACACTTGTTCCCATCTGTGTCTGTATACATCTGCATACATTTGCTATAGCATCGCCCTTAATTTTGGAAAATGATGCAGCTAGTGTTATTTTTACCCTGATTCCCAAATTGGCTGAGAAGACCAGTGGGTGTTCACCCACACAGTGACAGCCCCCACCCGGGCCTGTCCCTGAGGGAGGTGGTGACATTTCTTCCACAGGCAGGGCATGTGGACCCCTGGCCAGTACTGCTTTTTTGTGCTTGCCTGTCTTAGGGTTCCAGCTACCAGGCCTGAGGGGGTTCCGGTCCATCTCCGCACCACGGCCTCACTGACCGCAGACAGGGGCCTTGACTCCCTCGGCCACTTGCCGGCGGCTGCTTCGCCACGCTCTGGTGCTGGATGTGGAAGTGGAGGGCTTGCTGGTTCCCGAGGAAGAGAATATTGAGGAAGCTCTCTGCCAGGTCCTCTTAGCCCATCCCTCCCAGCCCAGGAGGAATGAGGAGCTGTCTTCACTGTTCAGAGGGGTGTGGTGGCATGTGTGGGTGCTGCCTCACCTACATACCTAAAAATACCACACCGTGGTCGTCTACTGCCTTTCCCCCCACCTCCCCAAAACCCAAGTTACATGGTAAAGATGTTCACATTTAATGAGATGGTGGTGCCTCTCAGCACACTTTGAGCCCTTTGGATACTATCTCATTGAATAATTTTATTTATACTTATCAGCTAACATAGAACGTGGCCAGTGAGAATTATAGGATGCAGAAAATAAGATGTCAGTTGCTGTCAGTAACAAAAAATAATATCAAAACAATACTTGAAACAACCCTTACTCTCTCCCGATCACCGACCTGTTGAGGAAATGCTGTGATGGGCAGTGCTGCTGCTGTTGAGTAATAATTCAGATCTACTCAGGGAAAGGCCAGGCTTTCATATTTTTTCTGCATCGCTTCCAAGACCCTGTACTCCTTACTTCATGTTGAACCAGCTGCACTCCTAAGAGGTGGTGTGAGATGCTGCCAGAATCATTGGAGTGTCTTCCTGTTGCCTAAGGCCTCTTTAGGCTGGGAAACAAGGATGCATGGTGCCAGTTACAGCCGTGGTTCCTCTGTGGGTGTGGCTTTATCTTGGGCCTATGAACTCCAAGGAGACGGAGAAGCTGCCATCTCCCTGCCCTCAGAGAGCTGAATCCTTGGCCAGTATTTCTAGTCTAAGGTTGGGGATCAGTTAGCTTCTCTCCTCTGGTGGGTTCCTAAGTATTTGCTTTTTGAAACCCTCCTCCCAAGATTCCTTGACTGGTTAAGGTTTTATTGCCTGCTCAGTCTGAGTTACTGCCACACACACACACACACACACACACACACACACACACTCATTAATCTTTTTTTTGTTGTCGTGGGCAGAGTCAGATGGTCCTTAGGCAATCAAATGTATTATACATGGACCCGTTTGCCTAGGTTCTAGCCCTACAACGCCTCTTAAAATTTCTTCTCTTTTGCCTGGTTAACTCCTTGTCGTTCCTCAGGTCTTGATTTAGCCACCACTTTCTCCCAGAAGCCAGGTTGGGCTTGGTGGCCCGGCTCTGCGACCACACAGTAGTGTATTGTGATTGCCTGATGATGCATCTGTGGTTCCACTAGACTGTATGCTTTCTGCAGACAAGAGCTGTGTCTGTCTTGTATCCCTGGAGCCTAGAGCAGCACCTGATACTCGGTAGCTGGTCAATAAATATGTATTAAACAAATGGATGAATGAATGCATTCCTGAACTAAGTCACTTTATAGAATCCAAGCTCCCTAATGTTATCTCCACCCAATTCATCCTATGGGAGAAACCAGTTTCCTTAAACAGAAACTTATGTGCAGAGATAAACATCTAGAGAGATCTACCCCATAATGAAATAGTAATAATCGTAGTAGTTGGAAACTATTTGAGGTAGTAGAATAATAGGTAAATTTAATTCTTTTCTTTTGCCTGGTGTGTGTTTCTACAATGAGATATATGTATATATTCAAAAGGAATATACTATGTAAAATGAGGCGTTAATGTTTAATGGGTATAGAGTTTCAGTTTGGGAAGATGAGAACATTCTGAAGGTGAATGATGGTAATGGTTGCACACAATGTGAATGTACTTAATTCCACTGATTTGTATATTTAAAAATAGTGAAAATGGTAAATTTGGCAAATTTCATGTTATGTATATTTTACTACAGGCACACAAAAGTTGCCCATCAGAGGAGTCCTCTATTGGGCAGGAATGGACCTACTCTGGCACCCTTGCTGAGCTCAGTCATTGGCTGAGAGCATCCCAGAGGAAGCATGGCCATGTGGATGCTGTGATGGGTCTCAAGGAGGGTCAGCTGTGTTCACTACAACAGTTCTCTCAAAGGGAAATCTGAGCAGCATGTCTCCATGGTCACCACAGCTGTGCAATGCCTCTGGGCTCAGACTGCCTGCGTCCAACACCCCAGTGTGGCACTGGCTCTGTGACCATCGTCAAAGTATTCTTCTTCCCAGTGTGTGCCTTAGTGCCTTTATAAAACAGGGGTGATGATGTTAATTCCTAGCTTATAGGGTGTTACATAAATGAGCTAATACATATAAAGTGCTTAGAACATTACCTGTCGTGAAGTGTGCTGTTCATAAGAATTTGCTACTATAACCATGAAGCATTTACTGTGACACAGGCTGTGATAATGGGAATTCAGATCAAATGCTAGGCATGCTGCATCCAGATCAGCCCTTTGCCTGTGGTGCCGGCTCTGACTCCATTATGAGAGAAGGGTTCCCTCCTGGCCCTTGTCTTCAAGAACAGCATCTTCATCGCCATCATTGTCAAAAGTGGCCATCATCATCAGCATCAGCATCATCCAAAAGGACTTTATTAAAAGCATCTAATTACACATTCTGCTATTCTGTATTTTAGACAACAATAATTACACACTCTTCTAGGAGCTTAGCAACTAAATCTTGGATGAGCACGTTAGGGGCTCCCGAATAGCAGAATAAAGGCATTGCTCATAGAGCAATTCACTCCTGATAGTGTCTCCTTGGGCAGGCTGCTGGACCTCTCTGAGTCTCATTGATAGGGCGAAAATTGTTGTCCTTCACCCCCGACTCTAGTGCGATGAAGTCTGAGGACATGTTTGGAGGAGTGGAAGCACTGTTCAACTTTAGCAGGCACTTCTCCAGGCCTCCTGGACTGATCCTGCCAGAGCTGACAGTGAGCTTCTCCCAGATTTCTCACCTGTGAATTAACTGCTGCTGCCCACTTGGGAGTACATGGATGGTGAGAAGCAGGGTCTATTTGGCCATACCCACCCCCTTTTGCTCTGCATTATCAGCATTTAATATGGTGTTATTTTCCTGGTTTGGCTCATAGGAAGAGGCTGCTGTCTACTGTAGGTCTAGATTTACGACAGCCCCTCCTACCACTGCCAGAAACATGACCATGGCTTCCTAATTCATGTTTCTCTGAACCACATTTTTCTATCTAGTCAGTCAACAAACATTAGTGAAGTGCCTACTGTGTGCTGATTATTGTCATGTGTCCTATGGAGAAGGAGGTAAATGAATGTCTGCTTTTAGGGGCTCACAGACATGGGCCAGTGGGGTAGATGACAGGTAAATGTCTCATTTCAGTACAGTGAGATGAGCCTTGACAGAAGTGTGTACCAGGCTTGACTATCTGGGAGGATTTCAGAATCTGGAAGAGAAGGGAGAATAAGTGTGGGAGTGAGAAGGTTGGCGGCTGGAAAAGGAAGAAAGTTGTTCTGGGTTGAATGAATTAGGGGCTTCCATTAGCAAGGCAGGTCTGAAGACCTCCATGGACCTCCATCCCTCCAAAGCTTAGGGAGTAATGTAGGAATGGATTGGGATGAGGTTGGAAAGACAGGCCAGGACTATTCAATCATTCAGCACCTACTGTGTGCCAGATATTGTTCTGGGTACTGGGGATAAAACAGTAAACAAGACAGACAAGTACCAAGCTGTCAAACTATGTTCTAGAGAGAGAAGACCAACAATTAGCAAGTAGATAAACAACTAATTTTGGATGGTGACATAAGCTATGAAGAAAATACAGTGGGGTGATGGGATAGAGTGTGACTATCCAGCTACCTTACAGTGTGTTGTCAGGGAGGCCAAGTTTAGAAGGCAACATTTAATTTGAGACCCAAACACTAAGAAGGCACCACTACTGGGATATCTGGGGGAAGAGCCCTCTGGACAGGGGGACAGCTGGTGGAAGGGAGTGATCCCAAAGGGCTCTGTGGGCCACGCTAAATTGTTTAGATTTTTTCCTGTAATAATGGGAAGCCATTTGAGGCAGGAAGGACCTACCTAGGGCACATTTTGGAAATCTCACCCTGGTGTCCTGGGCCGTAGCCTCAGTGGAGACACAGGATACCTTCTCTCCGCCCCTAAACCTAAAGACCCCTTGGAGGTCAGGGCGATCAGAAGACATTGCCCACCACCAGGCGAAAATAGCTTTGGTGTAGAGAGCTCGATGTTTGGCTGAAAGTTCAAGGTGAGACCAAAATGCTGAGTCCAAATGATAGTGGTCTGGGCGGGAGGCAGATGTCATAGCCTCACCTTAAGCAAATTAATGAAAAGAATAAGCCACTGAGATCTAAAGGGCCCTTGCTGTGTGCAGCACATTTTGGCCTGTGAGGCAGAGGTAACTGGGTTCCTTGGTACGCCTAGTTATGGAGGCACGGATAAGTTGTTGCTCAGCACAGCAAGCAGATGTCCTTTGAATTCATGACTCTTGCTGGTCTTGCGCTGGGCTGTGAACAGTGGGAAGAGACAGTGATAGAGTGGCCAAAGTCATTTGCAAAACTGGCCCTCCCTCAATGCAGAAAGTCCTAAGAGGGATTTCACGGAGGGCATAATGTCTACTTTCAGTAGGATCTGCTATGCTCTATAAAGTATGGCAGGTCGTGAGGGCTCAGCCAGTCTCCTCTTTGTGTCCAGAGAAGCTTCTAACACTTATCTGGCTTGGTCTTTCTCCTGCTTCAAGTCCTTTAGCAGTTTCCTGCTGCCCTCAGAATGAGGTTCAAAAGAATTATTAGTAGAGCATGATTCTCACCCTGCCTACTTCTCCATTCTCTTTGACCTTGCTGTGTCTTTCTACTCTACAGACCAGCCATATGGAACACCCTGTTTTTTCTAGAATCCACAATGTTCTCTTATCTCCATGCCTTTACATAGACCGTTCCCTTGTTCTGGAATGCCCTCCCTTCCCCTCCAGCTCCCCTCACCTGGCTAACTTCTACTTATCCTTCAGGTCTCAGCTTAGATGTCAGAAAGCCTTTCCTGACCCATGGAGCTAAGGCTGGCCCACACTACTCTTCCCCTTCTTTTTCCCCCCTGGTTTATTGAGGTATACAATCTTCCTCTCCTTTTTTTACCTACTTAACTACACACCTGCAGCTCATTCTTCAGGGCTCCTGAGTCCTCCCAGACTCTATCAGGCTCCCCTCCTATCCAGTCACATTATTTGTCTTCCATAACTTATATCACAATGGGTAATGATATAGGTCTGTGAGGGTGTTTAATGTCTGTGTCTCCTCCACTAATCTGTAAACACCATGGGGATATGTGTCTTGTCTGTTTACTTCACCACTGTATCTTAAGAGCTTGGCACATAAATATTCACTAAATGTGAATGAACGAATGAATGAATGAATTCTTCTGGGTTCCTGTATCACATGGAGGTTACTCCCAGTACAGTACTCAGCTCATTGTAAGAGCCTGCGTACTCCTCTGTCTCTCCAATGGTTTTGTAAACTCCTTGAGGGGAGGAATTATGTTTTTCTCACCATGATTTCCCAGTGCTTGGTACGTTGCCTGGCAATTGGGCACCACAAAAATATTTTGAATATTTGAATAGATGAATGAATGATGATAGGCATTCACTTCTGTTCCCTTACACTCCATGCTTAATACAACAAAGTGACATTTTAAAAATGCAAATCAGATCATGTTCATTCCACTTCTTAATCCCCCCCGGGGGCCTCCCATTGCTCTGAAAGGACAACCCAAGCTCCTTACCATCACCTCCAGGGTCTTACATGATTTGGCTCCTGCCTACTTTTCTGACCTCATCTAGTACTACTCTTCTCCTCATTTACAACCCCCTAGGGCACTGGCCTTCCTTCTGTTCCTTGACTTTGCCAGGCTTATTCCCACTCTGGGGCTTTTGCACTTGCTCTTTCCTCCTCTGGGACATTCGGCTTCATCACCAGGCTCTTCTGGTCATTCAACTCTCAGCACAAACATCATCTCTTCAGTGAGGCCTTTCCTGAGCTCTCTGTCCGAATGAGCATGCGTCTTCCCCATCACTCTTATCATTTACCCCTATCTGAAATCATTCTGTCCCTTTAATTGTTACCTACTTACTGTCTTTCTTGCCCTCGAGAGTGTAAATGTCACAGGGCTGCCTACTACTGTATGTACAGGGCCTAGTACCATGTGTGTCATACAGTCGGTGCTCCAAAGTAGTTGTTAATTGAGGAAGTGAATGGACATATGAATATGATAATAGCCTTCTGTGATAGAGGGGCAGATTCTACCAGACTCCCAGGCAGACAGAAGACTGATTTACTGTGATGAAAGAAATAAAGAAGCTGGACTGGTAAGAACCAATGGAGGGAGGTTTGCCACGCTCCACTGGGAGCTCATGAGTCCTGGAATCCCAGGGCCTACTCAGCTGGCCTGAGTCCCCAACCTGGAATCAGATTCATTCTGGGTGAGCAAAAAACAAAGGCTGCCCTGGCTTCCATTTTAAGTGCTCCTGTATTCAGAACGCTTATGTGGGGACCTACGGGGCACGTAAAGATTCCTGGCAGATGTATCTCTCTACTCTGTTCCAGTGGAATTTATTTTCTCAAAGTTTCTCGGAATCTAGAAAAATTGTTGTCAGGCAACAGAAGCAATGAATGGAGACACGTGACTCATTCACCAATACATCTGAGATCTAAAGTGTATTAGTTTAATTCCGTTTATGCTACAACGCAACAATTCTTATTTTGATAACACTTTTTATACTCCTATAAAAATCTAAAAATGCCAGACAAAAAAAGAATTTTTAGAATGGTGAATACAAAGAACCAGGTTTTCATACTAAAGCCCACTGATAGTTTTAAAGAGAAGAATAAAGCCCATCCCTATTCCTTCGTTGCCCTCCCCTTTTTTAAAAGACTTATTTTTAGATATAATTTTGCTTGGTTGTCAGTCTTTAACTTTTTTCCTTTCAAGTTCTCTTTCTCCATTGTCATCAACAAAAATATGAGCCTGAAAGGGGTGGGAAGTATTTGTTTTTGTATACACATCTTTATCGTATCAGAGAGGAGAGAATCATGAACAGCCGCTGCTGACTGATTTTAAGAGCTAAATCTTTTTTTTTTTTTAAAGATTTTATTTATTTATTCGACAGAGATAGAGACAGCCAGCGAGAGAGGGAACACAAGCAGGGGGAGTGGGAGAGGAAGAAGCAGGCTCCCAGCGGAGGAGCCCGATGTGGGGCTCGATCCCATAACGCCGGGATCACGCCCTGAGCCGAAGGCAGATGCTTAACCGCTGTGCCACCCAGGCGCCCCTAAAGAGCTAAATCTTGATTTCGCTTTCTGCAGGGAAGATGAATAGCATGAATAAAGAGAAACTTACACATGTTTCATAAGTGTCAAGGGCCTAAGGTTTTCCATTTTTGTTTTTTAAACTTAACCCACTGGTTAAAGCCAACAGCATCGTCTGTTAGAGGCGGCCTGGGAGAGATATACTTGAGCCCCTGCCCTTCCCCCACCCTCAAACCCCCGAACCAGCCCCATTTGTCTAATCGAAGCTATGCAAAAAGACAAAATGGATAGAGCATAAGAACTAGGAATTTAAATTATCTCTGCCATGGTGTGGTCTTGACATGAAAACTATTTTGAACTTGGCTTTTCAACAAAAAGTTTTTATAAGTCATTGATATCTCAGAGGCTCAGTAGGGGTGGTTAAGAGCCTGGTTCTGGATTCTGGCACATCTGGGTCCCAGCACTGCCACATACTCCCAGCGTGACCCGAGCCTCTGTGTTCTCATTCATAGAATGAGGAATACAATAGTAACTACTTCAGGATTGTTGAGAGGCTTGGGTGACAAGTGAAGCTCTTAGCACAGAGCACAGCATATACTAAGGACTTATTAGATATGAGGTATCATTATTTTTAGTTATTGAGTGTTAAAATAATTATTATTGTATGAGCAAGTGAATTAATGAATGAGTTGTAAGTATACTTGACTTTGTTTTCTGCCCAGGCTTAGACTGGTTATCGGTGATTCTCAACTCTGGCTTCGTATTAGAATCACCCTGGGAGATTTAAAAATTGCTTAATCCCTACCTAAGAAGAGTTGAATTCCAGCTTCTGGGGGGTAGTGCCTGGGTATCATATTTTTTTTTTTAAGATTTTTTTAAATTTATTTGAAAGAGAGAGAGAGAGAGAGAGAGCGCCAGCAGGCAGAGGGAGAGGGAGAAGCAGACTCCCTGCTGAGTGGGGAGCCCTACGTGGGGCTTGATCCCAGGGCCCTGGGAATCATGACCTGAGCTGAAGGCAGGTGCTTAACAGACTGGGCCACCCAGGTGCCCCTGGGTATCATATTTCTAAAAAGCTCTCCAGGTGATTCTAATGAACTGCCAGAGCTGTGAGTTACTGAGCTACACAGAAATGAGGAAGATACCCTGATGTTAGCTCAGCGAATAGACAAAACTTCCAGGATGGCAGGGCTTTAATGCTTTCTGCCCACCCATCTGAAAAGGAACAGAGAGGCAACCAGAGCCACCAGGCATCCATTTGCCTTTGACCCTGATGGTCCCATCCCACACTTTGGTTTTACCTTTGGTTTTTACTGACTCTTGTCCAAACCTGACCGCCTTTGTTGGTCTTCCCTGGGCTAAGCCAAGAGTCCCTTTGATTTCTTCTTTGGGATTTAATGGTGGTGGTCGTGTGTGTGTGGGGGGGAGTGATCATCATTTCATGGACATAGGAGGTAACAGTTTTCCAATCTTTCATTCCAAAGTTGCCAGGCCAATTCTCATCTTCATCATTTTTGGATCTTCACTTATTTTGATTTTACCTTCCTTAAGGGTTATGAAGTGCCTCAAATGAGATAACATCCAGGAAAAGTGCTTTTCAAACTGTGAAGCTATTTAACCAGCCCAATGTAGATAAATAATAATGAAGCCCTCTTAATGTAGAGAGTCTCCAGAATGATCTCTGATAGTTCATCTTTATTAACATTTTGACATTATTTTGTGTAACTCTTTAGAACACTCCATAAAGTGTGCTGATTGACTTTTTTGATTGCTTTTCTATAACATTCTTGGTGCAGTTTAACCCTTGTGATTATATGCACTGTGTTCAACAACCTGAAGTGAGTTGAAACCTTACCAAATGTAAGCCTCAACCCAAATGTCATCAGTTGACATTAGTGAACAATTCCTTGGTTTCAGTGCCACTTGATTTTCCTCCCATATCTATGGCCACTCATTCTTTCTGCAAATATATTTTTTTAAGTTGTATTTATTTAGGTAATCTCTGCATGTAACATGGGGCTCGAACTCACGACCCTTAGATCAAAAGTTGCACACTCTTCTGACTGAGCCAGCCAGGGGCCCCTGCAAATATATATATATATATATATATTTTAAAGATTTTATTTATTTATTTGACAGAGCAAGAGGCAGTGAGAGAGGGAACACAAGCAGGGGGAGCGGGAGAGGGAGAAGTAGGCTCCCCGTGGAGCAGGGAGCCTGTTGTGGGGTTCAATCCCAGAACGCTGGATCATGATCTGAGCCAAAGGCAGATGCTTAACGACTGAGCCACCCAGGTGCCCCCCCTGCAAATATTTTAAAGTGCATTTTATGTTCCAGGAACTGTGCTAAATTATAGAAGCAGAGAAGTGAAAAAGTCAGACAAGATTCCTGTCCTCATGGAACTTAGAATCTAATGGAGGAGAGAGAAAATAAACCAGTAAACAAACCGGGCAGTTCTAGAGAGGGATGAGTGCTATGGGGAGTAGCAATACAGTACTGCGGTAGAGAGTGACTGGGGTGTGGGGGTGTGGTCACAGAAGGCCTCTCTGACCCGGTGATGTCAAAAATGGCCCTCAAGAATGAGAAGTGGAGGCAAGGATGGATAGGCAGAGCACAGCAGATTTTCAGGGCAGTGAAAATTCTTTGTATGATATTATAAGGAAGGATACATGTTATTACACATCTGTCCAAACATGTAGAATACACGCCAAGAGTCAACCGTAATGTAAACTATGATTTTGGGTGATTATGATATGTCAATATAGGCTCATCGGTTTTACCTAATGTACTACTCTGGTGGGGAATATTGGTAATGGCGGCGGCTATGAATATGTGGGGACAAGTAATACATGGGAAAACTCTCTCTTTCTCAATTTTGCTGTGAACCTAAAACTGTTCTAAAAACAATGAAGTATTCTAAGGGGCCCCTGAGTGGCTCAGTCGGTTAAGTGTCTGCGTTTGGATCAGGTCACAATCCCGGAGTCCCGGAATCGAACCTCACTCACATCAGGGGCCCAAGACCAACTTTTAAGAGGAAGAGAAGCCAGAACAGGACACCGAGTTCCCTCCTGCAGCCCAGAGCCCTCCTTTCCTTTGCTAAAATGCTCCAATTCTTCAAGCCCCTGTGTCTGGCTCTCTGCTCCATGGGGAGCCTGCTTCTCCCTCTACCTGCCTCTCCCCCTGCTTGTGTGCTCTCTTTCTGTCAAATAAATAAATAAAATCTCTAAAGTGCACCAGTTCCTTTCCTACATTAGAATCTTGTCATTTCCTGTCTACTTATATATTGGATTTTTGAGATCACTTACACTGTTTTTCCCCCAATCTTTTCAGCCTCTTCCTCTTAAAAGCTGGTCCCGGGCTTCCATCTCTTCTTGCTACACAATCTCCAGGTGCAGATGAGTTCGACACCTCTAGCTCCTCTCAGGGCCTTTCCTGAGTTCAGATTTGGATATACCCCCATCTACAGGGATATCTCTTCTTAGATGTCTGGTAGGCACTAAAACTAAACATGACCCAAAATAGCTCTCTGTGCACACTGTTTCCCACCATCCGTGTTTCCCACCCCATCCGTCCCTATCTCCGTTACCACCAGGGCTCTCCATCTGGGTAAATGGCAACACTGTCTCTTCAGCTGAGCAAGTTGGAAAGCTCCATATCCAATCTATTGGCAAGACCTAGGATCCTCTGTCCTTTTCATAGCTCCCAAATCTACCCACTTTTTTGCATCCACTACATGTATATTTTATATACTATTCTCTATACAGTAAGCCTAAAAGGCCTCCTAATTCCCCTCCCTGCATGTAACCACTGTAACACTTTGCTGTGTATTCTTACACACTTGTAACCATTCTTTCAACTGAGTACCTGTTACCTGCCAGGCACAGTTCTAGGCACTGGAAACCACAACAGGGAACAGAAGAAAAAATTACCTGCTTTAATGACACATTCCAATGGGGAAGATAGACAGTAAGTAATTAAATAGCCATATACTGTATTAGGTGGTGACAAGTGATATGAAGTACAGTCGGGTAAAGAAATAAAATGGAGGGGTGCCCAGGGGGCGCAGTTGGTTGAGCGTCTGCTTTCAGCTCAGGTCATGATCCCAGGGTCCTGGGATCAAGCCCCATGTAGGGCTCCCTGCTCAGCAGAGAGCCTGCTTCTCCCTCTCCCTCTGCTGCGCTCTCTGCTTCTGCGCTCTCTC
Source organism: Ailuropoda melanoleuca (assembly GCF_002007445.2). Taxonomy (NCBI): domain Eukaryota; kingdom Metazoa; phylum Chordata; class Mammalia; order Carnivora; family Ursidae; genus Ailuropoda; species Ailuropoda melanoleuca. The sequence goes on from NC_048220.1 coordinate 27,038,668, forward strand.
TCTCTGACAAACAAATAAATAAAATCTTTCAAAATAATCTTAAAAAAAAGAAAGAAAATGGAGAGGGGAGCGGAGGAAAGTGGGTGCTAGTAGTATTTTACAAGGGGTAGTTAGGGAATGCCTCTTGGACAAGGAGACCTTTGAGATACGAATGAGGCCATGGGGTGAGATAAAATGCTATGAGGGAAGACCGTTCCAAGGAGAGGGAACTGGAAATGCAAAGGCCATGAGGCAGGAAGGTGCTTGATGTGTTATGGAAAAGTCTAGGACCCCAGGGTGGGTGGGAGGGAAAGATACAGGGAAAAAGCCAAAGATGGATCTGAGTTTGCTAGGCAAGATCATGTAGATTTTATTCAGAGTGAGATAGGAAGTAATGGAGGAGTCTGAACAGATGATATGTTTTAAATGGCTCAGTGGCTATGAGAAGAGAGCATTAAAATGGATATGTATATGTTGTTCAAACATAATTTGCTTTTTTTCCAAAGTAAAATTTTTATTTTTTATTTTTTTTAAAGATTTATTTATTTATTTGTTTGACAGAGAGAGACAGCCAGAAAGAGAGGGAACACAAGCAGGGGCAGTAGGAGAGGAAGAAGCAGGCTCCTAGCGGAGGAGCCTGATGCGGGGCTCGATCCCATAATGCTGGGATCACGCCCTGAGCCGAAGGCAGACTCTTAATGACTGAGCCACTCAGGTGCCCCTCCAAAGTAAAATTTTTAAAAACAAACTATGATCACATCTTTTTGTTAAAAATCTTCTGTGATGTCCTGTTCCCCTCCCAATAAAGTATAAAGCCTTATAAAGTCCTCTCCAGTCTAGCTTCTACCTACCTTACCAGCTTCTGGATCAAAGAACTTCTTTTCCTGGAATGGGACTCAGGGCTTTCAAACTTCCTTGTCCCTTGGTCTAGAATCAAACTCTTTCCTTCCCTCCCTATCCATCTTGTCAATGTCTTTTTTAAGGTCCGACTTATTTTTTCATTCATTTGATAAATATTTATTGAGAGATATGCTGTGTACCAGGCACTCTTCTAGGCACCAATGACACAGCACTGAACAAAACAGACAAAAACTCTAGCTCTTAGGAGGCTTAAATTCTAGCGGAAGACAGGAGAAAATGGTAAGTTAAAAAATAAATATACGTATGACTTTATATGTCAGATGGTGATACGCCCTAAGCAGAAATATAAAGCAAGGAAAGAGGGATGGGAATGTTGGGGGAAGGGGTTGCAATTTTAAGTAGGAAGCCTCCCTCAAAAAGTGACAGCTGAGCCTAGACCTGGGGGAGGTGAGAGAGTGAGTCAGACAGCTATTTGGAGGACAGCATTCCAGGCAGAAAGCAAAGGCCCGAAGGCGAGAGACTGCCGGATGGGTTCCAGGAATAGTAAAGAGGCCAGTGTGTCAGAGAAATGTGTAGGAGCAGGTGAGTTCTTTAGGCCCTTATAAGGACCTTGCCTTTTACTCTGGGTGGGATAGGAGCCAATGGAGACTTTTGGGCAGAGTAGGAGTGACATGTTTGGACTTACATTTTAGCAGGATCACTCCGGCTGCTGAATTAAGACTAGATTGAGGGAGGCAAGGGTAAAAGTACGAAGACCAGTGAGAAGGCTCCTGTGAAATTCAAGTTAAGTGATGATGATGGCTTGATTCAGGATGGTAACAGAAGAAATGGTAAAAAAAAAAAATATATATATATATATATATATTTATATATATATACACACACACACACACACACACACGCACACACACTGAATATGTTTTGAAGGTAGGGGCACAGACTTGTTGAGGAAACAGATATAAAATGTGTGAAGTAAAGAACATAGTCAAGGATTACTCCAAAGTTTTTGGCCTAAACAACTATAAGAATGGAGTTGCCATTTTTAAAAAAAGATTTTATTTATTCATTTGAGAGAGAGAGCGTGTGCATGAGTCGGGGGAGGGGCAGAGGGAGAGAAAGAAGCAGACTACTGCTGAGCAGGGAGCCTGATGCGATGAGGGCTCAATCCCAGGACCCTGGGATCATGACCTGAGCATAAGGCAGACACTTAACTGACTGAGCCACCCAGGAGCCGCTGGAGTTGCCATTTAATGAAATGAAGAAAACCGTGGGATTAGCAGGTTTAGACAGAGTTATCAGGAAATCAGTTTTAGACATACAGACATATGAAGTGTGAGATGCCTAGATGCCTACTAGGTGTCCAAATGGGGGTATCAAGTAGGGAAATGGATATGGGAGTTCAGAATTCAGGAGAAAGATTCAGGCTGCGATATAAACCTGTAATTGTCACCATACTTAATGCCAAAAGACTGGATAAGATCACCAATGGGATTATGGTAAACAGAAAAAGAGGTGTAAGGATGGAGTCCTGGGACACTCTAACAGCAGTTCTTAAGCTTTTTTTTTTTTTGAAGATATTTTTTTTTTATTTGTCAGAGAGAGAGAGAGAGAGTGCACAAGTGGGGGGAATGGCAGGCAGAGGGAGAAGCAGGCTCCCTGCCAAGCAGGGAGCCCCACATGGGGCTCGATCCCAGGACCCTGGGATCATGACCTGAGCCAAAGGCAGCCGCTTAACTGAATGAGCCACCCAGGCGTCCCAGTTCTTAAACTTTTTGATCTCAAGAAACTTGTATACTCTTAAAACTTTTTGAGGATCTCAAAGGGCTTTTGTTTATGTGAATTTTATCTATCAATGTTTACTGTATTATTAAATTATCATAAATATCATCTTTTAAAGAAAAATGACAATGTTTTTTAAAACAAAAAGAAATTCAGGGAGATGTGTCATTATTTTGCATTTTTGCAAATCTCTTTACTGTCTGGCTTAATACAAGGTGACTGGATTCTCTCTCTGCTTCTGCATTCTGTGTGATGCGCTATTACACGTCATGTAGCCTGGAATACTGTGCTGTACACCATGAGAGACTGGGAGTGAAAAAGGCAAATGATATTCTAATATTATTATGAAAATAGTTTCCACCTTACTACCCCCCCGCGAAGGGACTTAGGAGTCCTTAGGACTACACCTTGAGAATTGCTGCTCTAATATGTAGAGGTTGGGAGGATTTAGAAGGAATCTCCAAAGGAGAATAAGTTGCAGCCAGGGAGGCTGGAAGAAACTTAGAAGAGCCTAGGAGTGATCAAACACTGAAAATGGTACAAGTCAACTGTGCACAGAGACAGACCACACTGGATGTAGCATCATGGATGTCATCAGGAACCTTGATAAAAGCAGTTTTGGTGGAGAGGTGAGTGCTGAAGTGTTACTGGAGTGGGTCATAGCATAAAGGTCCCTTCCTCAGATCACTGAACCCAGATTAGGTTAATTGCCCCCCAAAACCGACTTGTCTCTGTCTTCTATCTTCACACTTGACTTTCTTTTTATAGTTTACCTGTTTTAATAGCTGTCTCTTCCATTACATTTTAAGTTGTGGGAGAACAGGATCAGGTTAGTTTTATTCCCTGTCATGCTCCCCCCTTCCCCTGGCACAAAGCAAGCGCCTGGGACACAATAAATGCTCAAGTCTTCCCTGGTAAGCTTTTCATGGTTTCTTAGAGGTAAAAGCTGACTCCCCTTTGCTTATAGGACACACTGCAAGTCTATCTTCATATCTTTTTTGTCACCTGACCCTCCTCTTCCCAAAACAACCCCTGCACTTTCATCTTTAGGGCCTTTGCACTGTTCTAACAAAATATCACAGACTGGGTAGTACAAACAACAGAAATTTATTTCTCACAGTTCTGGAGGCTGGAAAGTCCAAGATCAAGGCATCAGCATGGTCAGGTTCTGGTAAAAACTCTCTTCCTGGTTCATAGTCTGATCCTTCTTGCTGTGTCCTCACATGGAGGAGGGGCAAGGGTTATCTCTGGGGCCTCTCTTGTAAGGGCACTAATCCGGTTCCCGAGGGTTCCACCCTCATGACCTAATCACCTTGAAAAGGCCCGGTATCTTTACCTTCACTTTTGGTATTAGGTTTTCAACATATGAATTTCGACGGAGGCAAATATTAAACCTATATTAGAGCCTTGTGCTTAGAAAGGCTTCAGTAATGCTCCACTGTTGTTCTCTTGAAATTGTTAATAATTTTTGAACAAGGGGCCTCACAAATTAAGTAGTTGCTCCTGAGTGAAGTGATAGATACACAAAGCTATGGAGCATAATCCTTTAACTGTCTCTGGTTGGTTCACACAGATATTTATTGACTGATGACTATGTTCTGAGGTAGCCAAGTGTAGTGGGGCGAAGCCATGGCCAACCAGGCAGGGGAGACCACAGGAGCAAAAACTCTTCAGACAGAAACAGAATGGGGTGTAGATGGACAAGAATGGCCTTAGTATGGTATGTCTTTAAGTTTGTTCTCTTCCTTCATGGTCCTATTGCCTGTTGTCCACATCTCTTCTTTCTCTCTTTTGAAGTGTGTTTTTTTTTTTTTTTTAAGATTTTTAAAATTTATTTGAGAAAGAGGGAGTGTGAGATAGGAGGCAGGGAGAGGAGGACCAGAGGGAGAGGGACAGGCTGACTCTGTGCTGAATGGGGAGGCCAAGGTGGGACTCCATCTCCCTACCTTGAGATCATGACCTGAGCCGGAAACCAAGAGTCACTGCTTAACCACTGAGCCACCTAGGTGCCCCGGTTCACATCTCTCAACTAGCACAAACCCATAGTACTTTGAATTACGATAGGCATTCACCTGTGGATGTTAACTTGGCACTGTCTAGGGGATGAGCACTAAGCTGGGTGCTGTGGGGAATACCTGTTCGTCTTCCTGGAGTTTGCATTTCCTGGGGGAGAGGGAGATGTGAGTAGAAAAGGGTAAATATGTTAAGGGCAGTCTCCTTAGCGCCCTGCTCAATACTGGCTCAGCACCAAGGTGGCACTGGGTATTGGTCTTGCTTTATTTTGGATTTCTAGGCCAATACCGAAATCAACCTTGTTCCTCATCCCAGGATGAGGGAGTTGAAGCCTCATTAGCGTTTTCTATACCAGGCTGATAATTAGTATGTAATTGTTTTGTTTGTTTTTTGTTTTGTTTGTTTTGAAGGTTTTTTTTAGAGCATTCGCCAGGAAGATAAGGAAGGGTGGGAATAACATTCCCTAAGTGGCTGGAGGGATAGAGATAGCAGCCAGGACCAGAGAGAGAGAGAGAGAGAGAGAGAGAGAGAGAGAGTGTAGGGGGCCAATCTCAGGAGGGGACAATGCTGTGACGTGATTCTTATCTATCAACATGAGGGCTCTTGGCTTCCGGATCTGTCAAGTGAGGGGATGGGTTAGATGACTTCAAGGAAGCCTTCCACATCACTCTGTAAAGTCCTTAGAGTCGGATTCTAGTACCACTCCGCTTCAAGCTGTGAGGCCACTTTCCGTAAAACCAAGGGGTGGGCCTAGAGTACTTTTCTGGAAGCCTGTTACTCGGGATCACCTGTGGCACTCCTCAGAGGAGCGTCCTCAGGACTGCGTCGCCGCGCCAGGTCCCGGAGGCACCGGCTGGGGGGTGGGTGGAGCCAGCGCGGGCAGCGCCCTGAGACTCACCTGTGCGAGGAGCGGTGACTCACCTGCCCTCCTCCGCTCCCGGGCTGTTCCAGGAGTCACCGCTCCTCCTTCCTCTCGGGGGGGGGGGTCACTCCCGGCCTGAACGCCCATTAGGGGCCTGGGATGAAGTAACTCGGGGGGACAAGGCGGGGAGCAAGAGGTCCTTTGGGGAGTTCCGGGTCGGCGTCGCCAGGGTCTCGGTCGAGGCCTCACTCCCAAAGCGAGGGCCGGGAAAGCGGGGCGGCGGCGGGAGGCGCCGGGAAGAGCACGCCGGAGGGAGGTGCTGGGAAGGGCGGGGGGCC